>NC_034186.2:33179967-33488404 GCF_002021735.2 Oncorhynchus kisutch
TGATTAAAACTGGAGAAATGGAATTAAATAACAGACGCTTGTCATTTCTTCTGCATGGTAACTTAAAAACAAGATGAATCAAGGCTGAGGCTCACTCCATCTGTGTGGGATTAGAAAACCTGCGATAGACGGTTATGGTTCTAATCAAAATGACGGTGGAATCAATCACACATGCAGTCCATGAGGTTGAAGGAGATACGAAGTGACATTTAAAAAGGTTGAAAGACTTTCTGTGTTGACATGCTGTTCTCTCACTACATCACTGGTGTGTTAATGGAACTTTAATATCATACTCTGAACTAAGACTGACACTCTCTGGCAAAACATTTATTCTAAAGATATGATATTTTACTGTGCAGTAACGGCGACAGAGAGAGAGAGAGTGAGTGAAGGAGAGAGAAGGGAAAAGGGGATGGAGGAGAGTTTGAGGGTGTGATGTGGCACTTGTCCTGAAATGCCCTTGGTTCAATACGTGACTGTTATTCCCCTCCCCCAACTCTCTCTCTCTCTCTCCTTCCCTCTTGTTTTTCTCTCTCACTTTCCTGTCTTTATAGTTTTATTGTATGCTTTGTGCAACAATGCAGCAACGTGGCAAACATGAACATTAACCTCAAGCCATCTGGAATCCTCGTTGAGAAAGGGAGCTACATCTACTTCTCTCCCTCTCTCTTTTTGCTGCCTCTGTAACGAAAGTGTGCTTATTTTTTGGGGCTTCATCCAAGTAACAAAGGAACAAATAGAGAAGAAGTATAAATCAAACAAACAAAATCATGTCATTGTATATCATTACTAAACGCAAATAGGCTACTGTCTAACTAAGTCTGAAAGGGTGAAATATTATTTTCCAGCTCAGTGCCGGCACTAACCAAAACCAAAAGTATACTTCAATGTACAGAGTCCAGTGTTCAGCATTTCTCCATGAGGGTCCCTATCTTGGCACTAACAAAGTGTTACTATAATTTGACACAGTATACAGTATACTGGCTCGGATACTTGTCTTGAAACATATACACTAAAGGAAAAAACTCAAAAGTCAAACATAACAGTAATATCAGTTCTTCTGGCTTCACTTCAAGCACAATTTTCTTCAATGTCTTGTCGTTGAAAAGCATCATGACTGCTCTACAATTAGCAGACGAGCCCTACAGCATGATAGTGCATGAAACTAGGCCTGTGTTCCCATGGAGCGGAGCAGCATCCCCGTGCTGTGCTGAGTGCTCAGGGCCCCAGTGGGACTAAGAATAGCATGGAAACCCTGATCAATATGAGAGAGGCAGACAGAGAGAGACACAGCCAGGAAATCCAATCCGCTAGCAGGCTCATCCAGTCACAGAGCGTGTGTCTGGGGCTGCCAATCTGCAGGTATTCTGCTGATTGGGGCCGATCCAGATGGGAGCTGAGCTGCTGCCTGTGACCGACACACACACACACGCGCACCACAGATCCGCAATCCAGACCCTTTAATAAAAATACCAGAATGGCTGTGGTTGTGTGTGTGTGTGTCAGAGCTGCAGAGGCACATTCTAGACCAACACACACTTTTAGTGAGTTATTTTTGGATACACATTTACTCCCCTATAGGCAGAAGACTTGAACACGAGCCAAAGGCATACCGCCTTGCAAATAACTGATTGACGACTCTTTGATTCACAGCATAATTATGGATGGTAACGCTACAAAATGCACGAGCCATCCAAATACTGTCCAAACAGCGTACTGTACAAAGCCAGTCATTCAGACGGACGATGCGGTCACCCACTTGGAGAACAGGAAACGTCCAATTGAGCCAATGGATTGCAGTTCATGGCCCCAACAAATGAGGCCTGTCTTTTAAATCAAAACAGACTTTATTAGCCATCGATGCACACGCCATTAATCATATGGATGAATGATGTTCTAAGCAGATACTTGCAGCTGTACATCTGCTGGAAGAACCTCAATTACATGCCATCAGTGACCTTTGTAACCTGTAGTGGTCTTATTTTGAGCAAAAGGTATTCTATCTATCTATCTATCTACAGTATCTATCTATCTATCTATCTATCTATAGTATCTATCTATCTACAGTATCTATCTATCTATCTATCTATCTATCTATCTATCTATCTATCTATCTATCTATCTATCTATCTATCTATCTATCTATCTATCTATCTATCTATCTATCTATCTATCTATCTATCTATCTATCTATCTATCTACAGTATCTATCTATCTATCTATCTATCTACAGTATCTATCTATCTATCTATCTATCTATCTATCTATCTATCTATCTATCTATCTATCTATCTATCTATCTATCTATCTATCTATCTATCTATCTATCTATCTATCTATCTATCTATCTATCTATCTATCTATCTATCTATCTATCTATCTATCTATCTATCTATCTATCTATCTATCTATCTACAGTATCTATCTATCTATCTATCTACAGTATCTATCTATCTATCTATCTACAGTATCTATCTATCTACAGTATCTCTATCTATCTATCTACAGTATCTACCTACAGTATCTATCTACAGTATCTACCTACAGTATCTATCTACAGTATCTACCTACAGTATCTATCTACAGTATCTATCTACAGTATCTATCTACAGTATCTATCTATCTATCTACAGTATCTATCTATCTATCTATCTATCTATCTATCTATCTATCTATCTATCTATCTATCTATCTATCTATCTATCTATCTATCTATCTATCTATCTACAGTATCTATCTATCTATCTACAGTATCTCTATCTATCTATCTACAGTATCTATCTACAGTATCTATCTACAGTATCTATCTATCTATCTATCTATCTATCTATCTATCTATCTATCTATCTATCTATCTATCTATCTATCTATCTATCTATCTATCTATCTATCTATCTATCTATCTATCTATCTATCTATCTATCTATCTATCTATCTATCTATCTATCTATCTATCTATCTATCTATCTATCTATCTACAGTATCTATCTACAGTATCTATCTACAGTATCTATCTACAGTATCTATCTATCTATCTATCTATCTATCTATCTATCTATCTATCTATCTATCTATCTATCTATCTATCTATCTATCTATCTATCTATCTATCTATCTATGTATGTATGTATGTATGTATGTATGTATGTATGTATGTATGTATGTATGTATGTATGTATGTATGTATGTATGTATGTATGTATGTATGTATGTATGTATGTATGTATGTATGTATGTATGTATGTATGTATGTATGTATCTATCTATCTATCTATCTATCTATCTATCTACAGTATCTATCTATCTATCTACAGTATCTATCTATCTATCTATCTATCTATCTATCTATCTATCTATCTATCTATCTATCTATCTATCTATCTATCTATCTATCTATCTATCTACAGTATCTATCTCTCTATCTATCTACAGTATCTATCTACAGTATCTCTCTCTATCTATCTACAGTATCTCTCTCTCTATCTATCTACAGTATCTCTCTCTCTATCTATCTACAGTATCTCTCTATCTATCTATCTAGCAGTCTGTTGCATGCTCATTTATGGGGTAGAAATCCCTACAAGAGGCTTGGGGCTGGTAGGATGGGGGTTTATGGAGGGAGGCGAGGGTCATGGGTGAATGCAGCTGTGTAACTCAAACCCCCTAAACAGCTGGTGCCAGCTCTTTCTCTGTCGGAGTAATCGCTCACATGCTTTTTATTCCAAATAAACATGCATATAAAATATTTCATATTTTTCGGGGGGGGGGGGGGGGGGGGGGTTTAAGTGTACTATTTTCCTGTTCTCAATCAATTTAATAAGGGATTGAGGGAATAGGCAGAGAAGGATCAAATCTGTTCAGTGAAAAATTCTACCCCCTCCCACTTGGACACTATGCCCATAAAATGTGATCTGGACACAATAAGGGAGAGCCATTTAACTTTTCCCCAATCTCTGGACTAAGCAGTTGTTCCATACTAGGAACATTATCCAGAGCTTATCCTGAACTTGTACCAGATATTTTTTATTTGATTTTAAATAACTTTTTTTCTCTTACTTTTTTGAATTACACTGCCTTTTCCAACGTTTATGAAGCATTTATTTCACTGTCTACCTCCTCTCACAACAGTTTAAATCAATAAAATGTACAACTTAGTGAATTTACTGTCGTTCTTTTAGGACAGCCCTTAGGACCAAATCAGTAAAGGACCTAAAACATCTCCTTGTCTCCTAACATGCTGACAGAGCATAACACAGAACACAGGACGAGAGGCACTACAAAGAACCCCAGCCCACTATATCCTGTTCAATATCCATCTCTGCTCTATCTGTCTTCCCTTCCCTCTCTCCTCCCCTTCAGTTCCAGTCCAGCTGCTCTGTGCTGCCCCTGTCCTGCTGGTGCCAACGACCCACTGCTCTGTACTGCCCCTGTCCTGCTGGTGCCAACGACCCACTGCTCTGTGCTGCCCCTGTCCTGCTGGTGCCAACGACCCACTGCTCTGTGCTGCCCCTGTCCTGCTGGTGCCAACGACCCACTGCTCTGTGCTGCCCCTGTCCTGCTGGTGCCAACGACCCACTGCTCTGTGCTGCCCCTGCCCTGCTGGTGCCAACGACCCACTTCTCTGTGCTGCCCCTGTCCTGCTGGGGCCAACGACCCACTGCTCTGTACTGCCCCTGTCCTGCTGGTGTCAACGACCCACTGCTCTGTGCTGCCCCTGTCCTGCTGGTGCCAACGACCCACTGCTCTGTGCTGCCCCTGTCCTGCTGGTGCCAACGACCCACTGCTCTGTGCTGCCCCTGCCCTGCTGGTGCCAACGACCCACTGCTCTGTTTGCAGTCGAAACACACAAACACACACAGTCAGTTGGCACATGGAAGGTTTGCCCAGGCCTGTCCCAAGTCCAGCAGCCCTGAGTAGCCTTCTAGTCATGTGCAAAGAAAATGCCCCTACTACCACACTTCTGCTCCGAGAAATGAAAACAGAGACAGTCATAACCAGACTGTAACTGTACAACAGATAGTAGTAGAATCCTGAAAAGAGTGTGCTTGCCAGATAAGGTGTGGCAGGACATTGCTGACCTATCAGCAGGCTTCCTGTCTGTCTGCAGGCCCTCCAGTCTTGGGAGATAACACAAATTTGCAATCTATCTAGGATTAGTGGAAAGGTCATCTCTCTGGGTGAAAAGAACAGCGTTAATATTATTCTATTTTAGAATGTAGACCATACATTAGAGGTGAACAAAGGAGAACAATAACAATCATTTCAATGTGAGCCCCTAAAATGGATGCCAAAGACACATTTCCATTTTTAAGGTAAACAATTTTGAACTGTTCACTTGAAACCAAGTGAACCTTCACTAATCATTAACAATAGAACAAGTTGAACATGATTCATTCTCCCACAACATGTCCTGAGGTAAAGTAACCAACTGCTGCTCCTGAGGAATAAACAGGACTGGGCCTTGGTAAAATAAACTGTTGATCTGCCAGCCCCTGGGGGGTGGTATTGAATTCAGAGGCTGAAAGGATCAGGGGAGGGGAGACAGATTTATTATTAAAACCTGCTTAAAGCGTAGCCTCATTTTGCCCCTGTTCAGTCCTCCTCTCCCCATCTCTGTCCCTGTTCAGTCCTCCTCTCCCCATCTCTGTCCCTGTTCAGTCCTCCTCTCCCCATCTCTATCCCTGTTCAGTCCTCCTCTCCCCATCTCTGTCCCTGTTCAGTCCTCCTCTCCCCATCTCTGTCCCTGTTCAGTCCTCCTCTCCCCATCTCTGTCCATGTTCAGTCCTCCTCTCCCCATCTCTGTCCCTGTTCAGTCCTCCTCTCCCCATCTCTGTCCCTGTTCAGTCCTCCTCTCCCCATCTCTGTCCCTGTTCAGTCCTCCTCTCCCCATCTCTGTCCCTGTTCAGTCCTCCTCTCCCCATCTCTGTCCCTGTTCAGTCCTCCTCTCCCCATCTCTGTCCCTGTTCAGTCCTCCTCTCCCCATCTCTGTCCCTGTTCAGTCCTCCTCTCCCCATCTCTGTCCCTGTTCAGTCCTCCTCTCCCCATCTCTGTCCCTGTTCAGTCCTCCTCTCCCCATCTCTGTCCCTGTTCAGTCCTCCTCTCCCCATCTCTATCCCTGTTCAGTCCTCCTCTCCCCATCTCTGTCCCTGTTCAGTCCTCCTCTCCCCATCTCTGTCCCTGTTCAGTCCTCCTCTCCCCATATCTCTGTCCCTGTTCAGTCCTCCTCTCCCCATCTCTGTCCCTGTTCAGTCCTCCTCTCCCCATCTCTGTCCCTGTTCAGTCCTCCTCTCCCCATCTCTGTCCCTGTTCAGTCCTCCTCTCCCCATCTCTGTCCCTGTGGCTGACATATCAATCTGTTTCCTCTCTGTCAGGACATTCACTTTGTGCCACTGTTCTGTGGTAGAGCTGGAAAATATATATTTTTGGGGGGGTTGGACCAACAACACAACAAAGGCTGTGCGAGATCCTATCACAGATGATCCAGATTTTTTATCTATTAAATTATGACAATTCTTATTTCCCCATTGATGTGAAGATACATGGAGGATGTCCAGTCAGTTTTTCTGAATCATTGATCTAATAGATCATGTGGAAGGGATGGGACAAACAGAGCTTGCCATTTTAAACACAGTAGGAGATGTTGCAGCCATAATGTTTATACTATAATGTTTCTAAGTCTAGTTAGCACCGTCTTGGCACTATGTGGTTTAATGCAGCCTGACGACACCAACAAAGCCTTGTGACTTACTGCCATAGACCACATACTTCCTCAATCGTAAAGGCAATAAAGGCTGCCTCAGACAAAGCAGACAATATTATCAGTAAGCAGTAAACACGAGAGGAGAACAATAACACCCTGTGTAGCATACGGATTGCAAATGGACCAATCTAGCACATTGTAATTAATGTGTGACACCAGGCAGCTGCCCCATTCTGCCAGATGCAGATTGTGGAGTGGAGAGGTTTTTAATCAAACCGTAATGAATCAGGAGGGGGAGGGGAGAAAGGGGTTGCTGAGTAAACCTAAACAACCATGTAATTGCCCATTCTCTCTCTTTTCTCCCTGTGTAGATCCGCCCTCCATCCCTCCCCCTCTTCATCTTCCTCTTGATGCGGATGGGCAGCATGCCAAGCATGCCATCAGTGGCAGTGTCATTGTCTCCATGCCACCAGTGATACCAGCTGCCACTGTTGGCAGGGCTCCATGTGGCCTATAGACAGCTGGTACTATGCTGGGAACACTGAGGAGATGAAGGTTCTGGGGGGTTGGGAGATGGGATGGGAGGGACGCGGGTTGTGGGTAAATTAGGGTTGGGGGGAAATGTAACATGAAAGCCTGTGTTGAGTTAAAGACTAAATTAAGACAAGTGTATTTGCTCTCCTTTTTTTTACTACAGAGACTCTGCTGAGACTCCAAAACAGTTTAGGCCTTACACTGACATAATGCAGTGATCTGTGATGATAGTACTTATGACCTTTGTCTTCTGCTGAATGAGGTAGGCCTACATCATCTGTTTAGAGACTGTGTGTAATGACATGATAAACAACAACAAACAGCATCCAACCTGACAACGTCCACCATCTCTAGCCTGCCTACCTTCTCAGAGGCTCCAGGTGTGTATTGGTTCATAGTGAACAGCTGCCACCAATAACCCCACTCTGTGCCCCTAACCAGATGCCCAACTGCCTGCCTTGTCGACTGGCTGTTATGTTTCCTCTCTCTCTCTCTCTCTCTCTCTCTGTGTTGTTTATTTGTTTGTCTCAATAGCAGGTGGTGCAGGATGCACAGCAGCTGCTCACTGTCAACGTCTCTTTATCTTTGATGAAATAAAGATAAAAACAAAAGATGTCTTAAATTGGAAACAAGCATGCGCGCATAATATACACGCACACACACACACACACACACTTGGATCTCTGACAAAAAGTATGCCCAAAAGCTGTGCTATTCTGGTCTCCAGAGAACTATAATACTCCCTGGCATTTAGTCTCTGTCCCTTTTAAGCACAACTAAAACGTAATTGTAGGAAGACATACGCTTACAAACAGAAAGGGGAATAATAATGATGAATCTGTTCAACTTGAAATACAATTTGAAAATGTAGATCCTATGGGAGTTGAACGCAAATGCAGACAGCCTCCTTTTATTCAGTCTATTCAACGTGTTCACTGTGTTATGCACCAAATGAGGAATTAGAAGACTAGAATGGACGTGATTGTTCTTATGACCGTATAAAAGGTCAGCCATTTTGGTCAGGGATAGTAGCTCAGCCATGGTCAGCCAGTGCTGTGATAAGATACTGTAGTGTAAAGAATGAATTTGAAGATTATCTACACAGCATGTTTGTTAGCTAGCTAGCCCGACAGTTTAAGTGGAATGATTCCAAAACAAATTCAAATGAACTGCCAATATGCTAACATTCCATACAAACAATGCAGTCAATCCACAGTCATAAACTGGCTGAAATTAGATGATGATAGAACTTACACAGGCTGTAAATGCAACCAGGACTGATATTGTATCATATTATAACACTCACAGCTTTCCAAGAAAACAAACATGAATACATGTATGTTTCCATATATTTTAGAGGCTATTTATACAGAAACTTGGTATAAAACCTGTATAAACTGTATTTAGAATTGTATTACAATATTTTAGGTTAACAATATTTCTATGAGATCATTTCTGATATATCACATGCCTTACTTTTATTTTCCTGCATAAGTAAAAGCTGGAAATGCATCACCCATGCCTCTGCTGCTATTCATTCCAATTAGAATGGTTTGGATTTCTCCCTGACCACAATGGCTGCAATTTTCATACCATTCTGGAACTTTTGAGAGTTTATGACACATCCCCTCTAGTAATTGAATAGGATCTCTATGGTGTTCAGTGTGAGAGATAATAGAGACCACCATTTTTATTGTATTTTTTATTTCACCTTTATTTAACCAGGTAGGCCAGTTGAGAACAAGTTCTCATTTACAACTGCAACCTGGCCAAGATAAAGCAAAGCAGTGCGACAAAAGCAACAACACAGAGTTACACATGGAATAAACAAAAGTACAGTCATGATAGGAGGAGATAACTGAGATGAAGGGCAGAACAAACACCCTTCTCAATCTTTGGACCCTCATGTTCCACTTTCTAATGCCAAGGGGTGACAGGTGGAAGGCAGTGGAGACACCCCCTTTCTCCCCTCTCCTCCCCTGCTTCAAAGTACTGTACAGCAGCATCTACATGTAATGCTACAATATTTATTTATAATTGTGGAACTGTAAAAATATGAGAACTGTGGATATCGAGCATTGTAACTTCAATGAGCCTTGTAATACAAATAAAGTTCTGCATGGCTGATGCAATAAATATTGTATATTAATGTGACCACAATGCCGCTGCAACAATCCTTTCTCGGTATCCTGTTATTTTTGTTTAACTTTTGTACCCTACTTTTATCCATTCTTGTAAAATCAATATTGACAATGTATCACATACTGGCAGTGAAAAATAAACCCTGGAACAATGGAAACCACAAACACGCTCAGCCAAACAGTCCGACCACATTCCTCCTGGGTCCAGTCATAGGGAGATAGACAGAGCAAAGGAGGACAGGTTATGCTGAGTAGCTGATGTAGGTGAAAAGATGCAGACATTACTCATACATATACAGTGTGAGGAAATATTTACAAGCACAAGTTTCAAACTCCTTTTACTCGGTGTACTTTAATGAGCCGGAAAAGACCTTCAGGTGGCCCTAAGCACACAACAGCCTCCATAACTCCCTAGAACTCACAATGAAACAGCACTATATGCAGTAGGTACATCACATTATGTGTACACCTTTACTGCCTCAATCATGTCCCTCTACAGTAAAATAACACAATCGTCTCACACACACACAATGGCGACATGAAAAAGTTTGACATCCTATTCAAAGTGTCTTTTGTTGATTCCCCAAGGAAGAAGCCAGCCTTCTTCCGAACCCTCAAACAAGTATCACGTTTTGTTGCTTTATATGCTACCATTGATTAAATATGTTATCCATTACTCTGTGAATGTCTAAACATGAATTAACTTACAGAAAATCTAAGTTGACAGATCATTTTCTCCTTGCACAGAGAAAAATAGAAGTAAACACTGATCCAAGCACTAGCTTTGTTGTGTATAGCTGGCAAATGGTTCGAGCTATACCATGATGTCAACTGAGGTTAACTTACTGCAGCCTGCCGGGGCTCATTTCAGAGCTATTATGGAGAAAAGACAATTCTCCACAGATGTAGACAGTGAATTAGGCTGACAGCAAAAAAGGAATCTATAGATATGGCCCAGACTGACTGAAGCGTTCCCTCTCCCTTTTCTCAGCTTATGGAGAGAATAGAAACACTACAGTAGATAAAGGATGTGCGCAATAATTGAAGATACTGGGTTTATAAAATGTGTTAAACGCAACATAGCACTGTTTCCCATTGATTAGGGGTGAGCTGGCAAGGTTTTTTCCCTTTACAGTCGGACACAAGGGCACAATATATCATAACCAAATGTAATTTCAGAAATGTTGAGGTTAAAGGTCCAATGCAGCCATTTTTATCTAAATATCAAATCATTTCTGGTTAACAATTACTGTGATTGTTTTCAATTAAAATGGTCAAAAGTAAACACAATTAGCTTCTTACCAAAAAGCAATTTCTCAAGCAAGAACCTATCTAGGACTGTCAGAGTGAAAAACGGAAAACTATGTTATTTGCAGAGAGGTTTGGAACTTTTCTTATTGGTCTATTAACTAATTTACCACCTGGTGAAGTCACCAGGCAGGCCAAAACTCCATCCCACCAAAACAGGCAGACATTTCAGGCGGTACTATCAAACAGCTATTTCACTGAAAGGGCATTATCATAAATTTCACAGTATTATTCCAATCTCATGGGTTGGAAATATAGACTGAGTGTACAAAACATTAACAACACCTTTCTAATATTGAGTTGCAACCCCCCCTCCCCTTTTTCCCTCAGAACAGCCTCAATTCGTCAGGACATGGACTCTTAAACTCTTAAGCGTGAAAAACCCAGCAGCGTTGCAGTTCTTGACACCAAGAACCATACCCGTTCAAAGGCACTTAAAGCTTGTGTCTTGTCCATTCACCCTCTGAATGGCACACACACAATCCACATCTCAACTCTCATCCACATCCCACATCTTATTTACAAGTGGTGACATCACTAAGGGATCATAGCTTTCACCTGGATTCACCTGGTCAGTCTATGTCATGGAAAGAGCAGGTGTCCATAAGGCTTTAATATATACAATTCCAGAAATCACGTTGTTGACTGCAGTGGGCCTTGAACAGCCAGGCTTCTCTTCGTTGGTTTTAGTGAACAGCTAGCATAAAGGGACTGACCACAGCACTCTGACTATAAACACCTTGTCTGTTTTGTCATATGCATCATGTGTAACATCAGCAAGTTTCGCTGTCCCCGACAGATGAAGTCACACATATAATGTAGGCTAGAATAAGAGACTGAGAACTGGAAAGACAGATGGGGAGAGGGAGAAATGCTAGATATAAAGAGGAGGAAGACAGGACTGATTGCCGCCAGCTGTGTAGTCCTGAGAAGAAACCTCTGGAGCCTAGCTATTACAATCCCACATGAATTTGTCAGTGCCTATTTAGTCCATTACATAACATATACTCCACGATCATATGGTTTGAGAGAAAGAAGAAACCTCATTGATTCAGACTGTAAATTAGAACTCATACTGTACATTTGCACAAAAGAGAAACAATTACTTTTATGGTCAAACTGTAAACTACTTGCCCCCAAGACACACTTGACTTTCCAAATTACCATACTAAGCTTCCAGTTTTAAATCATAAATCTTATGAAACATAAACTAAAACACAAAACATCCAGGACAGTTGCAGTCGCATTCTCAGAGCAACTTTACTAAAATACTAAGTTCATTTTCAGTTTCAGTTCAAACACTGATATACTTTTCTCTTTAAAGTAGTTCAGCCTTTTAACCTCCGCTAAATTCCAATCCTGCTATTCCCAACAGCAGTCCCTCTGCTAAACAACCACTTATGGTTCATTTGGCCGTCAAAGTAGTCTGCAATCTCCCTGTTTAACTGCAGGGATTTAAGGAAGGGTCTTAATTGCTTCCTTTGAGGGCAGAAAGGATTTGATCAAGGGAGATGAGGCCAACAAGAAACTAGGCCGAGGCGCAGGGTCTCGTAGGATTCTCCCACCAAATGAATAAATACGTGCATTTACAGACTCTTAGCACATTAATTGGTTCTAGGTAGGTCTTTTCCAGGAATTTAGAGTGTACTAATGACATGCTGGCATGTTGGAGAGTAAATAGCTTGCCATAAATGTATCATATCTGTCCAGACCTAGGCTATTAGATGATCTACTAAGGACTTCATCGTAATCACACAAAGTCAGATATCTAGGGGAAGCCAAGTTTTCCAACATTTTCCACCATCCTCCATTGACAAGCATACCGCATTTCTCCACCAACAAAAACAAGAGGGAATGTTTGAGCACTGCCACTTTTTTTATGAACTCACTGAACTACACTGTGATCAATATACTTTGTTTTCGAACATACTACTGTCAAACACCAGCTCAGTATTCAAAGGGGATGCACATGACAAATGCTTATGGGTGGAGTGGCGTGTATGCAGGGCAGAAAAACGGTTAATGCTTTCAATCTCTGTCAGGGAAGCCTGACAAATTTGCAAAAAGCCAACACCCACAGCAGCACAGACAGTAGCTGAGGAACAAACTGTAATGCTGTATGCTGTTCCACTACCACGCTTTTAATTGCTGTGGAGACACATGGATGTGTCTCCTGTTCATCTTCATGGATGGACACTACATCTTATGTATTGTGTAGCATGGGTATCTGGAGCATGAACGCTCCTCTGTGACTCCCCTGAGTGTTTATTCATGCGCATGTGTACGTGTGTGTGTGTGTGTGTGTGTGTGCGTGCATGCGTCTGTGTATGCTGTGTGAGAGTTGCTGCTCCCAGAGCATTGAAAGGAGGCCAGTATGTAGGCTAGGTCTCAGTGAGCGGGAGATCCTGCCAAGTCTCTCTCTGGGAGGACCTGTGCTCCATCTCTCCATCTGGGAGGAACAGCAGCACTCCTTCATGTCTGCCTTTCATCTGTCACTTCTATCCTTCAGCACTTTGATCAGCTCCAACTCTACCAACACTGCAGCCTGGCTACCAACACCGCAGCTCCCAGCCGTCCCCTACAACAGGCTTCAAAGAGGCTCAGAGGTCTCATCATCTACCTACAACAACGTATGGATGCAGATACATCATCAGCCTCTGAAAAGTGATTTCTCATGAGTAGGGCTGGGCGGTATACTGTATTTTATGAAATACCAGTATTGATGCAGGGACAGGTTTTGGTTTTTACTTTACCTTCTATACCGGTGTTTGAATGTTTGGTTTGTTAAATGTGATACGCCATGTGTAATGTCAATTTTTATAGTTTACTTCATCTCTTTCCGCTCTTTCTCTCTATGCCACTTTCCACACAGACCTAGCCACGCCCCCTGTCACTCAAGGAGCGCATTTGATATTCCTCAACCACAAGACACTTGGGTTCAGTCTGCATGGTCAATGCAGCACATGCAATAATGTTGACAACAATCCTGTTTCACTTTGCTTCTTAATATAACTCCACTAGCGTTCTATTATGTCACTATTAATTTGTGTTTCTTACATCAGCAAACAGCTAGTTTGTCTTTTCTTAGCAAGTTGCCCTAAATCTTGTGAGACGCTAATTGTTAGCCGCTAATGCTAATAGCTAGCTAGCTAATAAATGAACTGAGTCAGAGCAAACATAGCTAGCTAATAAAGCCTGATAATACCAGTGACTGTGTAGACCTAAATCAGCATGTTGTTTGTCCAACAGTATCTTCTAAATCGAAGAGGAATATGCAAAGCAAGAATATGTTAGCTACATGAAGTAGCTAAGAGAAAACATGCAATGTAGCCGAAGCTTATAAGGTCCCCTAGGAAACACTTATCAACACTGTCACAATAACTCCTCCCTGGCATTTGAATTCGTTGTCAACTCAAACAACACTGTATTCAAAGTGCCCACTATTATATTCTAACTATAGAATTATAATAGTCCTTCTATTTCCATAATTCCAAGAGTTTTGCTCTAATTCGCAAGTCAAATGGCAACATTTGGTTAAAAATAAGTTCTAGATTATTTGCCCATATCACACTACGTGGCAGTGTGGAATTTATTTCAATTGAGCAGTGGTAAAAAGTACTTAAGTAAAAAATACTTTCAAGTACTACTTAAGTTGTTGTTTTTTGGTATATGTACTTAACTTTTTTTTTTACTACCTTTTTTTACTTCACTACATTCCTCAAGAAAATACTGTACTTTTTACTCCCTAGATTTTCCCTGACACCTAAATGTTATCGTTACATTTTGAATGCTTAGCGGGACAGAACAATTATCCAATTCAAGCACTTGTTAAGGGAACATTCCTGGTCATCCCTGCTGCCTATGATCTGGAGTACTCACTAAACACAAATGCTTCATTTGTAAATTATGTCTGAGTGTTGCAGTGTGCCCCTGGCTATCCGTAAATAAAATCAAAAATAGAAAATGGTGCCATCTGGTTTGCTTAATATAAGGAATTGATTAATATAAAGAATTTGAAATGATTTATACTTTTTGTTTTGATACTTAAGTACATTTGATCAATTACATTTACTTTTGATCCTTAAGTACATTTAAAACCAAATACTTTTAGACTTTTACTCAAGTAGTATTTTACTGGGTGACTTTCACTTTTTCTTGAATAATTTTCTATTAAAGTATCTTTACTTTTACTCAAGTATGACAATTGGGTACTTTTTCCACCACTGCAATTGATTGCAGGAAATGCAGAAATGATTAAAGTACTAAAATTTGTTTTGTTTTAAGTTGAATTGAACAGTATAAAACAATCCGAAAGGAGAAAGACTCATTGAAATCACTTAGAATGTATCTGTTGCCACCCTAGGATCAGTCACTACTCATAAAGCAAATGTACAACTTTTATTATTCAAAAACTTTAAATACCATCAAATACCGTCATACCGTCCAATTACTTTTAAATACTATGATATAATATTTTGGCCACATTGCCCAGTCCTACTCATGAGTCATTTCACCAACTGCATGAAAGCAACTTAAAGTTATGCTCTGTAAAACAGAAACCTCACTAAGTTTTGGAGTCCCATAGGTGTGTCTATGTGAAGTTTCACTCTGTGTATGAATGTTTTGTTTACTGTACACATACAGTGTGATACCAGAAATGACAGAGAGCTACTGTAAAGTGGACGCTTTAGAAGGTTACAGTCCCTATACTATATGAATATACTGTGTAAAGTTGGAAACAACGTGACTGTGTGTCAAATTGTCACTCCTATGTACTCAAGATGGGAAATGTTTTATGTGTAAGTTCCCATTAGTGAGGAGGATAATGTACATATACTGAAAATAACATTGTCTGAGACTGAGACGTGTTTTTACATTGAAGTTCCAGGCCTAATGAAAATAAATGTCTCTCCTGCTGCTCCAGTACAGTGCTGGTGCTTGGCTGGGGCATGGCTCACTAAGGAAACCAATCAGAGCACTAGGGTTTGGGGAGGCTGTTGGATTGGCCAGGGGCTCCGTGGCTACACTAAGGTCCTGGAGGTTTTAAAGAGATTTTATTAGAAACATCAACAGTGGGAGAAGCAGGGCGGCCGGCTGAATTAGCTTGATTCAAACCATGATTAATGGAATCAGGTGGTTTACTGAGTGACTGGAATGAGAGTATAAACAACAGTTCCAGCTCCAGGACTAGAGGCTTATTTTCCTCTCAGTGGGTCTCTTTTGTCTCTTATACACAGGCGTAACGTAACACGGCTCTGTGGAGAGGATTCTGACGTCTGACGCCCTCCACCAGACCAAATAACAGTCTGGCAGTGTCGGGACAAGGGGAGTCAATTAAGCTGTCTTTCTGCATGACAACAGCTGCACATCGATTCTGATGAAAATATTTGTATTGAGAGTGAGACCTCTTCACTCTCTCTCTGACAAACTCCCCCATCCTCCCTCCATCAAAATCTCTCTCTCTCTCTCTTTTGCGAATAGCTAGGAGTTGGGGAAGAGATTCCCTCACATTGTTTGGCCTGAATAGAGGGACCTGGAGGTAGGGCTGTGACGGTCATGGAATTTAGGATGTCGGTAACTGGCCAGCCAAATGACTGCGGTCTCAGTAAAACAAATTCGAATACGCACATGTTCCCCTTTCCTTTGCTCCTGATTTCATGTGCTGCCATGGAAATATAATGAATAGAACGGGAATTTCCATTCAATAATGAGTGGACTAGCGACCAATGCGAGTGTACCAATAGGAGCAAAGCAGGAAGTAATAGCAGGTAGTGTACCCATCAACACGTGCTGTGATTTTTTTATTTGACTCAACTGAGATTACAAAAAATACATTCCACTGCATGAGCCACATCAGTTAACATTTGAATGAACGAACATTCTACATTACAGAGAAATTATTGCATCACAATACCAGACTAGAGGTCGACCGATTATGATTTTTCAACGCCGATACCGATATCGATTATTGGAGGACCAAAAAAGCCAATACCGATTAATCGGACGATTTAAAACATTTCAAAAATGTATTTGTAATAATGACAATTACAACAATACTGAATTAACACTTTAACTTAATATAAAAAATCAATAAAATCAATTTAGATAATGAAACATGTTCAATTTGGTTTAAATAATGCAAAAACAAAGTGTTGGAGAAGAACGTAAAAGTGCAATATGTGCTATGTAAGAAAGCTAACGTTTCAGTTCCTTGCTCAGAACATATGAAAGCTGGTGGTTCCTTTTAACATGAGTCTTCATTATTCCCAGGTAAGAAGTTTTAGGTTGTAGTAATTATAGGACTATTTCCCTCTATACCATTTGTATTTCATTAACCTTTGACTATTGGATGTTCTTATAGGCACTTTAGTATTGCCAGTGTAAAAGTGTTGCTTCCGTCCCTCTCCTCGCTCCTCCCTGGGCTCGAACCAGCAACACAACAGCCACCATTTGAAGTCATAAACAGCGCAATGCTTGACGCACAACGAAGAGCTGCTGGCAAAACGCACGAAAGTGCTGTTTCAATGAATGTTTACTCGCCTGCTTCTGCCTACCACCGCTCAGTCAGATACTTAGATACTTGTATGCTTGTATGCTCAGTCAGATTATATGCAACATAGGACACGCTAGATAATATCTAGTAATATCATCAACCATGTGTAGTTAACTAGTGATTATGATTGATTGTTTTTTATAAGATAAGTTTAATGCTAGCTAGCAACTTACCTTGGCTTACTGCATTTGCGTAACAGGCAGTCTTCTTGTGGAGTGCAACGAGAGAGAGGCAGGTTGTTATTGCGTTGGACTAGTTAACTGTAAGGTTGCAAGATTGGATCCCCCGAGCTGACAAGGTGAAAATCTGTCTTTCTGTCCCTGAACGAGGCAGTTAACCCACCATTTCTAGCCCGTCTTTGAAAATAAGAATGTGTTCTTAACTGACTTGCCTAGTTAAATAAAGAGTAAATACAGGTGTAAAAAAAAATATATATATATACAGTGCCTTGCAAAAGTATTTGGCCCCCTTGAACTTTGCGACCTTTTGGCACATTTTAGGCTTCAAACATAAAGATATAAAACTGTATTTTTTTGTGAAGAATCAACAACAAGTGGGACACAATCATGAAGTGGAACGGACCTCTTGACGGACCTCTGAGACTATCACAGTGCAGGTGCATTTATACGGAGACTTGATTACACACAGGTGGATTGTATTTATCATCATTAGTCATTTAGGTCAACATTGGATCATTCAGAGATCTTCACTGACCTTTGGAGAGAGTTTGCTGCACTGAAAGTAAAGGGGCTGAATAATTTTGCACGCCCAATTTTTCAGTTTTTGGTTTGTTAAAAAAGTTTGAAATATCCAATAAATGTCGTTCCACTTCATGATTGTGTCCCACTTGTTGTTGATTCTTCACAAAAAAATACAGTTTTATATCTTTATGTTTGAAGCCTGAAATGTGGCAAAAGGTCGCAAAGTTCAAGGGGGCCGAATACTTTCGCAAGGCACTGTATATATAAAAAAAATGGTAAATCGGCACCCCAAAATACCGATTTCCGATTGTTATGAAAACTTGAAATCGGCCCTAATTAATCAGCCATTCCGATTAATCGGTCGACCTCTATACCAGACAGCCATTGCGAGTGTACCTAGTCATATTGCCTGGGTTAGAGGTTCCAAGCCGATTCTATTCACCATTTGCTACAACACCTTGCTTGTTTCAGCAAGTGGAAAAGCTTCATCATGTTGTTAAGAGTCCATGTAAATCGCAGAAACTGACTCAACCGCACGAATGCCAGGGCCGTCCCATCTTCAGTCAGCTGTTCATTCCAAAATAAATTATGATGTTTAATATATTTTAATGACGGTCTTCAACCATATCCGTTGGTTACATGGTGATACAGTAATGATGCCAGCCCTACCTGGAGGAGAGGTAACTTCAGACTCCCAGAGACTGATGGCCTCATCGCCTACCCTCAGGATTACGACTCAAATCCACTTCTCCTCAGCTCCAATTAGCTGTGGTGGGGAACTCTGCTCTGCTGTCTGCCAGGCCCTGACCAGACCACTGGGTGTGGGATAGACCAGGCAGGGAGAGAGTGAGCCTAATGTTAAGTCACTGATGCTCCAACCTTCTCAGCAATTAGGGTGCATATGAGCCTGCAGCTGGTCTGAAGCTGAAAAGCAGCAGGGGGAGGGAGGGTGTTAGCACTATTTGAATGCCAGGCATTAGGGCTGGTGACCTCTTTGTTTTTCGCTTTTTGTTTGGAATATTTTTTAATTGAATATTGAAACATACAATCTACCAGCAGTGAAGCCGTTTACTTAATATCTACTTAACATTCGAACAGACTCCCATCCAGAGTGACCCACAAGAGCAACCAGGGACAAGCACCCCGTCCAAGGGCACGTCAACAGATCTCCCACCAAGTCAAAATGGTGACTCGAACCTATCGGCCACCGACCCAAGCCCCCAACCGCCAGGCCACCAGCCCTCCAAGATCCCCTTGGAAAGTCAAGTGTGTGTTGGTGGCAAGAATTCTGTATTTTTGTGGTAATGCTGTAATTAATTGTAATTTTGGATTGAGCATATCTTCCCAGAGAATTCTGACAACTCCATGAAAGACATAATTCTACCATTCCAATTTACAATATAATTTTAAAACATAATCTCCTTTTCAAATATATTTTCCATAAATACAGGTCTTTTATCAACTAACACATTTGTGTTCAACCATCATTTTTGCTGTATCTTTTCAGGAGGATGAAATTGATATTGTTACCAGTTCTGCGATGCTTGTTTGACAAATATATTGAAAATGAGACACGGCAATGTGCACAAAGGCAAAAAGGCCATGTTTAAACAATGGATTAGCTTTTCTTAGTAATCTACTTGAGAACCATTTATGGTTCAAGTAAAACTTTTGTATAAGTGAAGCTTTTAGAGAGGTTTAGTGCTTTTATATTTAATCATCTCAACCCACCCAGTTCATATTCATTATGTAGATAGGCTCACTTTATCTTTCTTGCTCATAAGATTTGAAAAACGAATCCTCAGGGGTAGGCAGCACCATAAGTAAGTGAGTCAACTGAGATATGACTAAGGAGTAAATCAGTGTACTTTTTCCATAAATACAGGTATTTACCTCTCCATGGTTACAGGATCTTATCTATTTTTACTAGTGTTCTATTGAAATTCATTTTGGAGAGCTCATATATTTTGTGATATGAACACCAAGAATGTCTACTTCAGCGTCAACCTATTTTACAGGTAAAATGCAGCGTAATGTAAAAGTTGTATTTTTTAAAGATCCAATAAGTAATATGGTACACTTATCATAACTAGGTTTTAGTCCAGAGAGGCCAGAAAAGTTACCTAGATCTTCAATTAGATGTTACAGGGATCTAGCGTCCGGATTTAATATAAAACATGAGCCATCGGTGAGCTCTTTCTTAGCTATAACATTATGAGTAACGTTGTGAGATGGGTTACAGAAACATAGAGGATGTGGTCTCATAATGGCTTTGTGGGGGTGTTAAATAGCACTCTTACAGCACAGAGACAGGGACTCAGAAAGAAATGTGTCAAAGTGCTATGCTTGAAAATCAACTTAGAGAATGTCAGATATAATTCCATTCCATTAGCCTCTTCAACTATTATTGAGCTTGGTGAGTGGAATTTGTTATTGATAGTGCTGCTTTTGATACCATCGATCACCACATTATTTTGGAGAGATTGGAAACCCTAATTGGTCTACACGGACAAGTTCTGGCCTGGTTTAGATTTTATCTGTCGGAAAGATATCAGTTTGCCTCTGTGGATGGTTTGTCCTGACAAATCAACTGTAAATTGTGGTGTTCCTCAAGGCTCCGTTTTAGGACCACTATTGTTTTCACTATTTATTTTACTTCTTGGTTATCTCATTCCGAAACATAATGTCAACTTTCACTGCTATGCGGAAGACACACAGCTGTACATTTCGATGAAACATGGTGAAGCCCCAAAAACTGCCCTCCCTGGAAGCCTGTGCTTCAGACATAAGGAAGTGGATGGCGGCAAATGTTCTACTTTTAAACTCGGACAAAACATAGATGCTAGTTCTAGGTCCCAAGAAACAAAGAGATCTTCTGTTGAATCTGACCATTAATCTTCATGGTTGTACAGTCGTCTCAAATAAAATTGTGAAGGACCTCCACGTTACTCTGGACCCTGATCTCGCTTTTGACGAACATATCAAGACTGTTTCAAGGACAGCTATTTTACATCTACGTATCATTGCAAAAATCAGAAACTTTCTGTCCAAAAATGATGCAGAAAAATTAATCCATGCTTTTGTCACTTCTAGGTTAGACTACTGCAATGCTCTACTTTCCGGCTACCCGGATAAAGCACTAAATAAACTTCAGTTAGTGCTAAACACTCCGTTCTGTCCCTAGAATTTCTAAGCAAACAGCTGGAGGCAGGGCTTTCTCATATAGAGCTCAATTTTTATGGAATTGCCACACATGTTTAATGCTTTTTGACCTGTCCCTAAATTAAAGTAATTGGTTCAGTTTGTTTTGATATTTTAACCTGCGTGTCGTGATTGTGTTTGGTGTAGGAGAACAAAATACATTTATGCACGATAGCTCACGATGGCGCACACGTGCAGCCGGTTTGGGTTCCGTGTGAGTCACTGGCTAACTTGTGCTCTTCCATGCCATCCCTAGGAGGGTTGCATCACTTGAGTGGGTTGAGTCACTGACGTGGTCTTCCTGTCCGGGTTAGCGCACCCCCTAGGGATGTGCCGTGGGGGAGATCTTCATGGGCTATACTCGGCCTTGTCTCAGGATGGTAAGTTGGTGGTTGAAGATATCCCTCTAGTGGTGTGGGGGCTGTGCTTTGGCAAAGTGGGTGGGGTTATATCCTGCCTGTTTGGCCCTGTCTGGAGGTATCGTCGGACAGGGCCACAGTGTCTCCCGACCCCTCCTGTCTCAGCCTCCAGTATTTATGCTGCAAAGGTTTATGTGTCGGGGGGCTAGGGTCAGTCTGTTATATCTGGAGTATTTCTCCTGTCTATCTGGTGTCCTGTGCGAAATTAAGAATGCTCTCTCTAATTCTCTCTCTTTCTTTCTCTCTTTCTGATGACCTGAGCCCTAGGACCATGCCTCATGGCATGATGACTCCTTGCTGTCCCTAGTCCACCTGGTCATGCTGCTGCTCCAGTTTCAATTGTTCTGCATGTGGCTATGGAACCCTGACCTGTTCACCGGACGTGCTACCTGTCCCAGGCCTGCTGTTTCAACTCTCTAGAGACAGCAGGAGCGGTAGAGATACTCTGAATGATCGGCTATGAAAAGCCAACTGACATTTACTCCTGAGGTGCTGACCTGTTGCATCCTCTACAACCACTGTGATTATTATTATTTGACCCTGCTGGTCATCTATGAACATTTGAATATCTAGGCCATGTTCTGTTATAATCTCCACCCAGCACAGCCAGAAGAGGACTGGCCACCCCTCATAGCCTGGTTCCTCTCTAGGTTTCTTCCTAGGTGCTGGCCTTTCTAGAGAGTTTTTCCTAGCCACTGTGCTTCTACACCTGCATTGTTTGCTGTTTGGAGTTTTAGGCTGGGTTTCTGTACAGCACTTTGTGACATCAGCTGATGTAAGAAGGGCTTTATAAATACATTTGATTGATAACTACAAAAAATACTTCTAAATATACACCTATTTCCTGTTCTGGACTAAGTTCAAATGAAATTGATCACCAGTCACCAGTCATCACTAGGCCTACTTTAAATAGCCCAATAACCAAGTCCAAATGCAGAGATATTGATGTATGCCCAAGACCACTTGCTGTGCTAAAATTATACTTCCTTTGAGAACACAAACACCTAGAAAATGAAGGTATAAAAAAGCCAATGCACCACAAAACAACCTGCTTGTGGGACAGAGCATACAGGCATATCTCTTATTGAGTCAGTCTGTGTTGTTTCGTGTTCCTAGTAAACAGGCACATTAGTATCCTCTCACACCCCGGCCAGCCTGCCTATCTGAGTTCTCTCACATGTCCACTGACATCTCTCCAACACAGAGCCCAGACTCAGCACAATGCCTGGGTCGCTCCACGAATAGAGTACATTTTGCGTCCCTTTGATATTTTAAGTAGAAATGTTGCACCAATATTGAATTTAGAAAGTGTATTATATTAAATGAAGTGCCCTTTAAAGAGTGACTGCCTATAAAAAGCAACAAATCCATTTGAATAGAGCCTACAGTTGAAGTCGTAAGTTTACATACACTTAGGTTGGAGTCATTAAAACTTGCTTTTCAACCAATCCACACATTTCTTGTTAACAAACTAGTTTTTAATTTATTTCAATTCAACGTTATTTAACCAGGTATGCTAGTTGAGAACAAGTTCTCATTTACAACTGCGACCTGGCCAAGAATAAAGCAAAGCAGTTAGACACATACAACAACACAGAGTTACACATGGAATAAACAAAACAGAGAGTCAATAATACAGATGAAGAACATCTATATACAGTGTATGCAAATTAGGTAAGATAAGGGAGGTAAGGCAATAAATAGAGCATGGTGGCGAAGTAATAACAATATAACAGTTAGACACTGGAGTGATTGATGTGCAGAAGATGAATGTGCAAGTAGAAATACTAGGGTGCAAAGGAGCAAGATAAATAAATAAATAAATACAGTATGGGGATGAGGTAGTTGGATGGGCTATTTGCAGATGGGCTATGTACAGGTGCAGTGATCTGTGAGCTGCTCTGACAGCTGGTGCTTAAAGTTAGTGAGGGAGATATGAGTCTCCAGCTTCAGTGAATTTTGCAGTTCGTTCTAGTCATTTGCAGCAGAGAACTGGAAGGAAAAGCGGCCAAAGGAGGAATTGGCTTTGGGGGTGACCAGTGAGATACCTGCTGGAGCGCGTGCTACGGGTGGATGCTGCTATGGTGACCAGTGATATGAGATAAGGCGGGGCTTTACCTAGCAGAGACTTGTAGATGACCTGGAGCCAGGGGGTTTGGCAATGAGTTTGAAGCGAGGGCCAGCCAACGAGAGCATACAGGTCGCAGTGGTGGGTAGTATATGGGGCTTTGGTGACGAAACAGATGGCACTGTGGTAGACTGCATCCTATTTGTTGAGTAGAGTGTTGGAGGCTATTTTGTAAATGACATCACCGAAGTCGAGGATTGGTAGGATGGTCAGTTTTACAAGGGTATGTTTGGCAGCATGAGTGAAGGATGCTTTGTTGCGAAATAGGAAGCCGATTCTAGATTTCATTTTGGATTGGAGATGCTTAATGTGAGTCTGGAAGGAGAGTTTAGAGTCTAACCAGACACCTAGGTATTTGTAGTTGTCCACATATTCTAAGTCAGAACCGTCTAGAGTAGTGATGCTGGACGGGCGAGCAGGTGCGGGCAGCGACCGGTTGAAGAGCATGCATTTAGTTTTACTTGCATTTAAGAGCAGTTGGAGGCCACGGAAGAAGAGTTGTATGGCATTGAAGCTCATCTGGAGTAGAGGTCGACCGATTAATCGGAGCGGCTAATTAATTAGGGCCGATTTCAGGTTTTCATAACAATCGGAAATCGGTATTTTTGGGTGCCGATTTTTTATTTTATTTTATTTAAATGTTATTTTTTATACCTTTATTTAACTAGGCAAGTCAGTTAAGAACACATTCTTATTTTCAATGATGGCCTAGGAACGGTGGGTTAACTGGCTCGTTCAGGGGCAGAATGACAGATTTTCACCTTGTCAGCTCGGGGAATCCAATCTTGCAACCTTACAGTTAACTTGTCCAACGCAATAACGACCTGCCTCTCTCTCGTTGCACTACACAAGGAGACTGCCTGTTACGTGAATGCAGTAAGCAAAGGTAAGTTGCTAGCTAGCATTAAACTTATCTTATAAAAAACAATCAATCATAATCACCAGTTAACTACACATGGTTGATGATATTACTAGATATTATCTAGCGTGTCCTGCGTTGCATATAATCTGACTGAGCATACAAGCATACAAGTATCTAAGTATCTGACTGAGCGGTGGTAGGCAACAGCAGGCGCGTAAACATTCATTCAAACAGCACTTTCGTGCGTTTTGCCAGCAGCTCTTCATTGTGTGTCAAGCATTGCGCTGTTTATGACTTCAAACCTATCAACTCCCGAGATGAGGCTGGTGTGACCAAAGTGAAATGGCTGGCTAGTTAGCGCGCGCTAATAGCGTTTCAAATGTCACTCGCTCTGAGCCTTCTAGTAGTTGTTCCCCTTGCTCTGCATGGGTAACGCTGCTTCGATGGTGGCTGTTGTCGTTGTGTTGCTGGTTCGAGCCCAGGGAGGAGCGAGGAGAGGGACGGAAGCTATACTGTTACACTGGCAATACTAAAGTGCCTATAAGAACATCCAATAGTCAAAGGTTAATGAAATACAAATGGTATAGAGGGAAATAGTCCTATAATTCCTATAATAACTACAACCTAAAACTTCTTACCTGGGAATATTGAAGACTCATGTTAAAAGGAACCACCAGCTTTCATATGTTCTCATGTTCTGAGCAAGGAACTGAAACGTTAGCTTTCTTACATAGCACATATTGCACTTTTACGTTCTTCTCCAACACTTTGTTTTTGCATTATTTAAACCATATTGAACATGTTTCATCATTTACTTGAGGCTAAATTGATTTTATTGATGTATTATATTAAGTTAAAATAAGTGTTCATTCAGTATTGTTGTAATTGTCATTATTACAAATAAATTTAATAAAAATCGTCCGATTAATTGGTATCGGCTTTTTTGGTCCTCCAATAATTGGTATCGGCGTTGAAAAATCATAGTCGGTCGACCTCTAGTAGACAGTGAGACAGACCTGCCCAGCACCCCGACTTTGTTTACATAAGACAACACATCACACATTTGTTTTACTTGAGAAATATGGCACCAAACAACTTATATGTAAAATTGCGCAACTGAAACATCCTTGGCAAAAACATCAACATTTATTATAGATTTCTTGAGTTTCTAGATTCATTCTGGGGATTTTGAGGAAGTGAAATAGGCTTCCGCGTCTACAGTGTCGCATGGGGGACAAACATCATTAACCAAACACGGAATCAGTCAGGAAACACCTCCAAGACTGAAATCTCGATTTTCTGATGAGCAACTGAAAAACACACATGCATATTGGCATGGTCAGTGGCTCTTTAATATAGACCACATAGAACATTGAATAAATCAGTGTTTTTTTATATGAATAAAGACTTGCTGAAGCACCAAACATCTGCATTTTGACATGTCCCTCTTTATGTTTTTCCCCACTTCTAGGAAGAGTTTAACCCACTTAAACCCAAAATATCGCAATTTTTTAACCATCATTGTAAAGCCCTAGTTATGTTCTTGCTTTGACAAAGTCATTTCTAAAGAAAATAATCAATGTCATGTGATTAGTGATCAATTTACTTCTGTCCCTCATTTTAAGGTCAACCCTGTTATGTGAACTGAACTGTTGTTTAATAGGGTGAAACGAATCCTTTTTTTTTTTTTACTCATATACAAGTCAAATGATAGTGTAAAAGCAGGTGAGCTGGTTCAACTCTTTTTTTGGCCATTGTCTGGTGTTTTGTGATGGAAAACTGAGTGCATCAAGCATAAAACGTCAACCATGAAACCCATAGAAAGATAGGCTATACAAATGTTTTAACAATTAAAAAAATACATGTGTGAAGCTTGCATTCAATTGCCCTTCCCTGTTGCACACAACAAGCTTCCATTTCCCCTGTCACAAGGGGGAGTAATGCCTGATATAAGATGAAAACCTCAACCCTGTTAAGGTCAGCCCTGTTACTTTAAAGCCACTTTATTGACACTTACTATAGTCTTTTTTATTAAGTTGAACTTGTGCTCTATGACAGAATGCTAAAATGTGTTGATTTTTTTAACTTTTGTTTTTATCAAGTTACACTACCCAAAATATACTCTATTCGTGGAACGACCCATCTGCATTCTGCCAGCACACTCCCAGCCTATCGATCTATTAGATTGATTACCGTAGCGCTGCAATGTCTTTGACTTTCACCCGTGACCTCCCTCTCCCTCTCTCTCATGCTATCTACTGTATTTTCTCACTCACTCTCTCTCCCTCCCTCTATTTATCTCTTGCTTGCCTTGCCTTTCTATCCATCTCCTCTCTCACACTGGCGGTATCTATGTGTGTGTGTGAGTGTAGAAGCCTGGTGATAATAGTGAAAGATAGGGTTGTGAAGGTGACTACAGTGGAATCACAGCCACCAACTCCCTGCTCTACTTCATTTCATATTGACATATGCAGCCAAGCGCATGCTGGAGCGGGGAGGGAGGGGGAAAGGGGTCAGCCCCATGGATTTTCCAGCAGGCTGAAAGTGAGACTCCTGGCCAGGCTCAAGCTTTCCTTCTGTCAACTGGGAATGGGAGCCCTAAGGGCCAGAGGGGGTGGGGACAAAGGATACATAACTCTATTTACAGTAAACAAAAGGCAAACTCATATGACAACATGGACTAATGTCTTGTTTACCTTTAAACTTCTGTGTTTAAATATCATGCAGTAATTAATACCACCACCAGATTGATTAATTCCTATGTTGAAAACCGTGGACTACCAATGAATGTAGCCTGGTGTTGTTCCATATCAGTCATACTACAGCACCTTCAAACTGCTGGCAGTGATATATGATAACAACCAGAGCGGAAAGGCATGCAAAACATGGAGGGAAGCTCACAGTACCATTTTTAGCCGTCCAAGGTGATATAATTAGCTCAAGTGTCTCTCACAGCCTGTTTCATTGGCTGTTAAAGAACTCCAGGCGCTGGCCCTTTAAAAGAGATTAGGCGAGAGCAGAACACCTCCCCCTATCGGAGGCAAACAACACTGCTGAACTTGACCTGAGGTGGCTCGCTCCTCCTCCCGCCCCTTCTAAATTTCCGTTGCCAGAGCCGCGGACCACATTCCTCTGTGGCTGTGTTGACTGAACATGCGTGTTGTTGACTGAGCCGGAGAGAGCGTGATCGCTCTGAGGCTGAGCCTCTGCAGCAGCAGACTCCAGCCGCCACAGTGCAATGTGCAGACTTACGGTATGCCGTTCAACAGTCACAGAGACAAATGTACTGTACAGTGCAGTGTAGTAGTTTTAGTCTGTGTGAGATAACAGCACAATGTTACAGTAAACACATACAGTACCAGTCAAATGTTTGGACACACCTAATTCCAGAGTTTGTCTTTATTATTACTACTTTCTACATTGTAGAATAATAGTGAAGACATCAACACTATGAAATAACACACATGGAATCATGCAGTAACCAAAAACAGTGTTAAACAAATCTAAATATTTTTTATATTTGAGATTCTTCAAAGTAGCCACCCTTTGCCTTGATAACAGCTTTGCATACTCTTGGCATTCTCTCAACCAGCTTCATAAGGTATTTCACCTAGAATGCATTTCAATTAACAGGTGTGCCTTGTTAAAAGTTAATTTGTGGAATTTCTTTCCTTCTTAATGTGTTTGAGCCAATCAGTTGTGTTGTGACAAGGTAGCGGTGGTATACAGAAGCTAGCCCTATTTGGTAAAAGACCAAGACCAAGTCCATATTATGGCAAGAACAGCTCAAATTAGCAAAAAGATACGACAGTCCATCATTACTTTAAGACATGAAGGTCAGTCAATCCGGGAACATTTCTTGAACTTTGAAAGTTTCTTAAAGTGCAGTAGCAAAAACCATCAAGGGCTATGATGAAACTGGCTCTAATGAGGACCGCCACAGGAAAGAGTAACCAGAGTAACCTCTGCTGCAGAGGATAAGTTCACTAGAGTTACCTGTCTCAGAAATTGCATCCCAAATAAATGAGAGTTCAAGTAACAGACTCATCTTAACATCAACTGTTCAGAGGAGACTGTGTGAATCAGGCCTTCAAGGTCGAATTGCTGCAAAGAAACCACTACTAAAGGACACCAATAAGAAGAAGAGACTTGCTTGGGCAACGAAACATGAGCAATGGACATTAGACCGGTGGATATTTATCCATTGGTCTGATGAGTCCAAATTTGAGATTTTTGGTTCCAACCCCTGCGTCTTTGTGAGACGCAGAGTAGGTGAACGGATCATCTCAGCATGTGTGGTTCCCACCGTGAAGCATGGAGGATGAGGTGTGATGATGCTGTGCTGGTGACACTGCCAGTGATTTATTTTGAATTCAAGGCACACTTAACCAGCATGGCTACCACAACATTCTGCAGCGATACACCATCCCGTCTGGTTTGCAATTAGTGGGACTATCATTTAACAGGACAATGACCCAACACACCTCCAGGCTGTGTAAGGGCTTTTTGGCCAAGGAGAGTGATGGAGTGCTACATCAGATGACCTGGCTTCCACAATCACCTGACCTCAACCCAATTGGGGTTTGGGATGAGTTGGACCACAGAGTGAAGGAAAAGCAGCCAACAAGTGCTCAGCATATGTGGGAACTCCTTCAAGACTGTTTGTTGGAAAAGCATTCCTCATTAAGCTGGTTGAGAGAATGCCAAGAGTGTGCAAAGTAGTCATCAAGGCAAAGGTTGGCTACTTTGAATCGAAAATCGAAAATATATTTTGATTTGTTCAACAATTTGTTGGTTACTACATGATTCCATGTGTTAATTCATAGTTGTGATGTCTTCACTATTATTCTACAATGTAGAAAATAGTAAAAATAAAGAAAAACCTTTGAATGAGTAGCTGTATCCAAACTTTTGACTGGTACTGTACATACACACACACACGTGTTTTGTGCAGTGCTGTGGCTGCAGAAGGAAGAGGCCGCAGATGGGTGGGGTTCACGGGCAGGTCGAGGAAGAGAGACTGAGCTCGGCTTCTCAATATGAGCTCACTTAGAACTTTGGCACACTCTCCTCACAAGAGTGTTTTGTGAAATTGGTTAAACCACCGTACAATCTATTATGACAACTTTTATGCCACATTGAGTTTAACAAAAAGTATTTGAACACGAGATCTGGAAAATACCGAATGACACAATATAAGTTGAACGTGTTCAAAGAGCTGGCACAGTAGCATTGGGTAATATTTGTTTCCGTTCTGCAATAAGAACTGTTAACCCAGCATTGTCCTTGCGCATCCAACGCATGTAGGAGTACTGCACTCTGTTCAATCAGTTAAGATACCAAAACACAGGCCATGAGAAGGGACCAACACAAAGCCCAGCTGGTGTTGCTGTTTGATGGCTTAACACTGCTCACTCTGTCCAACTCAGAGATGAGAGCAGGGAGGAGGGGACAGAGAGCTCTGATGAAGAAAGCAGAACATAACATAGCCTTGAAACTGAAAGGGGGGTCTGTGCCTTTAAGAACAAATGCTGACTGGTTGCCTCCCTCCCCCTCCCCTCTCCCGCCTCCTTCATTTCCCTCTCTCAGCACTAGCCTTCCTCCCTCCCTCCCTCTTTCTTTGGTCTGAGTGAAAGTGAAAAGCTGCAGCTCCTTATCTGAGTGTTTACAGCCAGGGGTTTGTAGGCTATTAGGCAGGTCAGGTGACAGGGAGGCCGAGCAGCACCGTGACCCAGACGTTTCAGGGTGAAGGTCAACTAAGGGTGGGGGGAGGGGGGTTGTGATAGGATTTACTGGGAGGGGCCAGCCGGCCAGAGGTAGATCAGTGGCGGAAACATACAACACACAGCTGAGGACAGAAACCATTTCCAGTGCTACTAGCTCGACTATCAGCTTCCCACCCCCCCTTTCTTTTTCTCTGCCATCTTCCTTTTCCTGTTCACCTCAGGAACAGCCATGTTTATTCAATCTAAGCGAGTACAGCAGATTGACCAGAACAGAAAGTCTTTCAGCTTTCCAGATACAGTAGGCCAATCATATTCAGAGTGAAATGTAGAAAAATATCAAAAATAAAAATACCAAGCTATAAATAATTAAGAAGAAAACAAACTAAGCTAACATGCGCCAAAACTTTTGCAAAATGTATTTTGGCTAAGAGTATTCAGGGAAATTAAAGCAATTATTGATAATGTAGCCTACACAACACACACAAATCACACCGGGACAGTGTGCATAGCAGGGAACATCCACAGGGTTGCCTGGGCTGTACATGGGAGTACTGTACAGTACAGTATGTACAATTGCATGATGATACTGGTGGTGACATGAGAAGGTAATGAATGTGAGCATCCGTAGCTGCAGAGGGAGGGAGGGGTGGGAGGCCTGTGTGTGAATCGGGGCTGTGTGGAGACAGCCTGCCCTGGGATGCTGCTATTGCTGAGCACAGGAGGTTGCTGGCACCTTAATTGGGGAGAACGGACTCGTGGTATTGACTGGAGCGGAATAGTGGGATGGTATCAAACACATTGTTCCTTTGTGTTTGCTGCCATTCCATTTGCTCTGTTCCAGCCATTACTATGAGCTGTCCTCCCCTCAGCAGCCTCCACTGTTGCGGAGTCACACACCACTGGCAAAATTGCCACGGGGGATGGGACATGTCAATAAGTCCCACCCAATAATTTCTTTAAAACCCCCCCAAAAATAGAAATATTATTTTTTATAACCATGAAGCAATGGCTAAATGTGTAGAATTGCAGGGAATTAACTCTAACGGTCAACTTTGGGCACAAAAACGTTCCAACTCCTCCTCTTTCTCAAATTTTCAAACATAAATAGGGTGTGCCTTTGTTGTGTCATACTGGTCATGCACGCCACGATAAAACCTAGCTAGTTCACTAGCTAAGCTAGCTGCGTGTAGTTAGCCAGTAACTCCTCCAGTATGTGTTGACGTCATTTCACAGGATTTGTTTTTGGACAAAAGATGTAGAGCACGGTTTCCCAACTGGCCTGTGGGTGGTTTTATTTGCCTCCCCAAGTCTTCTGAGCAAAAAAAATATACACATATTTTTATTGTTGGACATATATATATATATATTAAATCTTTAAAGAAAGATTTTAAACATTGAGACATGTATTGTCTGGTCAGAGAGTGAATGGGCAAGATTGAAGTGCCTTTGAACGGGGTATGGTAGTAGGTGCCAGGTGCATTGATTTGTGTTAAGAACTGCAACGCTGCCAGGTTTTTCACGCTCAACAGTTTCCCGTGTCTATCAATAATGGTTCACCACCCAAAGGACATCTAGCCAACTTGACACGACTGTGGGAAGCATTGGTGTCAACACGGGCCAGTATCCCTGTGGAATGCTTTCGACATCTTGTAGAGTCCATGCCCCGATGAATTGAGGCTGTTCTATATGCTGACTAGATGGGGCACCCATCTCTCACATGTTGATTTTGTCCATCCACACCAGACAAGATCAGGAAACACAGGTTGAAATATCAAAGCGAACTCTGAACCAACTGTATTCATTTGGGGACAGTTTGAAACACATGAAACATTCATGAACATTTAGCTAGCTAATTGCTGCTAGCTAATTTGTCCTGGGATATAAACTTTGGGTTGTTATTTTACCTGAAATGCACAAGGACCTTTTTTCTGGATCTTTGTAGAATTTTTACCCATTTTGACACAAAATCGTATGTTCTCTACTCCAACAATTCATCCACAGAAAAAAAGGGGAAACCTAGTTAGTTTTTAGTAATCTCTCCTCCTTCAGTCTTCTTCTTCTTCTGTGGACTTTATATAGCGGTTGGCAACCAACTTTGACTGGAGTGTGGACCTCAGTTCATCTTTCAATCACCCATGTGGGTACATGCTCCTAAAAACCAATGAGGAGATGGGACTTGCAGCGCATCAAGAGTCAAAAATAGAACCTGGTTCTATTTTAGTGCCTGGCTACACAGACACTCGTTGACGCGCACAAGCAGCTTAGATAAATTATTGAATAACAAGAATGTGTACATTTATTTTGCAATGCTCACGCACACAACGCAGGCGGTGTGGTCAGCGTCTTAGGAAGGTGTTCTTGATGTTTTAGTGTATGGTCATGACTAGAGGTCGACCGATTATGATTTTTCAACGCCGATACCGATACCGATTATTGGAGGACCGAAAAAGCCGATACCGATTAATCGTCCGATAAAAAATAAACAACGTATTTGTAATAATGACAATTACAACAATACTAAATGAACACTTATTTTAACTTAATGTAATACATCAATAAAATCAATTTAGCCTCATAAATAATGAAACATGTTCAATTTGGTTTAAATAATGCAAAACCAAAGTGTTGGAGAAGAAAGTAAAAGTGCAATATGTGCTTTGTAAGAAAGCTAACGTTTCAGTTCCTTGCTCAGAACATGAGAACATATGAAAGCTGGTGGTTCCTTTTAACATGAGTCTTCAATATTCCCAGGTAAGAAGTTTTAGGTTGTAGTTATTATAAGAATTATAGGACTATTTCCCTCTATACCATTTGTATTTCATTAACCTTTGACTATTGGATGTTCTTATAGGCACTTTAGTATTGCCAGTGTAACAGTATAGCTTCCGTCCCTCTCCTCGCTCCTCCCTGGGCTCGAACCAGCAACACAACGACAACAGCCACCATCGAAGCAGCACTACCCATGCAGAGCAAGGGGAACAACTACTAGAAGGCTCAGAGCGAGTGACGTTTGAAACGCTATTAGCGCGCGTTAAATAGCTACCGTTAAATAGCTATTGAAAATAAGAATGTGTTCTTAACTGACTTGCCTAGTTAAATAAAGGTATAAAATATAAAAATAAAATAAAAATCGGCGCCCAAAAATACCGATTTCCGATTGTTATGAAAACTTGAAATCGGCCCTAATTAATCAACCATTCCGATTAATCGGTCGACCTCTAGTCATGACCATCGGGTCGCGGCTGAATCTAGTTGATGATCCCTGCTGTAGAGATAAGTAAGAAATTGGACTTCTGTAGCCAAATATCTTATTCATCAAAAAAAAAAAATTGAATGACCTGGTATGATGGTACTATACAGTTTAAAGGCGTTATTTGTGTTTTTGCAAAGTCAACCTTTAAAATAACTGTCCAGTGTTTCCAGATTTATATGAAATGTATTACAATATGAGTGAAATAGTTTTCCTTCCAAAAAAAATGTTATTATGTATGTTAAAAATAAGCTTTTCTGTGTTGGAATGGTATAGGCGTACGGCAACAACAGAATGGTGTGGGTGTATACTGGTCATAAAAAAAATTCATGCGAGTAGACTGCATGGCCAGCTCATTCTCCTCAGGAAGGTGACATCATCCTCTATGAGGAAATAGCAAGCATTTGTTAAACGGTCTGTATGCTTTGGCCACAAATATGAGTATAGGATAAGTCAACAACATTATTTAGGTATGAGTTAACAGAATATTATCTGGACAGTTACTTTAAAACTGCAACATTTTCTCTCAGCCTCATGGCAAAATGTGTAGAATAGCATTATAAAACTGGAAATTGTTCTCTGTGCCCCATGGCAAAATGTGTTGAAATGCAGGAAGTTAGCGGTTTTCACGTAATCTTTCAAGAAAAGCATTCAAAGTAATGTCAAACTGTGTAGAATTGCAGGAAATGCATTTTAAATATTACACCACAATTTTGGCCATGCCACACACACACATATATATGCACACATCACCCCCTCACACTCGCTCTCCATCATCATGACACACACACACACACACACAAGACCCTGTATGTCTGCTAGGGTCAACTCACACACGGAGGGGCTGAGGATTTCATCTGCTGTGCTAATTCCCAGCGTTCAGTATTTAAAACAGCAAGACTATTATTTTAACTGCATACGGACGCCAAATTGTTCCCATAATATTTTAAAGCTGTTTTCATTGTAACAGAGGCTTATAGTCGCAGATTATTCCGTTTTTATGATCATTTTATTCGATGACAGGCTGTGCTCCTCCCTGCCACTAAATACGCCTAATAGAACAGCCTATTCGCCTAATAGTGGGCACACAGGCCCATTGTGTGTGTATCCTAATGGTTGTGGGTTATGTGGGGTGGCCTGGCAGGCTGATCGGGACCCACAGCAGGGACCAGGGAAGAGCTGCCCCATCAGAGGATGAGCCAAGTAGCAGTGGATATGCAGAGTGGTCCTGGCTGATGTCTGCTGGCACCAGCCCTGAGAGACAGCACCCCTGCCTGTGCATCAGCTGGCGCCCAGCTTTCCCCGCTAACTACCAGGCTACACCCTTTTTTATTCAACACTGTACATTTTAACACATCTCTGAGGCTGGTGTTCGAAACCCATGCTCATTTAAAATTATTTACACTGTCAGGACTTTTTCTGTCTCTCTCTCTCTCTCGGTAACGCTCAGTCTCTCTCCTTCAAAATAAACCAACTTCTACAGCACAGTGCTGTGGCAGAGTAGAACAGATGTTTAAAAGGTCCCAGAGCACGGTGCTAGGTGTGCTGCTGCAGGATGTGTGCGTTTACAACACCACCCCTGGACAGGGCTTAACATCCACTGAGTCTTCACTATGACACAGTATCTACGTAGACTTCCTCCTACAGCACTGACATGTCACTGACACTTACTTCCTACCTATAGTCTGTTCCTAGTAAAACACATAGGCGTCATAATTCTAATCATTATTTGCCGTTACTGTACGGGGAGGAAATATATATTCTAAATGGTCAACAGTTGACTGACTTCTGATAAAGACTATAAAGAGGGAGAATGCGTGTGTGTGTGTGTTTGTGAGTGCAGTACACGTACCTCTCTCCTGTACGAAGTAGGCCAGGTAGAGGTCCAGCTCCTTGACCGAGACGCTGATGTGGTGTGGCTGGACACAGAGGATGGGGTTGTTGCATGGCCCAGCCTTGACCAGGCGCTCTCCGTCCGTGCTCTCCAGCGGGATGCCCTTGAACAGGATGACCATGACCAGGTCCAGCCTCCACACCTTGTCGGCCTGACGCAGGCAGTCGATCCTCCTCATCTTGCCCTTCTGGTCAGGGTTAGAGAGGACGCAGCAGGGGGTCTTCTTCCCTGTGATAGACAGCACAAAGTCCTCGCGGCACTCGGGCCGGATGTCCTTGCGGAGTTTGGCCAGCAGCCGCGACGCCCACTTCTGCTTGACCTCGGGCTTCTCTCCCAGCAGCTCGTCCTTCACTGCACGCTCTTCCTCCTTGGTCATCCTCTTCTCGTGCTTCTTGAAGTACTTGCGTTTGCGCGCCTGCAGGTTGAACCAGGTGTAGGCGAAGGCACGCACGTGCGGCAGTAGGGCCTCGATGAACGGATGAAACTCATCCTGGAGAAAGAGACAAGGGAAGAAGGGGTCAGTACTACAGTAGCAGAAAAGACCACGCTGTATGAACCGTAACCGTTAACAGCATCTATAGTATGTGTGTATGGAACAAATGACTGTAAATAAAATAACAAGTTTAACCATAGTTGTTCTTTGTCTCCATGCTCAGTAAAACACCACCACCAACAGTAATCATTTATTCAATTATGCTTTGTTGATTGTTTTCCTTCTTTGTGGTCCGATTTTCAACATCCAAAATGTACATCTGTGTGCCTTTGGGGCACATCACACGCCAGTTGCTTTGCTGTTTAGAACACAACCGTTCAGCAATGTCCTCTTGGTATCTCTAATTACTTCCATATTTCCACAGAGCAAAAAGCCCATATACACCAGCCTGCCCACACCTAGTAATTCCAGGGTTTTTCTTTATTTTGACTATTTTCTACATTGTAGAATAATAGTGAAGATATCAAAACTATTAACTAACACATATGGAATAATAGTGAAGATATCAAAACTATTAACTAACACATATGGAATAATAGTGAAGATATCAAAACTATTAACTAACACATATGGAATAATAGTGAAGATATCAAAACTATTAACTAACACATATGGAATAATAGTGAAGATATCAAAACTATTAACTAACACATATGGAATAATAGTGAAGATATCAAAACTATTAACTAACACATATGGAATCATGTAGTAACCAAAAAAAAAAAAACGTTTTAAACAAATCTAAATCACTTTAAGATTTTAGATTCTTCAAAGTAGATCAGTCAATCCGGGAAAATCTCAAGAACTTTGAACGTATCTTCAAGTGCAGTCGCATAAACCATCAAGCGCAATGATGAAGCTGGCTCTTATGAGGACCGCCACAGGAAATGAAGACCCAGAGTTACTTCTGCTGCAGGGGATGAGTTCATTAGAGTTACCAGCCTCAGAAATTGCAGCCCAAATAAATGCTTCACAGAGTTCAAGTAACAGACACATCTCAACATCATCTGTTCAGAGGAGAAATTATATATATATTTTGATTTGTTCAACACTTTTTTGGTTACTACATGATTCCATGTTATATCATAGTTGTGATGTCTTCACTATTATTCTACAATGTAGGAAATAGTTCAAATAAAGAAAAAACCTGGAATGAGTAAGTGTCTAAACTTTTGAGTGGTACTGTTTAATATGCATATATGGTAGTAAATATAGGCACGGTGCCTGCGTGTATGTGTTTGTACTTATGCAGGTTGAGCCAAACAATGTATTTGTTTGTGAGCACATAGTTGTTTGTGAGCACATAATAGGCTATAAATGCATGCATATGTATGTGTTTGTACTCGCACATGGAGGCCAATGACTTTTGAGTGACTGCGTGCAAAGAGACCATCCATCCAAATATAATTAAATGAAACTTGCACATATAAGCAGAGTTAAAGATGTATTGCGAGTATAGTGTTCAAATTGGTACAAGTCATTTGCCCTGCTGCCCTTTTGGCTTAGTATGTTTGTCCTCGTGTCTAAGAGGTTTAACCCTTTGTGGAATACAAATGTCACAATATCAACTATCCAGTGATCATCATCTCTTTCATAAAACTGTACAATTCCAAATAGGACATTCTAGAATCTCTTTCCTCAAAGGGTTAATATGTTGATTAATGGAGTCTCTACGGGCTGCTTGGTGTCCACACACAGAGGTTGGAGCAGCGTGTGAAGGTGCTTCAGAGAGCCAATACAGGCCCTAGAAGCCGGCCCAGGGAGTGTAATTGGACATGACTGTGGCACTCTGCAGATCTCATGCAATAAACAGTCTGCAGTACTGCTCTCAGCAGCACAACATTTTAAATGCTTCCAGCTGTCTCAACCATGGCTGCCTGCTCCAAGCAGACGACATCGGGTTCAGATAAATCTTTTAAAAACCCATCCCTCCCACACTGATGTTTCATTTCATCTGGGATGGCCAGTGTATTCTTTCCTTTGTTCTTGAAAAGCAACACTGCTGTTTTTATTAAATAAAATATGCATCATGTATGATAAGGTTTCTGTATGATAAGGTTTATGCTTTTTATTTTTTTACTTTATTCGCAATATAACATCTGTGGTGACATCCTTCATTCAAGGTTTATTCAGTATTGTATCATTGTATTCCGATTCGGGACAGTTGTAAAAACCAGCAGTGACTCCACTGAGAAGAGGAAGCCAGACTTATACCTTCTATTCTAAACAGTAACAGCAGGGCAAATTGTGTTCTCATGTCCGCTTATGTCAACTTTATATCTGAACAGGGTTCAAAGAAACCAGTCAGCTGTAATTCCGGGGTTCAGAGTCCCTTGTCTTGGCTTGTTGAATGCACAGCACACATACACACATCTACAATCAGGGGCGGAAGAGGGATCATGGAGAAGTGATAGAGTTACGGTGTAAATGTTCCAAAGCTAACAAAGAGAAACTCTCCTGATAGAAACCAGAGGCCTGGAAACAAGACAGACAATCTGATGAGGGCTTTATGATTTTCCAAAAAGAGAAGGCAATTCAACACTGCCACGGGTACAACAATCTCTCAGGACATCTATATAACATCGACATAACGTTTGGGTTCTGAACTGAACATTTAAAGTAGAGCTGCATCTCTCCTGTCAAAATGAAGAGAAGTTAGCTTCCATTTCAGGCATTCATAAATCATGTGTTTTAGCCAAATGATAACACCACAAAACGTTTACGGGGGAAAGCCTGAAGATACTGTATTAGTTGGAGGCCGAGGCCAAATCCATTTTCAAGGTGTGCTATACTTCTCAATTGGGGGGTTATTTAACAGTCTGGCCAAGCCATACAAGACTCGCAACCATGGATGTTCCCCTCCCTGGCCCATGTAGAGTTGCTCTCATTAAACACATTGAGCTGGAATCTCCACCAACCACTCCTGGGGCAAAAGTAAACACTAATTAGGATTTCACGGCGGTTAGTTCATATTTTTGAAATATTTCCATGCTGTTTAGAGTGAACTCCAAACATGTTAACTGGAGTTCAAGGGGTGCATTTCTGATCTTTAGGGTAGGTCGCTCTTTTCCACTCATCCCTGCCTCCACTTTCATGATGTTCTTATGTTTTCTTAGCTCTTTCCATCCACATACCCCCTAGCTAGCCTCCATCTGTGCAAACCAGGCTTTTACAGGCCCCTAATGGTAGTCTCTAGCCACACAAACCTGTCCCTCTTTCACCTGTGCTCCAGCGTCTCTTCAGCCCAATCCCACCCCAATACACAGGTGAATAGAGGTCTGAGACCAAACAGACGCCTTCATTTAAATGTACCCATTAACCTAGCTGCAAAACAAGTGCTGCCTTATGGCGTGTTTACTACAGTAACACGAGGATGAAAAAGCTGCGGAGAGGGAAGGAGTTGAGAAGCAGGCCCTCGCTCTCCTCTTGCCTTTCCATATTAGGCCTGGACCTGCTCCAATGGAATGCTCTGCTTTTCCTACAATCAAAATCAAAGGGTTGCCTCGACTTCAGATCTGTTTACACTCTGACGATGAGAATGTTATTGATAAACAGAAGTGATGAATGAGTTCCCTATTGCAAACAGACTGCAGATCTTTGATCAGAGCCTGGGTCTGACGGCAGCTCAGCGCAGAGGCCTGCTGAGAGATCCGCTCTGTGCACCTAGCTCAGTCCGGCCACTCAATGGTATCCCTTACCAAAAAAACACTTGGTTTTCGGACACGTGTGAACAAATCACTTCCGAAAAATTCCACGTGAATGTCTACTTATTTTATGTCTATTATATACTATATACTATACTATACTATTATACACTTTTATACACTTTTCACGTGACATTTATTTTTCCCATGTTTATTTTTGACCACTTCCAGCTACATCTGGTCTCCCATCCAGGGACAGACCAGGACCAACCCTGCTTAGTTTCATAGGCAAGCCAGCAGTGGGAAGCAGGGTGGTACGTCGCTGGAATGAACCTGACAAAACTTGCAACTGCAAAAAAAGGCATCCAAAACAAAGGCCAGTGTAACATAATATTTATTTCACTGAAAACAATTTCTGGGCATCCATTTACAATTAATTTCTTCTCTCATTTTGAAACGATTTCCTTGTAATATTTAGTTTTGCAATCAATACTTTTGGGTTTGTGTTTTGCTTTCAATACCATTATTTTTGTTTGCAATAATGAGAATTTTGTTCTCGACTTCTGAAGTTTGCTTGATATTAATGGCGCAAAAGTAACTCCCTCACTAGAGGATCGCACCATATTATAACACTATTACTCTTTTAAAAGGTGTTTAAAGGGGCAATCCTTGATTAAAACATCAACAAAGTGACCTCCCCGCCACAGTTTCAGTAAAAAGCTGAGGGATGGGGCTTGAGAAATGCAACCACAAAAAAACATAATTAAATTGATGCCAGCACTCAACCACTATCAAATCCATAGACTAAGCTATGGATGCAAGGACTGACTAACCACGATATCAAAATTATAGTTTTAACTATGTTTTTAGGATATACAGTTGTTGTTTACGCTTTGTTTACAAACATTGGAGAAAACAAGCTAATACTTGGAGTTATGATGGGGTACGACAATTCAACCTGGTTTCAGAGAATTTCGTATTATTCTGTATGAATGAATTACACTTTATTTTTGTGTCAAATCTCCAGTTGGCAACCCATCCCTTATGCTATTAATTGACACACCAACAAATATTACAATAATTAACTGTGATAATTAATTGATCATTCTACTTCCGGTGTTCTTTGCAGTTCGCATTGCATAAAGAGTGAAACATTATTTGATCAAAATAATGTATTCTGAAATTATTCAGACCCTTTCACTTTTTCCACATTTTGTTACGTTACAGCCTTCTTCTAAAATTGATTAAAGCGTTTTATCCCCCTCATCAATCTATACACAATACATTGTAATGACAAAGCAAAAACAGATTTTTTGAAATGTTTGCACAAATGTACATAAAAAATTTAAATATCACATTCACATAAGTATTCAGACCCTTTACTCAGAACATTGTTGAAATAGCTTTGGCAGTGATTACAGCCTCGAGTCTTCTTGGATATGATGCTACAAGCTTGGCATAACTGCACAGCTATTTTCAGGTCTCTACAGGTTTGTTAGATCGGGTTCAAATCCAGACTCTGGCTGGGCCACTCAAGGACATTCAGAGACATGTCCCGAAGCCACTCCTGCATTGTCTTGGCTGTGTGCTTAGGGTCATTGTCCTGTTGGAAGGTGAACCTTCACCCCAGTCTGAGGTCCTGAGTGCTCTGGAGCAGGTTTTCATCAAGGATCTCTCTGTACTTTGCTCTATTTATATTTGCCTCGATCCTGACTAGTCTCCCAGTCCCTGTCGCTGAAAAACATCCCCACAGCATGATGCTTCCACCACCATGCTTTACCGTAAGGACGCTGCCAGGTTTCCTCAAGACATGACGCTTGGCACTCAGGCCAAAGAGTACAATCTTGGTTTCGTCAGACCAGAGTATCTTGTGTCTCATGGTCTGAGAGTTCTTTAGGTGCCTTTTGGCAAACTCCAAGCGGCCTGTCATGTGACTTTTACTGAGGAGTGGCATCCGTCTTGCCACTACCATAAAGGCCTGATTGTTGGAGTGTTGCAGAGATGGCTGTCCTTCTGTAAGGTTCTACCATCTCCACAGAAGAACGCTGGAGCTCTGTCAGAGTGACCATCGGGTTCTTGGTCACCTCCCTGACCAAGGCCCTTTTCCCCGATTGCTCAGTTTGGCCAGGCGGCCAGCTCTAGGAAGAGTCTTGGTGGTTCCAAACTTCTTCCATTTAAGAATGATGGAGGCCACTGTGTTCTTGGGGACCTTCAATGCTGCAGTAATGTTTTGGTACCCTTCCCTTGATCTGTGTCTCGACACAATCCTGTCTCGGCGCTCTACGGACAATTCTATCAAACTTATGCCTTGGTTCTTGCTCTCACATGCACTGTCAACTGTGGGACCTTATATAGACAGGTGTGTGCCTTTCCAAATCATGTCCAATCAAATGAATTTACAGGTGGACTCCAATCAAGTTGTAGAAACATCTCAAGGATGATCAATGGAAACAGGATGCACCAGAGCTCAATTTCGAGTCTCATGGCAAAGGGTCTGAATACTTACAGTTGAAGTCGGAAGTTTAAATACACCTTAGCCAAATACATTTAAACTCCGTTTTTCACAATTCCTGACATTTAATCAGAGTAAAACTTCCCTGTCTTAGGTCAGTTAGGATCACCACTTTATTTTAAGAATGTGAAATGTCAGAATAATAGCAGAGAGAATTATTTATTTCAGCTTTAATTTCTTTCATCACATTCCCAGTGGGTCAGAGGTTTACATACACTCAATTAGTATTTGGTAGCATTGCCTTTAAATTGTTTAACTTGGGTCAAACGTTTCGGGTAGCCTTCCACAAGCTTCCCACATTGAGTTGGGTGAATTTCAGCCCATTCCTGCTGACAGACCTGGTGTAACTGAGTCAGGTTTGTAGGTCTTTTCTATAGGATTGAGGTCAGGGCTTTGTGATGGCCACTCCAATACCTTGACTTTGTGGTCCTTAAGCCATTTTTACACAACTTTGGAAGTATGCTTGGGGTCATTGTCCATTTGGAAGATCCATTTGGGACCAAGCTTTAACTTCCTGACTGATGTCTAGAGATGTTGCTTCAATATATCTACATAATTTTCCTTCCTAATGATGCCATGTATTTTGTGAAGTGCACCAGTCCTTCCTGCAGCAAAGCACCCCCACAACATGATGCTTCACGGTTGGGATGGTGGAAGGCATATATTCAGCCTAGGTATAATTTACATGACATTATTAGTGAGTCTTATGGTTGTGGAAGGCCTATATTCCGCACAGGTTTAATTGCACAAGCTCTGAATTCATTATATTATTGCTGACTGTTTTAAATCCAGTGTATTTGACCTTTAATTGTACAATGTTTATTTAGAGAAAACATTATTTTTTTAAATCAAGATATACATTATGAATCGGCCATAAGTTAGAAAAAAATTGAGACATGGGTTTTAGGCCATTTTTTTTTTTAAAGGGATATACTGGTGGCTACTGGAGTCAGACTGGCCAGAAATAACTTTAGTCTAGGGCCCTGCACACAGAGAGGAAAGACATGGCCTTAACAGCTGTATTTATGCAGTAATTTAATAATTTTGTTGCAGAGCCCAGGGAGATGTGCTTTTATTCCTGCTCGTTGCTCGGATACCATTCTTTATTTTGTCTTAAACAGAAAATGTAATTTATTTATTTCTTATTTTATTTGCCAATCTTTTTTTCAAGGAGAGAGGAATTGGGAGGGGTTTGGGGGTTGGTCTTTCTAGCGGATGAGAGAATGGTGGAGTTGTGGTCAGATGCACGTGCCCCGACCCAAGCATACACAGTGAGGAGAAAAAGTGTTCTTACAGTTAATGAAATACATCTAAGCGGTGGCACTTCCAAATGACTTCTACAGAATCTATCAACTCTGCCATCAGGAAGGTTGGTATAGCCTTATTCTATTTTGCATTGTGAATATTGTAGGTACGGTATTATGACATCAACTTAAACTGAAGAGATTTTTTTCCTTCATATTCTCTTTATCCAGGCAAGTGCGGTGGAGAAGTTATTAAGCTCTGAATTTATGCTTTTCTAAGCTTTCATGACAATAATCCCTCCCTCCCCACACCATCCTGAACTGTAGCTGCACCAATCACCAGAGGCTCTGGATTCAAATTGAACAAAATCTCTCTCCTTCCCTCCCTCTGCCCATCCCTCCCCCTTTCTCTCTCTCATTTCAATGTGAATGGTAGTAGAATACTAAAACAGCTGATTGCCAACAATCTGAAAAATGCTCTCTGCTAGTACCAAAAAGGCCTTCCAACCACACTTCCGGCCAACTCCACCTACAAAGAGGCACAATACTGCAGAGAAGGGAACCAGATTTAGAAAGAAAGCAACGAGGGTGTGACTGGCTAGACACTGACCATTCATGAAAGTGTCTGCAATGTCTGTCTCCTCCAGACCATAAACTCAATTCCACTAGTTTCAGAGGCATTCCTTATTATGATGTTAAATGATATTGTTCCCCTCAAGAACAAACCAACAATAATAACCCCAAGAGTGCACCACTCTCACACTTCTCTATTACAGGAATGTGCCTGTGTGATTCTGAATGTCAATAACGGTTGGCTCCATTACTGACTAATAACAGAGCTAGTTAGGGAAAGTGTGTTGGCGTGTTTCCAGCAGGGCCTTGGAAGGCAGGGCTGTGCATGTTAAGTGGGTCAAAGGGGATATGTAGTTGACTTCCAGCAGTGAGTCATCCTGCCTCGTCGCTGCACAATTGCTGAGTCAGCCCTCAGCCAAGCACAATGACAATAGTGAGGCGGGGGGACACTCAAACAGAGGCAGCAAGCTACAGAGGGAAGACTCACTGCAATATTTAGGTTAGCTCCTTGTGCCAGCTCTGTCGATCTCCCTCGTGGAGGCTTCAACTTTGTGAGGGTCTGACAACTATGGAGGTGCTACGTCAACTGAAAGGAAACCCCCTGACCTTTGAAATGACGATTTAACAAACTGTGTTTTGTGATGTGTCGGTAAGAGTTTCGCCACATTCACATCTTAACACGACACAGTTCAATACTGGGAAAAACCCATCTGCAATTTCCTCTTCAAAGTTGTTTATTAGTGTTGATGAACAGATCACCCAACAGTTAATGTTCATTCTCTCCTACAAGGGATTGATACAAAGGGCCATTGTCCATGGCACTTCGTCTTCTTAGAAAAGACTGAAGTCTGAAGCTGAATGAGAAAACAACATTAAATCAGTCTTAGAGTGAGTAGTGAGGGTGCATCATTCTCTGCTATGAATTGTAAAGAAGTGGCAAATAAACAATTAACTCCACTGCACGCCATTAACAATAAGTTGCTTTATGTTGACGGATCTATTTCCTGCCTCTGCTTTGGGTTCAAGCAGAACAAGCAGTTGTGCGTCTCAGCTGCTTTGAGGCGGCCTTATGTCACAGATAACGGAGCCACAGGGGGCATCTGTGTGCCTTCAACACATCCCAAGAGAGCCCCTAACGTGGGAAAAGAGACTGCAAGTAATGACCATGCATTTCTCTGTGTATATAGGATGGTTGAACATGTGGGAGTCTGGCTCTCTAGGCTTGGCAAAGGACTGTTCAGTAACAGACATCCTGGGAGAGTAACTGATAATGTCGTCTTGCATCAACATCAAAGAAAGTCCTTTCAATGTTAAAAAGCATCATTTAGGAGCGTGGGAGTGATGGGGGTAGGTTTTCTAATTGCAAGAAATAACAAGATTCCTGAACCGTTCAAGAAATCACAGCAACAGGAAAAGGAGGACCGAGCAGTGGTGCAGGTTGAGAGCTTCAAGTTCCTTGGTGTCCACATCACTAACAAACTATCATGGTCCAAACACACCAAGACAGACAGGAAGAGGGCACGACAAAGCCTATTCCCCCTCAGGAGACTGAAAAGATCCTTAAAAAGTTCTACAGCTGCACCGTCGAGAGCATCAGACTGGTTGCATCACTGCCTGGTATGGCAACCGCTCAGCCTCCGACCGCAAGGTGCTACAGAGGGTAGTGCGTACGGCCCAGTACATCAATGGGGCCAAGCTTCCTGCCATCCAGGACCTTTTTACCAGGCAGTGTCAGAGGAAGGCCCTAAAAATGGTCAAAGACTCCAGCCACCCTAGTCACAGACTGTTCTCTCTGCTACCGCACGGTAAGCGGTTCCTGAGCGTCAAGTCTAGGTCCAAAAGACTTCTTAACAGCTTCTACCCCCAAGACATAAGACTCCTGAACAGCAAATCTAAAGGCTACCCAAACTAGAGGTACCGATTAATCGGCATGGCCGATTAATTAGGGACGATTTCAGTCATCAGCATTTTTGGACGCCGATTACATTGCTCTCCACGAGGAACCTGCGTGGCAGGCTGACCACCTGTTACGCGAGTGCATTAATGAGCCAAGATAAGTTGTTAGCTAGCATTAAACTTATCTTATAAAAAACAATCAATCTTTAACATAATCACTAGTTAACTACACATGGTTGATGGTATTACTAGTTTAACTAGCTTGTCCTGCATTGCAAATAATCAATGCGGTGCCTGTTAATTTATCATCGAATTACAGACTACTTTGCCAAACGGGTGATGATTTAACAAGCGCATTCGTGTAAAAAGCACTGTCGTTGCACCAATGTACCTAACCATAAACATCAATGCCTTTCTTAAAATCAATACACAAGTATATTTTTTTAAACCTGCATATTTAGTTAAAATAAATGTATGTATGCAGGCAATATTAACTAGGGAAATTGTGTCACTTCTTTTGCATTCTGTGCAAGCAGAGTCAAGGTATATGCAGTAGTTTGGGCCGCCTGGCTCATTGCAAACTGTGTGAAGACCATTTCTTCCTAACAAAGACCGTAATTAATTTGCCATTATGACATAACATTGAAGGTTGTGCAATGTAACAGCAATATTTAGACTTAGGAATGCCACCCGTTCGATAAAATACGGAACGGTTCCGTATTTCACTGAAAGAATAAACGTTTTGTTTTCAAAATGATAGTTTCCGGATTTAACCATACATAAGTTTCAGATCCATGGATGACTGGAGCAACCCATGTCATGACGAAAGATTCAAAAAGAACAAATCTAGATTCATAATGACACAGTTTAAAGCGACGATACAGACATATCTCTCCTCCTCCGTCAGTGTCAGAATGATGAACTCAAGGTGAAACCCCTGATAAGCTTACTTTCCTGTAAATACAATATTACATTTTTTTTCAGTCTGTGTCTCACTTCAAAGAACTTACTTTTAATCTGTCCTCTCCAACCCTCTCCTGGCTTGCTCATACTGAGAAAGAGAGAGAGGTGAGCAGGGTAGGAATTGCCTGGTTTGCACCCATGCTGACAGGCTGACTGAAGACAGAAAGTTCTGCGAGCAGGTTGAGGCGCCGACACTGCAGACTTCAGCTGAGACCACCACCACGGTTAAGTTGTTAGGCCGCCAGCGTGGGAACAAGACAAATGCTTCAGCCTAACATTGAAACTGACAACCCTGCCAGCCCGGTTCTGATCGCAGGTGTGCTAGTAGGGCTCTTTGAAACAAAGACAGGCAGTCATACATTAGCTACATTGATTGGTGCAGCATAACAGAAAATGACACAGGGGAGTCACGTCTCAAAATCAATAGTGTTTCAACACGTTCTGCTTTCCCTCTCCCCAGCTCTCTCTTTCTCCCTCTCACTCTCTCTTTCCCAGCTCCCTCTCTCTCTTTCCCAGCTCCTTCTCTCTCTTTCCCAGCTCCTTCTCTCTTTCCAAGCTCCTTCTCTCTCTCTCCCCAGCTCTCTCTTTCTCCCTCTCACTCTCTCTTTCCCAGCTCCTTCTCTCTCTTTCCCAGCTCCTTCTCTCTCTCTCCCAGCTCCTTCTCTCTCTTTCCCAGCTCCTTCTCTCTCTTTCCAAGCTCCCTCTCACTCTCTCTCTCCCAGCTCCCTCTCACTCTCTCTCTCCCAGCTCCTTCTCTCACTTTCCAAGCTCCCTCTCACTCTCTCTCCCAGCTCCCTCTCACTCTCTCTCCCAGCTCCTTCTCTCTCTTTCCCAGCTCCTTCTCTCTCTTTCCCAGCTCCCTCTCTCTCCAGTTCTCTCCCTCTCCCCAGCTCTCTCTTTCTCCCTCTCACTCTCTCTCTCCCAGCTCCCTCTCACTCTCTCTCTCCCAGCTCCTTCTCTCTCTCTCCCAGCTCCTTCTCTCTCTTTCCCAGCTCCTTCTCTCTCTTTCCCAGCTCCCTCTCTCTCCAGTTCTCTCCCTCTCCCCAGCTCTCTCTTTCTCCCTCTCACTCTCTCTCTCCCAGCTCCCTCTCTCTCTCCCAGCTCCTTCTCTCTCTTTCCCAGCTCCCTCTCTCTCCAGTTCTCTCCCTCTCTCCCAGCGCTCTCTCTCCCAGCACTCCCTCTCTCTTTCCCAGCTCCTTCTCTCCCTTTCCCAGCTCCCTCTCTCTCTTTCCCAGCTCTCCCTCTCTCTTTCCCAGCTCTCCCTCTCTCTTTCCCAGCTCTCCCTCTCTTTCCCAGCTCCTTCTCTCCCTTTCCCAGCTCCCTCTCTCCCTTTCCCAGCTCCCTCTCTCGCTTTCCCAGCTCTCCCTCTCTCTTTCCCAGCTCCTTCTCTCCCTTTCCCAGCTCCTTCTCTCCCTCTCCCTCTTTCCTGTCTCCCTCTCAGCTCTCTGTCTCTCTCTCTCAGCTCTGTCTCTCTCTCTCAGCTCTCTGTCTCTCTCTCTCTCAGCTCTCTGTCTCTCTCTCTCTCTCGCTGACAGACAGTGTGTTTATCTTGGTTCATTGTCTAGGCTACAGAGTAGACTATATATACTACAAACTATGACTACAAAGACAATATATGATCAATGATCCATTTGTTGTTCATTAAATTGGATCATAGATTAATGATTTTGTGTCGCCACATGGCTCAGAACAGCATAATTGGTCAGGTGTCCTCAGTCATGCATTGCTGAATCTCACAGCAGAGCAAAAAGTTTGAGCTCTGACCTTGTTAAGCACAAAACAATGGGCCTTCGATTTATAGGATCAAAATGCCCAAGCCCCCTTGACCTTGAGAATATGTGCCGTCTGATAGACTCCCATAGCCTCCTATTGACTCTACAGTCCCAGGCCTGAGAGACCCTGACCTCCACACTAAGCTCTGCTTCAGCCCCAACTCAATGGCCAGGTCAGACAGGGCATGACCTCGGGACTAAAACGATTTGAGGCCATGCACACTGACATTGAGAGAGCATCGCCAGGGGCCACTCCACATTATGACACGGCTGACGTGAATAACTTTCAAGTTTTATTATGGTATGTACGGGATACACATGGTATACAGTACACCATCCAACTAAATACACACAGTGGTGTGGGGGCTGTGCTTTGGCAAAGTGGGTGGGGTTATATCCTTCCTGTTTGGCCCTGTCCGGGGGTGTCCTCGGATGGGGCCACAGTGTCTCCTGACCCCTCCTGTCTCAGCCTCCAGTATTTATGCTGCAGTAGTTTATGTGTCGGGGGGCTGGGGTCAGTTTGTTATATCTGGAGTACTTCTCCTGTCCTATTCGGTGTCCTGTGTGAATCTAAGTGTGCGTTCTCTAATTCTCTCCTTCTCTCTTTCTTTCTCTCTCTCGGAGGACCTGAGCCCTAGGACCATGCCCCAGGACTACCTGACATGATGACTCCTTGCTGTCCCCAGTCCACCTGGCCATGCTGCTGTTCCAGTTTCAACTGACCTGAGCCCTAGGACCATGCCCCAGGACTACCTGACATGATGACTCCTTGCTGTCCCCAGTCTACCTGGCCATGCTGCTGCTCCAGTTTCAACTTCCACCTGACTGTGCTGCTGCTCTAGTTTCAACTGTTCTGCCTTATTATTATTCGACCATGCTGGTCATTTATGAACATTGAACATCTTGACCATGTTCTGTTATAATCTCCACCCGGCACAGCCAGAAGAGGACTGGCCACCCCACATAGCCTGGTTCCTCTCTAGGTTTCTTCCTAGGTATTGGCCTTTCTAGGGAGTTTTTCCTAGCCACCGTGCTTCTACACCTGCATTGCTTGCTGTTTGGGGTTTTAGGCTGGGTTTCTGTACAGCACTTTGAGATATCAGCTGATGTACGAAGGGCTATATAAATAAATTTGATTTGATTTGATTTGACTTACTTGCAGGTTCCTTCGCGACAATGCAACAACAATAAGGAATAATAAAAGATAAGAATATGAACATAAAGTAAATGGCTCAGTAGAATAGAAAACATTTTAGCATTAGAATAATACAGGAAGGCACAATTTATAGTCCAACATTTACACGTGTTTTGGGGAATTGGTGGGCAAGTGTTTAAATTGTGCAGTATTTAGTTGTAATGTGCTCGTAGCATGAATGTTTGTGTAGTGTGTGTGTGTTTGGATCAGTGTATATCTGTGTGTATATCTGTGTGTGTGTGTGTGTGTGTGTGTGTGTGTGTGTGCGTGCGTGCGTGCGTGCGTGTGTGTGTGTGTGTGAGGTAAGGTGTTGAGAATCAGTGCAGGTGGTCAGTCCAGTTCATGTGTTCAGCAGTCTGATGGCTTGTAAATAGAAACTGTCTCTGAGCCAGTTGGTATCAGACCTCATCCACGGGTCTTTGATGATGCTGCGGGCCTTCCTCAGGCACTGTTTCAAATAGATGCCCCGGATGGGTGGGGACACGGTCCAAGTGATGTATTGGGCCATCTTCACCACCCGCTGGAGGGCCTTGCGGTCGCGGTCCCATTCCCGCACCAGGTCAGGATGCTCTTGATGGTGCAGCAGTAGTATTTGGAGAGGACCGGGATGGCTTTGTTTTGCTGACGTAGAGGATGATGCCACCAAAAGCGTTGCACGACATCCATCGAAACTCGCATCGGACTAACCAACCGGTTACTGGGATCAAATGCACCCTAAAGGACCCATTGAGCGGCTTGAGTCACAGATGCTGTTTTTCACTCAGTAAGCAATGAGTAATAATATAAAACCATATGCATGACATCATGACAGAACTTTCTAGTGGTGCTGTTGGATCATCTCCATTCATAGTTCCAGCTTGTTACAGTTGGACACATATACAATTGGTTTTATTGGCACTTGATTCAGATGTTATCCTGGTCTTTCCCTTGCAGTAGATATCAGAAACCACATACCCAATGAACCTACAGACACACAAAAAAGGCCTAGCTAAAAAAACAAACATTGTAACCGACTTCATATAACAGCCGGTGGCAAGACTGAAAATTCCAATGCGCCACTGCCCATCGATAACTATCAGAGGGGGTCCATGTAGAGCAGACACTGTGACTGCAGGCATGTGGACACGTCATGCCTCCACACGTGAACATGACAACAGCAGACCCCATTAGCTCCAGTGACCCAGAGATAGGGTTGATAGGGTTCTTCAACACATACTGTACTCACACAGATACATGTACAGTGGGCTCAGGAAAAACACACCTTTAGATACAATATATACACAAAAGTATGTGGCCACCCCTTCAAATTAGTGGATAAGGCTATTTCAGACACACCCGTTACGGACAGGAGTATAAAATCGACATGCAATCTCCGTAGACAAACATTGGCAGTAGAATGGTCTTACTGAAGAGCTCAGTGACTTTCAACGTGGCACCGTCATAGGATGCTATCTTTCCAACAAGTCCTCTTTGCTCTGCTAGAGCTGCCTCAGTCAAATGTAAATGCTGTTATTGTGAAATGGAAACCTCTAGGGGCAACAAAGGCTCAGCCGCTGAAGTTGTAGGCCCCACAAGCTCACAGAACGGGACCTCCGAGTGCTGAAGTGCGTAGCGTGTAAAAATGGTCTGTCCTCGTTTGCAAAACTCACCGAGTTCCAAACTGACTCTGGAAGCAACGTCAGCACAATAACTGTTTGTTGGGGAGCTTCATAAAATGGGTTTCCATGGCCGAACAGCCACACACAAGCCTAAGATCACCATACGCCATGCCAAGCGTCGGCTGGAGTGGTGTAAAGCTCACCTCCATTGGGCTCTGGAGCAGTAGAAACACGTTCTCTGGAGTGATAATTCACGCTTCACCATCTGGCTGTCCAAAGGACAAATCTGGGTTTGGCAGATACCAGGAGAACACTACCTGCCCCAATGCATAGTGCCAACTGTAAAGTTTGGTGGAGGATGAGGAATAATGGTCTGGGGCTGTTTTTCATGGCTCAGTCTAGGCCCCTTAGTTCCAGTGAAGGGAAATCTTAACCCTACAGCATACAATGAGATTCTAGACAATTCTGTGCTTCCAACTTTGTGGCAACAGTTTGGGGAAGGTCCTTTCCTGTTTCAGCATGACATCCCATCCGAAAGACGGCACCCTACACAGGGCAGTGTCCCCAATCACTGCCCTGGAGAATTGGGATATTTTTGTAGACCAGAGGAAAGAGTGCCTCCTACTGGCCCTCAAACACCACTTCCAGCAGCATCTGGTCTCCCATCCAGGAACTGACCAGGACCAACCCTGCTTAGCTTCAGAAGCAAGCCAGCAGTGGTATGGAGGGTGATATGCTGCTGGCATACATAAAAAGGACGGTCTCTGAAAACTATTTCCATTCCAGCTGTTTCTACATTACAATAGTCTTTACTTAAGTGGAGACAGATTACAAAATGTTTTCATGGAATTCTGACGCCCTTTTGAAAACTGCCCCATTTCAAAGCATGTCTGCCTCTGTGAGAGAGAAACAATGCCATTTTGTAAACTAGACAATTCCTTTTTAGGCTACACTCACAGTCATCATGTTAAGGTTTTTTACATGTGAAGGTGCACCATGGACACAATCATTAAGTCATTGTACAGTGAAAGTACCGTATGCACTAGACAGAACACATGCCCCCTAGACTTCATGCAAATACAACGGAACATGACTATACATACTAACATATTGATGTCCCAATTACGGTACACTGTGCATGAAAAGTAGAACATGGAGTCTTGGAGAGGCATCTGCAAAATGGCATAAAGCGCACCACAGGGAACCCTGTGATAAACTACTCATAGCTGGATTAATAATGGATGTTTATAACGCTGCTAAACACAACAAAACTATTTGGGAAAGCAGACAACAGCTATTTAAAACCCGCCTGTGTAATGAGTGTGCCAATGCAGGCTCAGACAACACTAAGCCCAGAACGGTCCTCCTCCCAGCTCGACAGAGAATAATCCACACAAGACAGGGAAATAAACTGACTGTGGTGAAGGGCAGACCACAGACACACAGGTGACAGGTCTTCCTGTTTCTACAGAAGATGTTAATGTATTGTAGTGTCATAAAGAAATCATATTTGATACTATGTAAGGTGATTTATGATTAGAATGGGGGGGGCCGAGGCTGATTATGCCTGAGGAGCTAGGGGGTTTCAGTAGCCTTCCTGGCCTGCGGTTGACTGGTCCATGGACAGGCGGGGTCCCCGTCTCCTCTCCACCCCTGTCCTCTCCACTGCTTTAATCACATTAATTGAATTTGGGTTCAGCTCTCTACTGTGACAGCACAGTTCTAATCCTGGAGAATCCAGGGAAAAATAACTAGGTCTTCCTTCTCTCTCTATGTCTTTTTCGCCACTCCTCTATGTCAGGGGAACCGCAGATCCGAGAGAGAGCGAGAGACCCAAATCAAATTAAATCTACTTTCAAATGGGATGAATAATTGATCAGTCAAAAAGAGGAGGCTATGGAGCCTTTCAATAATTTAAAGTCAGAAGTGAATTTCAAGACTGGCTGACAGTTATCCGTCCCAGTCTGAAGCTTTCTTTATCAAGATCGGTTAAGTCACATGGTTTTTAAAAGCAACTGTGAGAGTTTTATTGAAGCTCTAACAAAAATGAGTTGCTGTCAAGAGAATGTATTTCTCTTCCATGAGTGCTAGCAACACTTGCAGCCTCTGCGCTGTCAGTATGGTTGAGGGGCAGGTGTAAGGTGTTTAACATTTGCGTCATTTAGCAGACGCTCTTACCCAGAGCAACTTGCAGCAGTGACTTCATACATGTTCATACTTTTTTCATACTGGTCCCCAATGGGAATCACACCCACAACCCTGGCATCACAAGCGCCATGCTCTACCAACTGAGCCACACGGGACACATACTAACATATTTTACTCTACTAGCATCTCTAATGAGAAAAATGTCATGAACGGATAAGTTGTTTGGTGACAGAAGCACAACCGTTCACAAAATGTTTAGCCTCTTTAAAAGTATGTCTGTAGCAACTCTGTTAAGGTGCTGTAATATTCAGTAAACATATGAGAACTTGCGTACGTGGATCGATGTCTTGAACAACCAGTTAGATTTCCTATGATCATAAATACAGTTGTCCTAAGTTGCCCTGACCTCTTTTACCCTCTTAACAGCCAGGATGTTGTGGCCACAAGCCTCAAGGCATTACATAAATAGAGGGAAATAGAGAATTACAATAGTATTACTGTGCTTTTCTAGTTGATTAAAGCACATAAAAGCAGTGGTTTAAAGTACTTAAGTAAAAATAGTTTAAGTACTACTTATGTTGTTTTTTGGGGTATCTGTACATTACTTTACTATTTTCCCTGACATCCAAAAGTACTCGTTACATTTTGAATGCTTAACAGGACAGGAAAATTATCCAATTCACACACTTATCAAGAGAACATCCCTGGTCATCCCTACTGCCTCTGATCTGGCAGACTCACTAAACACGAATGCCTCTTTTGTAAATTATGTCTGAGTGTTGGAGTGTGCCCCTGGCTATTCTTGAAAAACAAAAACATTTAATGGTGCCATCTGGTTTGCTTAATATAAGGAATATTAAATGATTTATACTTTTACTTTTGATACTCAAGTATATTTTAGCATTTACATTTACTTTTGATACCTAAGTATATTTAAAACCAAATACTTTTTAGATTTTTACTCAAGTAGTATTTGACTGGGTGACTTTCACTTAAGTCATTTTCTATTAACGTATCTTTACTTTTACTCAACTATGACAATTGGGTACTTTTCCCACCACTGCATCAAAGTACGCTGTTGTTTTCCATACTGGTCATTGAATGATTCAAATAGAGAAATGCTGGAGGCTTACGTGGCTGATTAAAAGAAACGACATTTTGTGTCTATTCATAGAAATTGATTGAATAGATAAACATGGTTCTATATCTCAGAGGGCACAACAGAAGGATCAGCTTAAAAACAAAATATAATTAGGACCAGCTTGGCAATGGATAAATGTCTGTTGACTTTCCGCTAAATGTTTCCCAGATTAAACTAACTCTGACCCAAATTGGAAGAGCTTTGCGTCTGCCGTGCCATTCTAGGTAAAATAACTGAGTGACCTGATCATGACGGGCCAACAGCAATCCCCTATCTCTGTCTCTTTCTCTCCATCTCCATCTCAGTCTATCTCTCTCTGTGTCTCTCCCTCACTCTGTGGCTGGTTGATTTCTCAAGCAGCAGTAAATCCTGACAGTGATGTCCCCAGCGCCTCTCTCCCTAACAGTTACATTCAATTACATAACATACTAGCGGGCTAATCTCCCTAATCCCTGTCGTGCCACAACAGGGCACCGCTCTGAGCCTTGAACAAAGCCTGTTCTTTAAGCTCCCTTCCTCCTCCATAAGTGTTTTGAGGAAGAAAACCCTGCCCTGAGAGCTGTGCTGGAGCCATCAGGCCTTGTGCTGCCACTCAGTGAGATGTGGGCTGACTGCTCTTTGAAGATCAACCCACTGAGCCTCACTGTGGCCGAATCCCACTCTGGTAATGAGGTTTGCTTTTATTGAGTCTTCAATTGACCTGCTTGTTCCCTAGTCTCAAGTATCATTTTGTAACTGGAATCTCCCTGTGATATTGAAACAGCGTGGTTTGGGGGGGGGGGGGGGGAAGCATCCTTTCAGTAACACATGTTCAGAATCATCATTTCATAATATGCTAACTTAAAATATGACTGGGAAAAAATGCACACCATTTCTCTGAGGAATTGAGGAAGCTAAATGCTTTGTTTCAATATTTTCCCACTGACATGTTAAATATGTATTCTATTTCCTGTAGACTGAGTGTTCTCAGAACAGCTCAAATGAAACCGTTTACTGTACTTCACCATCGGTTCATTGATGTCATAACATTCAACCTTTACTTAACCAGGTTACAGTATCGAGAACGTATTCTTTTTTCCATACGTGTTCCATTAGACAGCCTCCTCTACAGCTTCCAACAACCTTGACAATGTTTATCAATAAACATCACACCGCCTCGGAGTGCAGTTATGTGGCAACCATCAGGGCTGAAGGAAAAGGAAATTCTCATGTGCAATATTGCCTGTTGAGATAAGACTGGGTGAGAGCGATATTCCTGTCCTACTTCTGCAGCCGAACGGTGCTGGAGTCATATTAGGTCACAGCAGAATGGCCAAATGTTGACGTGTCCTCATGGTTCCCAGCTCGTTGCCAAGCCTCCTAATTCACAGGGAGCCCTGTCTGGGCTTGTGACACACACACCTCTGAAGGGGCCTGCAGTCTTTCTGCTTCTCTCTCCCTCTCTCTCCTTCTTTAGGGCTCAATACAATCAGTTTTATTTTTTCCCCCAAAAATTATTTTTTCCCCTCGTTTTTTGGGGCGGGGATTCCTCTCTCAAAATCACACGTTTTTAATAAAAAGACAACAACATCGTGTGTTCTAAGTCCACAACAATGCTAAAACCACATCAGGAGACCACTTTTGAGGTCTGGGAAAAATCTAAGAAATTTGTATCATTGGGTGTAGATACCCTATAATTCAGTGTGTACCAGAAGACAGTTAACATTATTAGCATGATTGCTAACGGCTACACAAAGTGGTAGACAAACACACACACACAGACAGAGGCATTCCCACACTGCCGCTGTAGAAAGCTGAAGGAAAATAAGAATCACTGATGAATTTTGTTCATGTCTTATGATAATCTGTTGCAAATGACTGAATTAATACATTTAGTAGATTTCCTACTTGGTTCAATACATTTAGTAGATTTCCTACTTGGTTCAATACATTTAGTAGATTTCCTACTTGGTTCAATACATTTAATAGATTTCCTACTTGGTTCAATACATTTAGTAGATTTCCTACTTGGTTCAATACATTTTTTAATATTGTCTGTATTCCCGTGATGCCGTCCGCGTTCTCCGCATCGCCGATTTTATCGGGCCCTCTCCCTCGAATGTAATTTCTGACAACTCTTAAGCCCGTCGATATATGTTGCACAGTGTGAGAGCGCCGGGAAGACGAGGAATACACTCACAGTGTCATCTAAAGTGAAGAGAAAAGAGAGTGAGCAGGATGCTCTTAAACCCTTTCAATAAAGAGACCCAGCATGAATAGATGCACTGTGCTCTGTCCTCAGTTTTTCTCCTCTGCTCTGCTTGGTGGGAGAGCGGTTGTAAGTGAACGGTTCATGCAAAAAAAGTCCACAATAAAAGAGGGAGAACACAAAACTTGCTGAACATGGTTTATCCCCCAGCAGCTTTGCAATAGAGGTCCATTCAGGCACAGGGTAAAGCCCCCAATCATATCCCAACCTCTTGCCAGCCCAGGCCCAAGCACTGTCCTCACAGGTATCCTAGGTCACCGCCCTTGAGAGTACGCCCCCCACCCACTCTCCTGTTCCCCCCAACTATTAGCATGGCACACCGGATGAAAGGGTGAACTTATTTCCCACACAAAGAAATCCCTCTACAGGGGGACAATGACAAGCATGACTGTGTTGTAGATTGCCTCATTAGGTCAACTGTCATGGAAACGTTGACATGCACTTAAAAAATATCCTTTCATCAAAAATTCTGATCATGACCACCATCAACAGATCTTCTGAAACATCAATATCATACAATTCCCTCAAGAATACCCTTTGGTTTGCCCTAATTTTGGAGAGGAGCTTCCTAAATGAATTCAACTCATGTCTGGGACCAGTGCCGTGTGGCGTATGTGAGCCAAGGAGGGTTGAGTTCCAGCAGCCCGGCAGCAGCCAGCTAGCAGGAGTCCCACGGGACTGTCTCTATCTCCGTACTTCCTGCAAATCTCTACACTGAGCAGCCTCTGCTTTGACAGTGATATATGATGTGCCTAAATACTCGAACATTGTCTGCATTCACTGTCACAGTGAAGTTATTGCTGCTGAATAGGTTTTTTAGTTATTCTTTTTCTTATGCAATTAAGTCAACCCCGTGTGACTAGGAAACCCTGTGTGACTAGGAAACCCTGTGTGACTAGGAAACTCCGTGTGACTAGGAAACCCTGTGTGACTAGGAAACCCCGTGTGACTAGGAAACCCTGTGTGACTAGGAAACCCTGTGTGACTAGGAAACCCTGTGTGACTAGGAAACCCCGTGTGACTAGGAAACCCTGTGTGACTAGGAAACCCTGTGTGACTAGGAAACCCCGTGTGACTAGGAAACCCTGTGTGACTAGGAAACCCCGTGTGACTAGGAAACCCTGTGTGACTAGGAAACCCTGTGTGACTAGGAAACCCTGTGTGACTAGGAAACCCCGTGTGACTAGGAAACCCTGTGTGACTAGGAAACCCCGTGTGACTAGGAAACCCTGTGTGACTAGGAAACCCTGTGTGACTAGGAAACCCCGTGTGACTAGGAAACCCTGTGTGACTAGGAAACCCTGTGTGACTAGGAAACCCTGTGTGACTAGGAAACCCCGTGTGACTAGGAAACCCCGTGTGACTAGGAAACCCCGTGTGACTAGGAAACCCTGTGTGACTAGGAAACCCCGTGTGACTAGGAAACCCTGTGTGACTAGGAAACCCTGTGTGACTAGGAAACCCTGTGTGACTAGGAAACCCCGTGTGACTAGGAAACCCTGTGTGACTAGGAAACCCTGTGTGACTAGGAAACCCTGTGTGACTAGGAAACCCTGTTTTGACTGAGTGAAACTAAAACATGGGAGTAAAACCAACCACAGGCACGGAGCAGTTTCTAAGCATTTCAGGTTCCTGCTAAACCAAATAATTCAACAGAAGGGATCTGTCAGTCCTTTCTAAATTCCACCGTTATGTCAAAGTAACAATGAACAATGCGTGTGGTTTCGAACCTGCAGAACAGTGTCAGTTTCCTTCACGGTAAATGTTTTATGCTTCTGATTCTGCTAAAGAAACATAGGAATTATTTTTGTTCTGGTAATTACAGGCCGACTATTAAGCAGTGTGAAACTGTACCTCGGTGCACTGGGCTCCAACTTCCCCCTACTGTAATTAAATCACAAATGACCTGCAACGAGGATGGAATATCAGAACTGGGCATCTCAATAGAGGGCAGGATAGTTCCTTGTCACTTGTCCAACAGGAACATAATAGACACAAGAGAGCCTGCTGCAGAGGGCACCACCATACAGTACAACACACATCCCACCAGTACTGTACTGTAGGTCTGCTGGTAGACTGGGAGAAACCCACAGAGCCCACTGGGCTCCTGCTGCAGCAGTACAGTACCTGCTGTGTCCATGACCTGGATGAGATGACATGATGGGCTATGGATCAGGCTTGAAGAGAGGCTGTTCTACTGTCTGCATTAGTCAGTCAGGGATAGAGCTGAACCCAGCTAGGAGAGACGGAGGGACAAAGAACAAGCCTGTTTTCCACTGTGACAAGCATCACTAGTGTTTCAATTGAGTATGTTCTTAGAGACATGCATTTTGAAATATGCCAATAAACTGTGTTGCATTAATTAAAGCTTAATTTGAGGTGGTAATATAGTAGCCGTATTAATATTAAGGATATAAACAAAGTGGTGGACAAGTCACATGTGGCTGTCTCACACTGAGCCAAAATATTTTGAGTTTCAGCTCCAGGAGGGAAAAAAACTCAAGCCATACAAAATATGCATGATTGACCTCCTGAGAGCACCTGCAGCAGAGCAGTGAGCAGTGCGAATGTTTGCCCTCCCTCAGCGGCCGTTGTGCATGAATGGGTCCCAATCACAGAACACAGCATTATCTCCTCGCTTACCGTTCCTCTCTACAGCCTTAAACAACAGAACCATCTCCACACACTGCTACATGTATGCCGTTCTTTTATAGTACAGTACACAGGAGAAGTGGTGTTAAAGTGGTCATGATCGCCCTGCCACCTCGCACCAGCACCTCTGCCACACACACACACACACACAATTATCAAAGGCAAACAGAGCCAAGATCCTGAATGCCCTTTCTATCCCTATGTGTTGAGCCTTCAAAATAAGAACTTGTCATGTGCCAGAGTATTCCTGATAAACAATTCATATCACTGTCGGATCAATATACACTACGTGGCGTACAGCCTCACACAAAGACAACCTGAAGCTATGATGAGATGAGCAAAATCCTTTAAGGATTTAACATTTAAGGATAAAGTTTGGTGGACGTTAGAAAGCGTAATTGAATGGTTAAAAAATCAGGAATTCAGTCAGGTGCATAAAAAGCCTACATAACAAGGCAACATAACAAGGCAACATAACAAGGCAACATAACAAAGCTACATTGGCACCAGCAGCAGACCAAGGTTAGATTCACAGATATTTTTTTTTTTAAACCAGTGCTGTGCCACGGCAGCAGTATATTTTTGATATCCCTCCAGTTGGACCATTTCAAAAAGCGTCTCCAGCAGCACTCTGTGTTGCCAAGAACGGAGGTTCTTCTCACATCGACCTAATACTGAGCCTCAAACCCCGTAACTCTGAAACAAACTGCCTGCCTTCACAAGCTTTCATCCACTTCCAAAACACATACACAGACAGTAAACACAGTAAAGACCATGCCTCTCCATTTCCAGAGCTTTGCCCATGTGGGAACACGATAATAGATATTATATATCTTTCAGACAAATACAAACAACTGAATACGAATAGGGAACACAGAGCTGTGAGCTGAAGTGTAGCCTATTTGTTTGTGTTTGTAATTCCTTCTATCTAATAGCACTTCAGAGACTAGATGTAGTTGTTCTAACTGGCTCCCGTAGACCAGGTCTGGGCCAGGGTTTTGGCATCCACTATAAGCATCATTCCACAAGATGAGACATTGCCAACCTGGTTAAACTGTCACAGAGCTAGCAACACCCTGGTCTGGCCAATGTGACAAGTGAAAAGCCCAGAAAGCTTCCTCAGTTTCTAATCTCCCCTGGCTGCCGGTGAGAGGAGGTTGCATATTCAGATGGAATTTAAACAAGGCATCATACTGTAAATATTAAAAAATGTTCCTCACCATGCTCCCTGCCGAGGAACCTGGGTGTGATATGAAATGCAGCCAACCTTCCACAGACATCTGCAGCGACGGACACATGGAGTCCCATCCTCTATGCCAAGAGTCCCGAGGTTTTATAACTGCGGGCACTTTTTAGGGTCCCCCCTCCCACTTTCCCTAGTGACAATCAGGCAGTCACCGGGATCAACACATGAAGGCAGTTGCTCCACTTAGGATCCGTCCCATTTTTCCACTTCTTGACATTAATAAATAAAGACTTTTAAAAAGTAGAAGACCCCCCCCCCCCCCCCCCCACCAACACTCCAGAGAAGCCAATAATCAAAATAAACTTAATTAGCATGTTGATTGGCACACGCAGGCAGACAGCGACCATCCTCAGATACAGTGCATCTGATGAGCAGTGCAGAGGAACAGCATGTCAGGGACTGCCCCTCAGGACACAGAGGAAAAGTGGGGCAAGAATTTCTGCTCCAAAAGAACTCTCCCCACCCCCACTCTAGCAATGATTGCTTCAGAGAGGACCAGTCACTACCCAGCAGGGGTTCTGTTGGAAACTGTTCGGTTTGAGAGAGCAGCAAGCGCCACTCAAAACACAATGTGTCCAACCATGGAGAGCATTTCAGCATTAGTTAAAGAAGGGCCTGCTCTTGAGACTGGGCTTAAAAAGTACTGGGGAGGAAACCTAAACTTTTATAACATGCTTATGCAACGCGGGCACTGATCGCACAAAAGCAAAACTATTATGCAGACGGATGAATGGAAACAACTTTGCAAACGACAAGTACAGCAGGGACAAAAAGAAAGGCCTGTGTTGAGTAAGAGAACAATCATGAGATTTAGATTTCACATCCATTACAACAAAACACAGGGCAGGTGAGTGAATTCTGGGTGATTTTAACATGGTGAAATGGTTTGAATGTGTAGCGGCCAGCTCAGGCTTGGATTGGCCCGACGCTGGGCTCTCTCGTGGGCACTAATTGCAGCTCTAATGGAATGAATCGATGACAAATGGGGGCAGGAGAGCACACTTACAGCACAGTGGGATTTGAGATCTCCAACAGACATCAGAGTGTGTTGGCAAACATGCCCCAAACTGTGTCTGCTCAGGCTTACAAAGCCTCAGTCTCAGATTGACAGATAATATAAACTGACATGCTTTGAAGTACTCTATCTTGAAAATGTTTGCCTTCAAAAAACAAAAGGTAGGTCATAATTTAATGTTATTCATGATCATGCGATTCAGCATAATACATTTAGTAAATATCTACATTTGTCAAAAATAACAGAAAAATTGTCATCCATGAATTCCACATATATTTTTACCAAGCATTAAACCCCTGCCTACTCATGTTTTGCTCTACTCCCTCTCAAAATATATATTTGACTCTATATCTGTTTTTGTATGCAGCTGTAGGAATACCCTGGTGTGACTGTCACTTTGTAACTGAGGGCATGCACTTAGTCATGACAAGATTTATTGACCATACTGATGCTAGCTTGGGGTTATGCCCCTTAAAACCCACTGCCACAAGCAGGGAAACCTGCTGAAAATAATTTGCTAAACAGTGGTTTAGGGGTCAGCAAAAACTCAGTCAGGCCATTAAGAATCGCTTATGATTAAGAATCGCTTATGAATTCAAGGAAATGAAACTCTGAAGTAAAGAAAAAAATCTTCTTCTTGGAAAAGTTAGCAGAACATTTGAATCTTGCGATCTGCATTTCGCAGCTACAGAGAGGAGAAGAAGCAGAAAAGGAATAATGTGTAATAACTTGTGCGTTAGCAGTGCCACAACCCTTCAGGTTGCCAGCAGAGCCAGAGCCGCAGCAGCGTTGTCTGGCTCGCCCTGCCTCCCTCCCTCGCTCTCTCCCAGCCTCCCCTCTCTCTCCCTGCCTCAGACAGCCAGCAGACCAGAGGCCTCATATGCAACCCTGGTCCGACCCTTCACCTCCTGCCTGCCTGCCTAGCTGATTGGCCTGCGACAGCTACAGTACAGTGCAGCAGCACACTGTGGAGCTCAGCCTGGCTCACTCCAGCTATCAGACCCTGTCAAAATAACACCAGGAAAAGGTGCAACTTGAGCTGGGCACAAGAGCAGCTCTCCTCTCCTCAGGTGGAGGCTCACGGCTCAGAAATTAGCATGGCAAAGTGCCTCAACTCCAACTTTAGAAAACTATAGTGGAGTGCGTTTTTGTAAACAAACATTTCTTCCCTCATTTAGAACAGGGTTACTAGTGGTCCGAATTCAGAATTTTCAGGTGTTTACAAATTAAAATACACAGGAATTTATGAATTACTTGTGCATTCCAACTTAATGAAAGGAGCCGATCGCTGCTGTTTTAAAAGGAACTGTTTCGCTTTATTAACGTGAATCTAAATACTACAAACAGCACTGATATTCTACTACCATAAATCAAGTCTGAATTCACCATTGTTCAAAACTTTTAAAGATGTGCATATGAGCAATTCAACAAACCAGCTGGCTGCATAAACTAGGAGTTAAAACTACTAATCCTACATAATTACTCAACTTTATTACTTTTCACGTCACAATTGGTTTAGCATCTTAATTATTTCATTTGGATAATCTCAATGAATAAACAATAGGTGCATAGGCTCATTTTAACAAATCATAATTATATACTGTATATTTCAGTAAAAATATAATGTCACTATCTGAGACACCAATAAAGTATTATAAAAACTAAAATAAAACTGGCAAAGGTATTATTTAGTTTGAACTGCTAAAATTCATATAAGGCAACTCCAAAAGCACACTAATAATACAACTGGCACCAGTATTATTACAAAGTTCAGTTACAATACTATTGAAATATACATTCAGTAAAACATATGGAACCTGTTGCATACAGCAACATGAGTAATTGTTTCTAATATTCTTTCTTCTCCTTCAGAAACCCTCCTTCAGAATAACAGTTTAGAACCATGCAACAATGTGTCTGTTTATTTTTTAAGAAAAGTACAATTTCCTCTGTAATTAAAACAAATCTTTGAACAGGGCTATAAAATCCATTGCAGATCCCAAAGCCAAAGTCAATATGGCAGTTGTGTCCATCTGAAATGCCACATCAAGTCTCATATTCAATATACAGTATTCTGCCTTTTACTGAAAATCGACCTTAAAACACCCTTTGTCCTTGCTTGAGTTCTGCCAACTGGCAAGCAAACCCAAGCTCTTCCCTGGATTCCTCTTGCAGTGCATTTATTAACGGAAACTAAAGCACTATTTATGTCTTCAGCTATAAAAACAAGGTATATAGATTTTTTATCACGTTCCTTTATGTGAATTAAGTTAAGTGTAATTCCATTTGAAAAAAATTAAACATTTGAATTTTACTGGTGAACTACATAGGTCTCTATGAAGACTTTATGGCTATGACTTATCATGTGTAAATGGATTCTAAGACTATCAATAAATGGAAGAAAGTTTTTTCATATGTAGATCATTTTAACCAAGTGAAACACATCCACCTACAGACTGAAACAGGTTCCTCAAATCTAACCATGGACTATTATAGGCCTACCTAGCAAGGTCATAGGCTACGTGGTTTCTCTCATGTAGGCCAGGCTGTCCCTTTCTTTAGATATTACTTCTCTCTAAGTTTTACATTCAAAGTGTATGAAATATTAGCTCCTCAATTACAACTCAATTAAATGTTTATTGCATACTAGATGAAAAATACATTTTCTTCAACTAGATGCCAAAAAATATTGTGTGTCAACCTGACTCAAATTAGGCCTAATCCTAATGCATGAAGCAAAAACAAAAGATCAACATCAGGTAAGAAATGTGCTTTTGACTTGTTCAATCATAAATATTCTAAATAAATATCCTGACAGCAGACTGTGATAGCTGTTCTAAATAAATATCCTGATAGCAGACTGAGATAGCTGTTCTAAATAAATATCCTGATAGCAGACTGTGATAGCTGTTCTAAATAAATATCCTGATAGCAGACTGAGATAGCTGTTCTAAATAAATATCCTGATAGCAGACTGTGATAGCTGTTCTAAATAAATATCCTGATAGCAGACTGAGATAGCTGTTCTAAATAAATATCCTGATAGCAGACTGTGATAGCTGTTCTAAATAAATATCCTGATAGCAGACTGTGATAGCTGTTCTAAATAAATATCCTGATAGCAGACTGTGATAGCTGTTCTAAATAAATATCCTGATAGCAGACTGAGATAGCTGTTCTAAATAAATATCCTGATAGCAGACTGTGATAGCTGTTCTAAATAAATATCCTGATAGCAGACTGAGATAGCTGTTCTAAATAAATATCCTGATAGCAGACTGTGATAGCTGTTCTAAATAAATATCCTGATAGCAGACTGAGATAGCTGTTCTAAATAAATATCCTGATAGCAGACTGTGATAGCTGTTCTAAATAAATATCCTGATAGCAGACTGTGATAGCTGTTCTAAATAAATATCCTGATAGCAGACTGTGATAGCTGTTCTAAATAAATATCCTGATAGCAGACTGTGATAGCTGTTCTAAATAAATATCCTGACAGCAGACTGTGATAGCTGTTCTAAATAAATATCCTGACAGCAGACTGTGATAGCTGTTCTAAATAAATATCATGACAGCAGACTGTGATAGCTGTTCTAAATAAATATCCTGACAGCAGACTGTGATAGCTGTTCTAAATAAATATCCTGATAGCAGACCGTGATAGCTGTTCTAAATAAATATCCTGATAGCAGACTGTGATAGCTGTTCTAAATAAATATCCTGATTGCAGACTGTGATAGCTGTTCTAAATAAATATCCTGACAGCAGACTGTGAAAGCTGTTCTAAATAAATATCCTGACAGCAGACTGTGATAGCTGTTCTAAATAAATATCCTGACAGCAGACTGTGATAGCTGTTCTAAATAAATATCCTGACAGCAGACTGTGATAGCTGTTCTAAATAAATATCCTGATAGCAGACTGTGATAGCTGTTCTAAATAAATATCCTGATAGCAGACTGTGATAGCTGTTCTAAATAAATATCCTGATAGCAGACTGTGATAGCTGTTCTAAATAAATATCCTGATAGCAGACTGTGATAGCTGTTCTAAATAAATATCCTGATAGCAGACTGTGATAGCTGTTCTAAATAAATATCCTGATAGCAGACTGAGATAGCTGTTCTAAATAAATATCCTGATAGCAGACTGTGATAGCTGTTCTAAATAAATATCCTGACAGCAGACTGTGATAGCTGTTCTAAATAAACAGATAGACTATTTGGATACACAACTTTCCGCACTCCAAAATGTCACAAAACGCTTTAAGTGCAAACTACTCCAATGACACAGGTAAAGAACACACACACACAAACACACAGACACACACACACATTATTTACAATTATTCTAAGCATTTAAATAATTAATCAGGACATCATTACTGAGCCGAAGTGCTCCAGGCCTGACCACAGTTCTTGGGGTGGTTTGTTGTCCCTCCTTAACTCAAAAGAGAGTGGGATACTTTGTGGAGAACTCTCCATACACAGGGTCGATAGCCTAACTTTTTCTGATACTTTAAGATGAAGAATTGTGATACTTCTGGCATGCACAGCTTGCCATCATGAGTCTTCATCGGTCACAGCTAATTAATTAAATGTTATTTTAGCCATACACTTCTCCAAAGTTAACACACTTCATGAAAAACTGGGACAAAAAAAAAATCTGCTTTAAACATGAGTCAGCATAATGCTATTGAGTAAACTATAGCAGTGATAACAAAAAGACTGAAGTTAATATAGGCTGAGAGACTCAGGTTTCCACGTCTCCTTACTGACTGTGCCAACACTCATCCCGCCCTTTTCTAAACTGAAATATCATCTGCATTTCATAGCCACGTTCATTCAGTCAATACAGAAGCTCATGCATAATAACTCCCCAAAAAGTAAGCAAACGGCATAATTTACCTGAGTAAGACAGAGAGGAGAGTACATCATGATGAAAATGAACTTATATCGACTTGTCAGGTAGCAAAAGACAGACAAGTTAGTGAATCATTCTTTTACAGTTCATCATCATCATCATCATCACCATAAACGCCTCCACCATCGCCTCAATTGACTTGCAGTTTACGTCCACTAAGGTGTTAGCCCTCCAAAAATGATGACACAGAAGAAAAGTTCAACTTAATAATCCTGAAAAATAAAAAGAGTAACTTTGAATAAAAATTGGGAAAGCTAGGAAATGAAAAGGCTCGGGCAATCTGTTCCATTTAGGAAATGGGGGGAGAAAAAGAATCAAAGAATGACAAAATGAAAAAGAGGGAGGAAAGAAATGACGTTATGAAAATAGCCCATCCCCCCAAAAGAACTTAAAGAAGCAGTAACCCTGATTCCCTGTGTCCAGCAATACCCGTTAAATCCACGAAAAACAAAGTAATGCGTTTAGATCATCAGGAGCAACGCTGGAACGGATGGTCAGAAACGAAAATTGCAGAGGACTTTCTCTCACCCAAGCAAGAGCGTACACTCCCTCCCTCGCGAAGCATATCCCAGCATCGAGGACAGCGATGTTGCATGTGCGCTTGTGCCGTTTATTCAAAACGTGTCGTTGGCAAATTGCTGCGTAATATCGTACAAATTAACCATTGGAGTGCGTTGATGACAGTCTTGCATCACAGAGACAATAGCCTGCACTCACAAGTGGCCTCTCACGACTAACGTACAACACGAACTACACTTAATTGAGCTGTTATTACTGTAAATGTAACAGCTTTTCAAAATGTTCAGAATCGATAAGCTTCTGATAACGTGGATATCCTAATCATGCAATACCAATTCAGAAAACCAAGCTTCTGAATTCATCCGTTATCAACTGTTTTCTATAAACATGTCACGCAGACATTTATACAAACTAATAATAAGCTAGAAACGTATGTACGTAAACGCGCAAAGACGTCAGTGGTAAGCATACAGTTACTTTTCATTGAATTCAGACTTAACCTACTTGTATCCATTTCTACAGTATTGTATTTATTGTCAGATGTGACTTGACCACAAAACAAGTGGTAGGTGTAATGACAATAATATTTGGAGAACTATCCATGAAAGATGATCACATTCTCTCTTTCAACTATATGGACACGTTCTGCTTTTGTAACTATGCACACAAAAAGTTGATTGTAAGGGGCCTATAAAGTGTAAGTATATCCCCATGTCATTATACACAAGAGTAGGCCTATACATGGACTCTCCATATGGGCAGACCAGAGAAAAAGGACATACAAACTTTCTTCTTGGTTTACTTTGAGTGAGTAGACCAGGTTATCTCCGGTAAAAGCTAAGAAAACTATTCTGAGATCAGTCTGAAGGGACAATGCTGTCTGCATCAATATTGTTTTCACCTTGATCTGACAATACCGTGAAGTAATAATTGCATCCAATCCATTAGCACAAGTTTGTCTATAGCAGTTCGGTGGTGTTGGTGGGTAATCAACCTTCATGAAGTGAACTGCAGTTCAGACAAAATTGGCCATTTTGTTATCTATGACATCCAAAAATATAACGTCCTGAATATATTTATTTGATATTTCCAAAACGGCGGGCCAAATAAATTATATTGTTTTCACAAAAACTCTAAATATGCCAGTTGAGTGCACTTTCAAAACACTCGCGAGTATGTGTGTTATAACCGCACTCGGACTGTACTGCATCCAGGGACGGAGCACCTCTGTCGGTCTACGGTTCAAATTCAAGCCGGCGCGCCTGAGGCTACGGCCATTTTCTGCTGAACAAACTAAACCCCGCACAGTCTATTGGCTTTGAACTTCAACTTGGCCTTCGACGTCCGGTACGGAATCTGCGTTGCCCCACAAAAAAACTAATACATTTCACTACGGGAGAAGTGCCAAAACGCTTTGCAGACTATCTTAATCATTATGCGCTGGTGTAACAAATATACAGTATGTCTGCATTTCTAGCCTTTCCATCGAACGTTCCGCTTGGCTAAAAACCAACAAGAAAATGAGTAGCCCAACTGCTGAGAAACAAAGGAGCAGAACACCAAAATACAGCTCTACGCTATTATCGTAATTGGATTTTACAAAGTGCACACAACTCGTGATCATTCTCGCCTTGCGTCTGTTGGAACATGGACAAATAATGATTAAATTGATTTGTTAACGTACCATTTCAAAGCGAAACTGCCAACCCCCCAGAAAAGTTATAGTTTATGCAGCACAACGGTTCAGCGCCTGGTCATCTCGTTGACGGGTTTCTATTATTATTCCATATCCATTTATCCGCGAACAGAGGTAATCCGTGGTCTTCGGAGGGGAGACTACACCGCACAGAGATCAATCAGAAACGTCCCACGCGAAGTCTGCAGCTTCAACCCCAGCAGAATCCTCGCTACAAGGTACAATAGAACAAAATAAAGATTTTAATATAATAATATTTACAGCTACGATTTCGGGCAGAAACTGCTAACTGTAAACTGCTTGATGGTGTCGTAATGTATAGTGCTGTTGTTGGTTGTCTATCTTTAAATTACAGAACTGAGTCTTCGGTCTCATTGCTTTGCAGCATTGTACACATAGATGTCCTTAGTTATGATGGTACCAATGCTTCGTATGATCATAGATGTCCTTAAAGACGATGGGCTAATAGGAGATCTTACAGTCGTCTCGGAGAAAGAATATATGAACACGAAGGTGGTGTGTGTGTGACTGTGTGCGCGGATGTGTGTGTGCGAGAGAGGGAGTGTGTGTGGCTTAGGGCATTGTATTAGGGTGGCACTTGATGCCGTAGTTCATAAAAAGCAAAAAGACAACTATTTACCCACTGTGAGCCGCTATTACAAAACATGTCATCTCTGATAGATATACTATGAAATTGTTCTTCCTCTCACTGTTCTATGGCAAGTTTCAAGTTTGGAACATGGCTATACTTCTCTGTGTGTGTGTGTGTGTGTGTGTGTGTGTGTGTGTGTGTGTGTGTGTGTGTGTGTGTGTGTGTGTGTGTGTGTGTGTGTGTGTGTGTGTGTTTACAGAATGTGTGTGTGTGTTTTCAGAATTACATCCCCAGCTTTTTATTACACTGGTGTAAACAATTCAATTCAATGTATTTCCTGGGAGTGAACCTCATGGTTTAGAAAGCTGTCAACGTTTCAGGTGTTGTCAAATCTGCCATTGCCTTTTACCCCACTTTGCTCACACACTTTTCAAGAGAGCAGCAGGGAACTTGACCACAGTCGGTTGTGCGTAAATCCTCAAGGAAAATACATCTCAAGTTTGCTATAGCCTACTATTATACTAACATTCCAAACAGAAGATGATTTGATAATTTATTAATGAGTAGCCTATTTATAATTAATTCATAGCCTAGTCGTTTTGCTATTGATATTCACTTTCATAAATGTAGAAGTATTCTTATAACTTTACTTTTTCACGGAATTAACTCCGGGTCTCCAACTGGTTTCTGCAGCTTCATATTGGAAACGTTAAAAAAAAGTTTACCAATATTCTTCAACAATCACGAAAGTATGTGGCTTATGACATGTTATAACTGAAAACATTTAGGAATGTCATACTTGAGTTTATAAGAGTGACATTCCCAAATAATAACCCAGTGTGTTCACCTGCTTTCTGCGTTTCAATTCATTAGGCCTAAAGCGATTGAAAACTGTAGGCCATGTGCACATTTAAAAACATCATAAAGCAGTATATATATTACATAATTCTAGAAATGAGTGATAATTGACCTACATGAATATGCATTCTTTAGTTGAAGAATTCGGTTTTTATTGCAATTATATAACTAGGTTCTAAGAGATGTGTAGCTTGCATGCGAGAGACCATTTTTGTCGCTACCTATCTTAAACTGAACTAATTATTTTTAGTACTAGCAATTACATCCCCTTTGTATAGGCAATTACTGGATTATTTTTCTCTTTCGATTTAACTTCACTGTTCTAATGTCAAATGGCCCTTTCATTAGAATCGTAATATAACAATTTGATTAAGAATATTAAGGTCTTATCTGGGGTAGGAACTTGATTACCCAATGGATAATACACCTGTTTGAATTGAAGTCTCAGGTTTGCATTTTAACAGTCAAACGAATCATGCAAAATCCATACAGAAGTATTTAATATGAGACAAAAATCCATTCAATAGTGAGTGTGAGATTGTGTTTTCTGACTTTGATCGCACCTTTTATTTGCTAATGACGCAATAGCCTAATGTTTGATAGTTAGATCTAAGCCCAAACAAGGCTTTTCATTATGTACTGTTTTTTGAAAATGCAGGTTTATGCAACTGAAAGAATTCATTTTTAAAACATCTACTCATGGGAAAAATATTTTTTAACCCTTCAAATGCTAAAACAAATGTTTTACTTGTTGCTCACTTCTTGGATGACGTTAATTTAAAAAATCGATTGGGGTCCATGCCTTGTATATTTCACCACAGTGTACTGGGTAGGCCTATTTGAATTGAATATGGCTATTTGTAATTGACGGTTCCAACATGCATTGTACAAGATATTCATGGATTTGATTTTCAAATAACCATAAATGTATCATTTGAAGACTAAATATAAACCTTTTTTTCCTAAACTGGTGATATGAGAGGTAAAGTAGGCTATTTATATGAAACAAACAAATAATATTTCTAAAATGTCAAACTGCTTTGACAATAAACTCAATGTCTTCTAATAACATTTTTGAAGATGGCTAAATTGTATTTCTCCTGACATGGATTTAAAATACAAAATCACTTCCAGGTTACCAATAATTATGAGGTCTTTTAAATTACACTGTGAGATAAATTATATATGTTTTGTTTATTTATGGTTGGTTGTTGATACTTTTTAGTTCTGAAGTCCAGTAATTGTTAATTCTAAGCCCCTTAGCAGAAGTATTGGAAATGTTATAAAATGTTTATGATAGTTTTGGACAGGACCACAAGAACCTTCATTAAACAGTAAACAAAATTAGAAATACAATTATCTTGTATTGATTAGAAAGCCTCTGGCCAAATAAATGTTCTTGCTTGGAAGAGTTTGTTCAACTCTAGCCTATATGGAATGACATCAGAATAACAAATGCAACAGGTTTTGTCTAATTAACCATCGGGAACCATTCACTGATCCATGGATGCATGAATCAAAAGAGGACAAAGAGAAAGTACAATACTGATAACCTCAGCAGAACTACTTGGGATTGGTCACTCTTTTGTTTCTTTTACCTTGGGATTTCTTAAAAAACAGATGTCTGGTAGTTATTTTATGATTTCTAATCTGTAGCTTAAATTATAATGAAATTATTAGAAAATCAAACTGAAGAAATCTTGCAGACAGGAATTAAACATTGCTTTTGTTATTTAGTTTGAATGAGTTTTCAATATGAAACCATGTGGTGCAAACGTCATACAATCTCCCGCCATTATGCTATTGTGCATCATAAAGTTGTTTTTAAAATGTAAATGATTGATTTCATAAAGTCGGCCTTGTCAGGCTAATTTATAACTACATCTTCTCATGGTGTAGGCCTGATATAGACTCAATAGTGTGGGTAGTAGGCCTACATAAATATAATCTAAGGTATCATGAATACTTGATTGGAACATTCCAAAGTATATTTCCTTTATTAATAAAATATGTATGCGACTGAAATCTCAGATTAGGATTTGGCCCATCAAGAGGCATTATACAGAATTTTTTTTATGTTTAAAATTTTTATCATGAAAAGTGAAGAACAAATACATAGTCTTATAAAGCAGAGTGTGGGTCTGTGGGACCACTCACAGTAAAATACTATGGGTTGGACCAAGAATATAAGCGTAACATGTAAAGTGTTGGTCCCATGTTTCATGAGCTGATATTAAAAAAAGATCCCAGAATTTGTCCATACACACAAAAAGTTTATTTCTCTCAAATTTTGTGCACAGATTTGTTTACATACCTGTTAGTGAACATTTCTCCTTGCCAAGATAATCCATCCACCTGACAAGTGTGGCATATCAAGAAGATGATTAAACAGCATGATAATTACACAGGTGCACCTTGTACTGGGGACAATAAAAGGCCACTTTAAAATGTGCAGTTGTGTCACACAACACAATGCCACAGATGTCTACAATTTTGAGGAAGCATGCAATTGGCATGCTGACTGCAGGAATGCCCACCAGAGCTGTTACCAGATAATTTAATGTTCATTTCTCTACCATAAGCCGCCTCCAATGCTGTTTTAGAAAATTTGGCAGTACGTCCAACCGGCCTCACAACCTCTGACCACATGTGTAACCACGCCAGCCCAGGACCACATCCGGCTTCTTCACCCTCGGGATCATTTTGAGACCAGCCACACGGACAGCTGATAAAACTGAGGAGTATTTCTGTCTGTAATAAAGCTCTTTTGTGGGGAAAACTAATTCTGATTGGCTGGGCCTGGCTCCCCAGTGGGTGGGCCGATGCCCTCCCAGGCTCACCATGTAGGCCGTCATTGTAAATAAGAATTTGTTCTTTAACTGACTTGCCTAGTTAAATAAAGTTTTTTTTTAATGTTATAAATGGCTGCGCCCCTACCCAGTCATGTGAAATCCATAGATTAAGGCCTAATTAATTTATTTCAATTGAAGGCCCAAAAGATTGTCAAAGACTCCAGTCACCCAAGTCATAGACTGTTCTCTCTGCTACCCGCACGGCAAGCGGTACCGGAACGCCAACGCCAACACTACTCACTGTTTATTATCTATGCATAGTCACTTTACCCCTACCTACCTCGACTAACCTGTATCCCCGCACATTGCCTTGGTACCGGTACCCCCTGTATATAGCCTCGTTATTGTTATTTTATTGTGTTCCTTACATTTTTTAAACTTTAGTTTATTTAGTAAATATTTTCTTAACTCTATTTCTTGAACTGCATTGTTGGTTAAGGGCTTGTATGTAAGTAAGCATTTCATGGTAAGGACTACATCTGTTGTATTTGGTGACAAATACAATTTGATTTCCTTATATGTACTGTAACTGTATGTTGCATTTATATTTATATTCTTGTTCAGTCTACAGTACATGTCATGTTCTGCAACAAATATTGATGTTGGAGAATAGCATCCTCTATCACCTGTAAAAATAGGACTTGACAATGTCAAGCATACATTTTTTAATAAACTCTATTTACAAGATGCAGAGAGGCGATTTTATGAAATAATTAAATGAGAGCAAAACCCCATCTTGATGAAATACTACATACATTACTCAGTCAAGAACTACTTATGCTACCACGTGCTTACACAATGCAATTCCTGAGATTCATTCACTTATGGTCAAATGAACTTGCAGATTCGTGATGTGTCTAACCCACCTTTGGTTATCTGCTCCTCTCATCCATAGGCCACTGGGTTTGGTGGAGTAAGCTGTCTTGGCATGCCATCTGACCTTACCACAGGAAGGCTGTGCTGGAGCGAGCGGGAAAGACATGATCCCACCGTTCAATATGAATTGAAGGGTTCCTGTAAAAATCTACAGCTAAAAAGGTGTATTTCCTAAAGACAGAGGAGTGAGAGCCAGGACTGGCGCTATGACATCAACTGACAATGAAAGTAGTATTTCAAACCTCAAAACTATGACAAGGGCCTTGCATGTCATCTTTACGTAAGTGAACAGGATGCATGCAAAAGCATACAGATATGCTGAACTCAATGGAAAAGTGAGTGAAGTGTAATGTTTGACATGAATAAAGGTCTCCTGAAGAGGGCAGTACCAGAGTGTGTTTCATGGAGTTGCCTGGTAGTCAGCATTCTGTCTCACTGCTTTATGAACCTTACAGTGATGCTCACTTTGCAATGGTGAAATTCTAAATGCTATACATCAAAATGATAAGAATCTACACTACATGACCAAAAGTATGTGGACACCTGCTCGAACATCTCATTCCAAAATCATCGGCATTAATATGGAGTTGGTCCCCCCTTTGCTGCTATAACAACCAGCCACTCTTCTGGGAAGGCATTCTAGTAGATGTTGGAACATTTCTGCGAGGACTTGCTTCCATTCAGCCACAAGGTCATTAGTAAGGTCAGGCACGGATGTTGGGCAATTAGGCTTGGTTTGCAGGCGGAGTTCTAATTCATCCCAAAGGTCTTCGATGGGGTTGATTTCAGGTCTCTGTGCAGGCCTGTCAAGTTCTTCCACACCAGTCAACAAACCATTTCTGTATGGACCTTGCTTTGTGCACTGGGGCATTGTCATGTTGAAACAGAAAAGGGCCTCCCCCAAACTGTTGCCACAAAGTTAGAATCACATAATCATCTAGAATGACATTGTATGCTGTAGTGTTAAGATTTCCCTTCCCTGGTACTAAGGGGCCTAGCCCAAACCATGAAAAACAGCCCCAGACCATTATTCCTCTTCCACCAAACTTTACAGTTGCTACTATGCATTCGGGCAGGTAGTGTTCTCCTGGCATAGGCCAAACCCAGATTCTTCCGTTGGACTGCCAGTTGGTGAAGCGTGATTCATCACTCCAGAGAAAGAGTTTCCAATGCTCCAAAGTCCAATGGTGGCAACCTTTACACCACTCCAGCCAACGCTTGGCATTGAGCATGGTGACCTTAGGTTTGTTTGCGGCTGCTCAACCATGGAAACCCATTTCATGAAGCTCCCGATGAACAGCTCGTGCTGACGTTGCTTCCAGGGGCAGTTTGGAACTCAGTAGTGAGTGTTGCAACTGATGACAGACAATTTTTACACGCGTGGTCCGTTCTGTGAGCTTGTGTGGCCTACCACTTCGCTGCTGAGCCATTGTTGCTCCTAGATGTTTCCATTTCACAATAACAGCAGAGTTGACCGCAGCTGCTCTAGTAGGGCAGAGACATTTGACAAACTGACTTGTTCGAAAGGTGGAATCTATGACGGTACAACTTGAAAGTCACTGAGCTCTTCAGTAAGGCCATTCTACTGCCAATGTTTGTCTATGGAGATTGCATGGCCGTGTGCTAAATTTTATACACCGGTCAGTAACTTGTGTGGCTGAAAAATCACTCATTTGTAGGGTTGTCCACATAATTTTGTACAGTATATATATATGTATATACAGTATATCACAAAAGTGAGTACACCCCTCACATTTTTATAAATATTTGAGTATATCTTTTCATGTGACAACACTGAAGAAATTACACTTTGTCAAGTAGTGAGTGTACAGCTTGTATAACAGTGTAAATGTGCTGTCCCCTCAAAATAACTCAACACACAGCCATTAATGTCTAAACCGCTGGCAACAAAAGTGAGTACACCCCTAAGACTCAGTAGCCTCGGTTTTTCTGATGCCTGCCTTGCCTGGTTCACCAACTACTTTGCAGACAGAGTTCAGTGTGTCAAATCGGAGGGCATGCTGTCCGTTCCTCTGGCAGTCTCTATGGGGTGCCACAGGGTTCAATTCTCGGGCCGACTCTTTTCTCTGTATATATTAATGATGTTGCTCTTGCTGCGGGCGATTCCCTGATCCACCTCTACGCAGACGACACCATTCTGTATACTTCTGGCCCATCCTTGGACACTGTGCTATCTAACCTCCAAACGAGCTTCAACGCCATTCAACACTCCTTCCGTGGCCTCCAACTGCTCTTAAACGCTAGTAAAACCGAATGCATGCTTTTCAACGGTTCGAGCCTGCACCCACACTCCCGACTAGCATCACCACCCTGGATGGTTCCGACCTAGAATATGTGGACATCTATAAGTACCTAGGTGTCTGGCTAGACTGTAAACTCTCCTTCCAGACTCATATCAAACATCCCCAATCTAAAATCAAATCTAGAGTCTGCTTTCTATTCCTCAACAAAGCCTCCTTCACTCACGCCGCCAAACTTACCCTAGTAAAACTGACTATCCTACCGATCCTCGACTTCGGCGATGTCATCTACAAAATAGCTTCCAACACTCTACTCAGCAAACTGGATGTAGTTTATCACAGTGCCATCCGTTTGGTTACTAAAGCACCTTATACCACCCACCACTGCGACCTGTATGCTCTAGTCGGCTGGCCCTCGCTACATATTTGTCGCCAGACCCACTGGCTCCAGGTCATCTACAAGTCCATGCTAGGTAAAGCTCCACCTTATCTCAGTTCACTGGTCACGATGGCAACACCAACACGTAGCACGCGCTCCAGCAGGTGTATCTCACTGATCCTCCCTAAAGCCAACACCTCATTTGGCCACCTTTCGTTCCAGTTCTCTGCTGTCTGTGACTGGAACAAATTGCAAAAATCACTGAAGTTGAATACATTTATCTCCCTCACCAACGTCAAACATCTGCTATCTGAGCAGCTAACCGATCGCTGCAGCTGTACATAGTCTATCGGTAAATAGCCCACCCAATTTTACCTACCTCATCCCCATACTGTTTTTATTTATTTACTTTTCTGCTCTTTTGCACACCAATATCTCTACCTGTACATGACCATCTGATCATTTATCACTCCAGTGTTAATCTGCAAAATTGTAATTATTCGCCTACCTCCTCATGCCTTTTGCACACAATGTATATAGACTCTCTTTTTTTCTACTGTGTTATTGACTTGTTAATTGTTTACTCCATGTGTAACTCTGTGTTGTCTGTTCACACTGCTATGCTTTATCTTGGCCAGGTCGCAGTTGCAAATGAGAACTTGTTCTCAACTAGCTTACCTGGTTAAATAAAGGTGAAATTAAATTAAATTAAAATAAATAAAAGTGAAAATGTCCAAATTGGGCCCAATTAGCCATTTTCCCTCCCCGGTGTCATGTGACTCGTTAGTGTTACAAGGTCTCAGGTGTGAATGGGGAGCAGGTGTGTTAAATTTGGTGTCATCGCTCTCACACTCCCTCATACTGACTGGTCACTGGAAGTTCAACATGGCACCTCATGGCAAAGAACTCTCTGAGGATCTGAAAAAAAGAATTGTTGCTCTACATAAAGATGGCCTGGGCTATAAGAAGATTGCCAAGTCCCTGAAACTGAGCTGCAGCACGGTGGCCAAGACCATACAACAGTTTAACTGGACAGGTTCCACTCAGGACAGGCCTCGCCATGGTCAACCAAAGAGGTTGAGTGCACGTGCTCAGCGTCATATCCAGAGGTTGCCTTTGGGAAATAGACGTATGAGTGCTGCCAGCATTGCTGCAGAGGTTGAAGGGGTGGGGGGTCAGCCTGTTAGTGCTCAGACCATACGCCGTACACTGCATCAAATTGGTCTGCATGGCTGTCGTCCCAGAAGGAAGCCTCTTCTAAAGATGATGCACAAGAAAGCCCACAAACAGTTTGCTGAAGACAAGCAGACTAAGGACATGGATTACTGGAACCATGTCCTGTGGTCTGATGAGACCAAGATAAACTTATTTGGTTCTGATGGTGTCAAGCGTATGTGGCGGCAACCAGGTGAGGAGTACAAAGACAAGTGAGTCTTGCCTACAGTCAAGCATGGTGGTGGGAGTGTCATGGTCTGGGGCTGCATGAGTGCTGCGGCACTGGGGAGCTACAGTTCATTGAGGGAGCCATGAATGCCAACATGTACTGTGACATACTGAAGCAGAGCATGATCCCCTCCCTTCGGAGACTGGGCCGCAGGGCAGTATTCCAACATGATAACGACCCCAAACACACCTCCAAGATGACCACTGCCTTGCTAAAGAAGCTGAGGGTAAAGGTGATGGACTGGCCAAGCATGTCTCCAGACCTAAACCATATTGAGCATCTGTGGGGCATCCTCAAATGGAAGGTGGAGGAGTGCAAGGTCTCTAACATCCACCAGCTCCTTGATGTCGTCATGGAGGAGTGGAAGAGGACTCCAGTGGCAACCTGTGAAGCTCTGGTGAACTCCATGCCCACGAGGGTTAAGGCAGTGCTGGAAAATGATGGTGGCCACACAAAATATTGACACCTTGGGCCCAATTTGGACATTTTCACTTTGGGGTGTACTCACTTTTGTTGCCAGTGGTTTAGACATTAATGGCTGTGTGTTGAGTTATTTTGAGGGGGCAGCAAATGTACACTGTTATACAAGCTGTACACTCACAACTTTACATTGTAGCAAAGTGTAATTTCTTCAGTGTTGTCACATGAAAAGATATACTCAAATATTTACAAAAATGTGAGGGGTGTACTCACTTTTGTGATATACTGTATAAATATATATATATAATGTGTGTACGTATATGGGTTTAAGTCAACAGTGTTAGATATATACTTTATAGTATTTCTAAGTGGAATCTAAGAGCATTGTTCTTGTATCTGTGAGTGATATATTAAAGTATTTCTGTTCTGTGCATACATAAAACTAGAACTGTTGACTGCTTTTGACTGTGCTTCATGGTGAACTACTCCAGATGCTGGCAAGCAGAGGTACTACAACAGCTTTTGTTTAGTTTAGAAAAGCAGATAACCATCAATTGGCAGCAAACAAAGAGTAGGCCTACTTATAGGCTACACAGATTTCTGTGTGGTGTAATTAATGAAGTGGTTTGATATCTGTATAATGTAGCACTTTTTATCCCCTGCACAAACAGCCTGCAGATGTTATAGATAATTAAATAACCAACCTACAATCACATCTACAAGCTGTAAAATAATCAAATAATTCCCCGGGATGGACGGGAAAAGACAACCGACCGGTCATTGCCTCAGCGAGTCAAACTATAGTACATAGCATTCAGTTTGATGCTGATGCCACTTGACAGGTGGTTTAGTGTAGGGTACTCAGGTAGCTCATGAGTGAGAACACATGTCAGTGGGTCTATGTGTCATACAACTGTAGAACAGCACACACAATAGAAGGCTTTCTGTTACTGACCTGTTACTGTCTCCAATGCAAAACTCTGCAGAATGAGATTCGCCTCGCGTTCCAAAACATAAGCTAGATGAAAGTAGAAAAAGGAGAAAAGTTCTGGAAACTCTCTCCAAATTGGACCAATACTTGCCAAGATGCAGAGTGCCAAGACCTCTCTCCTTTTCAGTGAAAGTAACTGTTTTACTACGTTCAGCCTCTGAATGCTTACTAAGAGAAAATTGCGCATAATTTTCCCAATTTGGACCATTTGTGGCACATTACAGTCATCTTCAGTGAGCCAAACCATTCCATTAAAAACTAAATGGTTCAAGTCAAGCAGCCTTTGTTTTATATATAAATGTTTTTGATTCTGCAACCCCACAGTAACTTTTCTTTTTTAGACAATGTGGGTGCAGAGGGTCAGTAAGGGTCATATGTACTTTCGTTGCACAAAAAAAAACATATTCCTTCCTGCTTGGGAACATGACAGACAGTAAGGTGTAGATGCTCTAAGTACTTATATATGCAACTTGAGGAAGGTGGGAGAAGATTTAGTCAGATTTAGAAGGACTAAAGCGACTGACATGGTATTGGAAGTTCCTGGATATACAGTGTCTCGCTGGTGTTGGGCCAGCAAGAAATACAGGGGACAAGCCTGAAATCCTCCAAACCAGAGAGATGTGGATGAGAGGCCATCAATGGAGGGGAACTTCAGACCTGCTGCCGGCAGGGAGACGCACTACATCGTCCACTGGTGTGGTCCCGGTATTGACAAGAACCAACGTAAACAACCGGAACTTCAAAGAAATGGGAGCTTGTCCAACTAGGAAAAGATTATTAAAAGAAATCTGTCATTAACCAGGTTTCCATCCAACTATTTCATGCAGATTCATTACCTGGCGCATAGACCTAAAAAAAAAAGACTAGGCTGACGGAAACACAAAATCTCTGTACAATTTCATGGATGTCGACAGACAATTTGTTAGTTCGACATAGCGGGATCTTTTTGTGTCTGTAAAATGTATTATGTGATTAATGTTGGTGGAATGGTCTCTATGCGCAAATATTAATATGATAATCATTGAAGTAAACTTGTGTCACGCAATGGCATGATATGTTGTAGGCCTACCACCACGATGTAGAAAATCATGAAAAGTTTAAAGGCAGATGAAATAGGTTATGAACTTCACAAGGTAGTTAAGTGCACGGTGATCATGCAAATATCCAATAGGCTAAATATCGAGGGTGGGCTATTATTTGAAAGCTGGTGACATGATGATCAGTGCTTAGCTGCCAATTATAATGATCATGCTCTTGTCCATATCCCATCTTATAACCCATGCCCGTCCACTTTATCAGCAAACTCTTGTCTAGAGCTTGCGCCAAAACCAGATTGGGCAAGTTAGCTCTTTATCACAACAGTTTTTGTGACAAAACCATTGGTCAATGGAAACCCATTTATTTAAGTTTTCTGTTCGTTACACAGGAACTTAACTGCAAAAGTGATTTTTATGTACAATACATCATCACACACAGCCTTTGATCTAGTTTGCTGGAAACGCACCTCTGGTGGGAGAATGTGCATATTGTTTTTATGCAGATTTTTTATCATATTCGCATGAAAATCTGTCACCAATTGGATGGAAACCTAGCTTTTGTCAGTAGAGTGAAAGTGTTCAGGATTGGACTGGAACACCAGGATAGCTTTTGAGAGGGAGCTATCTACATGGTCTTCTGAAGGAACTGACATAAATCACTTCAAAGAGTGAAAAGGTTACACAACCTACAGTCTTGAAGTGATGATCTGTAAACGGCGGAGGTGGAAAGGGTGGTACAAAAGCTGAGGGGAGAGATCCAAATAGCTATGCAGGGCATGAGCCGAAAGCATAAAAGCTTGACAATTTGTAAAAACAATGAATTGTCCCATGAGGTGCTGTAACCCTGACCAAGGAAACTACTGGGCCAGATAAAACTCTCTATCCTGCAAAAGGGTTGGAAGCAGCTGCAACTGACCTGATAAGGTACAGTAAGTATATGGACAGAACAAGGTTGAGATGGGTATGTATAATACACCTGAATCATGTTAAAATACCTAGAGTATAAACACAGATAGTGCACAAAACGACCCTCTTTAGAGGCTAAAGGCATCTTTAAAACAGTATCAGCAAAAATGTAAATGACAATGAAAAGAGCAGTGTCAACCCTCCTTGTGATAATAATTGAGGGTGCTTGGTACAAAATAAACATCGGAGTGCTTTTAATTTAATAATATATGCTACTTAGCAGATTCTTTCATCCAAAGCAATTTACAGTTATGCAAGCATACATTTTACGTATGTGTGGTCCCGGGGATTGAACCCACGCGCCATGCTCTACCAACTGTGCTACAAAAGGACCACAAAGTAGGCTTATTCAGCTCCCTTTCCCAGAATCACACCACATCAATTTGCATAATGTAGAGGTTTAATTTATCATGATCCAAATCCCCTTGGAGACAAAACTAATGGCTATTAGAAAATGATTACTCTGCAGTAATTTGGCACTGATTATCCTGTAATAAGCTAATGTACGTATTAGGTACAGCCAATCCAAGGGTTTTCATTAGGTACTCATGTTAGTTCATGTCAAGGCCTGTTATTACATAATCGTAAATCTACAATTCAAACCTTTGCTTACCGCACAGAAATACAATAAAAGGACAAAATGAGTAAGAATTGTACTGTTGACTTGAGTAATTTGAAATATGGATGACTTTGGAAAAGTGAGTTGCTAGAATTCTACTTTTAGAGAGAACAATGGGAGATAAAGGTGTGTGTCAAGTAGAGTTATTTCACAAGACAGCTTTAGAAGCTTTATGTCATTATTCTCCTACAAAGGACCTGTAAGGTTATGTGGGGCCATACAGTACATTATAAACTGGGTGGTTTGAGCCATGAATTCTGATTGGATGAAGGCCATGGCATACCATGGGTATGACAAAACATTTAGTTTTACTGCTCTAATTACGTTGGTAACCAGTTTATAATAGCAATAAGGCTCCTCGGGGGTTTGTGATATATGGCCAATACATCACTGCGAAGGGCTGTGTTCAGGCACTCCGCGTTGCCTCGCCCCTAAGAACAGCCCTTAGCCATGGTATATTGGCCATATACCACACCTCCTCGGGCCTTATTGCTTAAGTATAAACCAGCACGTCTGGCTCTATGAGTTGGACCCGAAGTGCAAGTGCTGACTAGCCTGGAAGACTCACACAGCAGTCTCACAACACACAAGGTCTTGTTTCTGTACATATCTTGTCATTCCTTTTTCGATTTCACCTGAACTGGGCATTTCTCGCAAATCTGTGAACAAAAGTGATGGTCCCTTAATCAAATAGTTAGATTATCACGCAAACTCGTCATAGGACTTTTTGATGTAATTCTATATTCCACATGAACTAATGCTATTTTCTTCTCTCATCTAATGCTTGTATATCAATGTTTAGGTTGTTTAACTTAATCTTTATTGCAGCTCTGTAAAAATACAATTAAATAAATTCAGTCATGTCACTGTGCCAAGAAACAAAATGCAATAAAATCAGACAAATGTGCAAATGTTTTTGCTGTAATGTCTTTTATCTAACTAAACTTAAACATGTATTGTCTGTGGTCCTCTGTGATCTCTGCTCTCTGTTCCAACGGAAAAGGCTGAAAGTTAAAGCGCCAGACGTCCATATGTCAAATCTACAGCGGGACCAACCAGTTACTGCATGAAAAACAACGTCTACAGGTCTGGGACTGAGCAGAACTGAGAGTTCATACCATTCAGTCAGTAGATAACAAAAAAGTGCACGATAATAAACCAAAAGCAAATTCAGTATTTTGGAAGCAAATAGTCATGAAATTAGTCTACCAAGAAATAAACTAAATGTAATTAAAAAATGTCAGGACATTCAGTGACTATCTAGTGACACCTACTGTTGAGTCTCCACTCTAGACTCTAGATCTGAAAAAAGAAGAGGTTCATTACCACCCTCTACTGGAGATGAAATATCTAATTACAACGTCCTAGTCCACATATTATTGCAACTAGTGGGATTCAACAGGTTAGTTTACCTGACCTCAGTAGTCAACAAAAGCAGTGACCTTTCAAAACCGACTGAAGGTATCCTCTCTCTATACACATTCAAATAAACTCAAGCCCTGGTAATGCCCACTTTAAGGGTGATGTTTGTAATTCAAGGTTAATGCCCTAATGCCAGGTAATATCTAAGCCTCTTCAAATAGATGAACCATGCCCAGGCTCTCACTCATCGAGGATAACTTGCACTCTGTAAACACTTAGACTCCCTTTTTACATGTTCAAACTTTTCTAAAGTGCAAAGAAAGTCCCACACAAATCCGGCAAGTAATCCAAAAATTTAATCACGCTAAATGCACAATTTCCAAAAAGGAGAATTACACTAAACCCAATTCAATCTAATGAAAGCTGGGATGGGATAGAAAACTCTGAGGAAGGCCAAAGTTGAACAGGCAAGTGTCCTAAAACTTTAAACCTCCCTTATTCAATCTAGTTGGGATTATCTCAATGTAAAGCAGCAAGTGCCACTCCCTTATTTAACAAATAACTCAGTTCTGAATCGGTACCATACCGCTGCTCACTTCAACACAAAGAGTATCAGTACTGAGTAGGCCTTCTCTATCCATATGAAAGGACTATTTATAAAGCTATATAATCTATTATATGTTTTAAACATATAATATCATCAAAAACAACTGACTGATCATCTGGCCGAACCAGCTGAACACAATACCTTTTCCCATTATACTACTGATAAGCAAATAACCACTAATGTCTTACAGAGCAAAATAATGTCCCTTTCCAATGTATACAGTCTATATATATGATACAGAATGTTACATATTGTGTGTGTCATGATCAAATTCAATTGAATACAACCAAATAAAGATTTTAAAAATTGTACAGTATGTCCTGAAATAGAGCTGGGACGATAAACCGAACATGTTCGACAACAACGATTTATCGAGGACATTTAACAGATATTGATAATCACCACAAGTAGCCTATACTAGAGAAATGTGACGTTTGAAATTAAATAATTATGCTAATATGGGCTATCGATAACGTTAGGTATACAATTGATAGTTACAACATTCAAAGTATTAGTAGTAGTTCTAAGAGTATGGTAATATACAAAAGTAGGTTAACTGGTGCACATTAAAGTTAGAAACGTATCGTTCTCGGGATAATTCAGTCAATTTATCGTATTGATTTTTGTCCATATCACCCAGCGTTATCTTGAAAGTATGTACAACTTCTGTCTTGCAGACACCATGATACCACAGTGTTTCTAAACCCAGAGAGACGCAACATCACAAGACTTCCGGGAACACTTTTGAAACAGACGAACCAGACCAGGGCAGGATTCGAGAAGAAAATTAAAAATGAAAAAGCGAAACATTCTTCCTTAGTTATTAATTTTCTAAAGGTGCAACCTTGTACAACTTTGTATCAAAAAAGTGAGCTGCTCGGCCCAAGACGACGTCAGACCCAATGACGTGCTCCTACGCATGAGCTTAGCTTGCGTCGCCATGGCATCGTTTACAAGAGTGATCTGGGATTTCTATTGGAATATTGGAAAGCAGTTTCTGCCTATCGTCATACTGCGCTGTCTTTGATGATACTTAGCACAGAGTGATGTACTTATTAAAGTGGCAATCAGCAGATGAAACAATAAAAAAGCGAGATCCCTGCCCCTGTTTCGGTAAAAAGCTGAGAAATTGGGCTGGAGAAACATAACCACTCAAATTCATAGACAGAGCTATGGATGCAAGGACTGACCATCCATGATATCAAAATTATACTTTTAACCATGTTTTGATGCTAAATAGGGTTTGTTTACATGTTATGTTTTTTACAAGCATTGGAGTAAAACAAACCTACATTTTGGGTTCTGATGGATGTAGCAACTGCAGATTGCCTCTTCAATGAATAGTATCTTGGGCCAAGACAGACCAGAGGGAAAAGGATAACATGGAATATAGTGTACAGTAACTAGGAAGGATTGACACAACATTGCGTGCATTCCTTAAGATCTGATAGCACAGATGGTGTGAAGGATTATACTGGCCGATTTGCAGAGAAACTGAAAATAAGTTTTGGCCTCTTTAAAGGGGGGGATAATCTGTAGTTTGGAGATTGCCCTTTCTGTGCTTATCCTGGGCTGTTAATTATGAGTTGGTCAAGAAAAGAGTGCATCCTCCTCCAGCATCTTCTCGTCACTCAAAGAGGATGTCAGGAAGGTAATTTTTTGGGGGAAGTGTCCGAATTAGTTTCGTTAAGGTTTAAAAATAGATGAATAGAGAGAGCAAGTAACAATATCTTCTTTTGTCATGCCAGCTCCTCCTGTATGTCAGAATCACATGTCAAGGCAGATAAATGACTGTTTACCAGTTTCTCGAATAACCATTATGTTCCCCTAATTTTAGCCTTGTTGAAGTAGCCTATGGTTCTCTGAATAATTCACGTCAGTTTCCAGACATCTGATGTCATGGCCTGGAACCACAATCCCAGGGCTGACTCTGTTCCCCCAGAGGATAGGAGAAGGGCTGAGGAAGGAGATCTACCAGCATAAGGATACATTTTACTGCCCTCTGTGGTGAACAGCAACATCCAGAGGACGCTTTAATGAGGTCGGGCTGTAAAAAACTAGGCACGGATGGTAGCAGAGGCAATATGCACATTGTTCTAAATTCTCACTGCAACGCTGGACAATGATGCAAGCAAAACAACGAGTGTCAGCTGTGTTGTGCTGGGGGGTTGGTTGCAGAGCGACACATTGTGTACAGACACTGCTAAGGCAGTCAACAGTGAAAGGCTCTCTCGCTCTCCAGACTTCCTGATGAAAGCCAGTGAAGATAATGTGGTTTATCTCTTAGGACCTCCTTCCTGATATATCACCCAGCTAGCTGCACTATACATTATTGGGTAATAAATGCAAAATCGGCTCATATAAACATCCGGCATTGGAAAGCACTGACTGGACAATATGCACAAAGACTTCAGAGTACGATCAAAGGCCTCTCATGCACCGTCCAAAATACGATTTAATCAAGCTACACTTAAAGCTGAGTTACAGTACAAGAGCTCTTCCATGTTGCCATTCATTATTCAATCATCACTGAGTAATTCCTCAATACAAACCCTTGTACTAAAAGACATACAGTACAGGCCCTGAGAATAAACACATTAACACGTTTTTATGTTAGATGCAAAGAACTTAAAAGAAGTACATGTTTATAAATGTCCTGTCAGAGGGATAAGGAACTTGGAAGGATTCCTCCCGAGTAGCACAGTAGGGGTCTTAAATCCCAGCCCAAATTCTGATTTTCACTGAGCTGCAACTATAGCGTAATGCTGCATGAGCCTGAAGTCCACCAAACTTTTGGTCATGTAAATGTTGGTATTTAATTTCCCAAACCCATTAGACATTACAGCCAACACTAATTCCCTCCCACCATTTGGCCCCTACTTTTGGAAATCCTACATTCTGAAGAGATGTTTCTTTGATTAAGGATTTTTATTTGGTTCCCTTAAGCATGGTGTAGATCAGATTTGACTGAATCAAAAATGTAAACATTGGTACTTGGGACATGTCTACATTATAAAACGCAGAGGCAAGAGACTATGGCAAAGACTTTAGACTATCAAGTATTGGTCAACTGAAAGTTTCTGAAACTTTGATTATAAAGTAAATCAAGGCCAATTTGGAATATCACTGTAGTTCTCACACTTCATTTTCGATGACAATCTCTGGAATCAGCACATCAATAATGTTAAACCTCAGTCCTCCCGAGTGGCGCAGTGGTCTAAGGCAGTGCTAGCTGTGCCACTAGAGATTCTGGGTTCGAGTCCAGGTTCTGTCGCCAGCCGCCCGCGACCTGGGAGACCAATGGGGCAGCGCACAATTGGTCCAGTGTCGTCCGGGTTAGGGGATGGTTTGGCTGGCAGGGATGTCCTTGTACCATCGCACACTAGCGACTCCTGTGGCGGTCCGGGAGCAGTCGCCAGGTGTACGCCGTTATCTCCGACACATTGGTGCGGCTGGGTTAAATGGGCAGTGCGGCTTGGTTGGGTTGTGTTTTGGAGGACGCATGGCTCTCGACCTTCGCCTCTCCCGAGTCCGTACGGGAGTTGCAGCGATGAGACAAGACTGTAACTACCAATTGGATACCACGAAATTGGAGAGAAAAAGGGGTCATTTTTTATTTAAAGAAATAAAAATAAAAATGGTTAAAAATGCATGTGCAGTAAACAGTGACATAATAATAAGGTTAAAATATGAAGATGAGGATGGAACATCCTCTCACATCCCCTTTTTATTTTTTTATTTATCCAAATGGATTTGTGTTGTATCTCCCCTTTTGGAAGGTGAACTTCTTTTTCCGGCTTGTTACTGCCTTTTACACAAAACCACAACCCAGTCCAACATGTGTCACCCATTCCTAATGATCTTGGCAGAGGTTTGCATGGGGGGGGGGGGGAACAGGAAGCTCCAGTAGTACACAGACATGCATTCGACTGGGCATAATGGCTGTTTTGGCATGAGTTTGTTATTCAGAAGTAAAGAAACAGACCATTAGGGCAGGACAGTGGTTTGTGCTCAGTCTCAGCTAGAGATGGCTGTTGACTGAGACCATTCAACTAACCTAAACCCTTGTCAATCTTTAGCAACAGCAATGTCTGTTTATTGTAACTGTCACTCAGGCATACAGTGCCTTCAGAAAGTTTCTCTTGAAAATTCCTCTTGAATTTTCCACATTTTGTTGTTACAGCTTGAGTTTAAAATTGATTAATGAGATTTCGTGTCACTGACCTAAACACACACAATATCCCATAATGTCAAAGTGGAGTTATGTTTTTAGAAATGCCTCGAGTCAATAAGTATTCAACCCTTGTGTTACATAATATGTTACATGGACTCACTGTGTGCAATAATAGTGTTTAAAGACCATGGAGGTTTTACAATGTCTTGCAAAGTAGGGCACAAATTGGTAGATGGGTAAAAATAAAACAAAGCAGATATTGAATATCCCTTTGAGCATGGTGTAGTTATTGGAGGGTGTATCAATACACCCAGTCACTACAAACAAAGCCGTCCTTCCTAACTCAGTTGCCGGAGAGGAAGGAAACCGCTCTAGGATTTAACCATGCGGCCAATTGTGACTTTGAAACAGTTTTTAATTACAGAGTTTAATGGCTGTGATAGGAGAAAACTGCAGATGGATCAAAAATGTAGGTACTCCACAATACTAACCTAAATGACAGAGAGAAAAGAAGGAAGCCTGTACAGAATAAAATATTCCAAAACATGCATCCTGTTTTCATTAAGGAAAATATGGCAAAGCAATTAACGTTATGTCCTGAATACAAAGTGTTATGTTTGAGGAAAATCAAACACAACACATCACGGAATACCACTCTTCATATTTCAAGCATGGTGGTGGCTGCATCATGTTATGAGTATGCTTGTCATTGGCAAGGACTAAGGAGTTTATTTAGGATAACAATAAACTTAATGTAGCTAAGCATAGGCAAAATCCTAGAGGAAAACCTGGTTCAGTCTGTTTTCCAACAGACACTGGGAGACAAATGTACAATTCAGCAGGACAATAACGTAAAACACAAGGCTAAATCTACACTGGAGTTGCTTACCAAGACTACATTGAATGTTCCTGAGTGGCCTAGTTACAATTTTGACTTAAACTGGCATGGAAATCTATAGCAAGACTTGAAAATGTTTGTCTAGCAATGATCAAAAATCAACTTGACAGATCATCTTAGATACTTACCCAGAAAGACTCACAGCTATAAATCACTGCCAAAGGTGATTCTAACATGTATTGATTTAAGGGTGTGAATACTTATGTTAATAAGATATTTACGTATTTCATTTTCAATATATATGCAAAAAATTCTAAAAACTTGTTTTCCCTTTGTCATTATGGGGTATTGCGTGCAGATGGGTGAGAAAAAATGTATTTAATCGATTTTGAATTCAGGCTGTAACACAAAAAAATATGGAATAATCACGGGGTATGAATACTTTCTGAAGGCACTGTAGGCCTTTATGGAATGAAGAGAATGAATCATATAGGCTAGATTCACATTCAGAGAGAAGGACTAAACTACTCATCAGCTCTAAAAGCTTTTCATATGTGCAGTAGAAGAAGAAAATCTCTGATGAATTGAATGAATTGAGTAACAAAGCGGCACGCTATTTTGATTTGATGTTTTCCAAAAGGGTACTTCCAGGGTGATGGCAGCAAAACGGCTCCGCACACATACAGGCAGGATCAAAAGGTAACTCGAGCAGCTAATGTTGACAAAGGAGAACATGTGTGAAACACCAGCTAGTGAGACAGCTCATTTCTCATAGTGGGTCTGACAAACAATCAAAGAGCAGCATTTTGATTAGTTATTAGTTAGGCCTCGTAGCAAGTCTTAATTGCCAAGCTGATTTAAACAAAAGTGCGGGTGGCTAATGCAGAAAGAGAGAACGACCGGGAGGATAGCAATCACCTTTGTTATAATATGGGAGAAAAAAACGCAATTTATTACAGATGAATAAATAATCTAAACTGGGAACTTGAACATTAAGCAAATACAGACCATTCTGAAGGAAACTGGCTGAGAGAAGACAGGAGCAGGCCAGACTTTAGTATACAATGTAGGAACTGATGCCTAGTCACTGTATTCTTAGTTATATGTCCATATCTACATCAATTACCTTGTACCCCTGCACATTGACACAGCACTGGTACCCTGTGTATATAGCCAACTTATAGTTACTCATTGTGTATTTATTATTACTTTTATATTATTTCTCTATTTTCTTTCTCTCTGTATTGTTGGGAAGGACCCGTAAGTAAGCATTTCACTCTGTCGAAACCTGTTGTTTACGAAGCATGTGACAAATAAAACAAAAATACATTTGATTTACAGTAGAATGTAGAAATACTGTGCAGTGCATACCCCTAGAACAGTGTATATGCATATCACAGTAGGAATGGTATAGACTCAGCATAATGATAACACCCAAAACATTTGAGAGCTTGATTATTTACATAACTACTGATATTGTGTTTGACTGCCAAATGTTGACCAGGTTCACATAACTGCAGTTAGGACGTAGTCCGCTCTTACTGAAACGGAACACGAGACATTAGCTTTCGTGTACAACTTAAAAGTATGTTTATCTTCTTATGTTTTGCTTCTCCAACATTTTGGGGACAGAAAATAGTGTCTGTGTTCAAATGCATTTGACAGTGTAATCCAATATAGACTCACAGATTTGTCGCAATTGAGCTAACACAACAACAAAACATGAGAAAATGTGTGAATGTGTGCATGAGAGTGGTTCTGGGAATATGCGTGACAGTACTTATGATCTACATGATAGTGTAAGCAAACAGATATTTTTTAGCTGATCAGTTGTAAGAGCATACTCTGTCTCAAGTTTCTCACGAAGAGAGAAGTCATGCATTTAGGTCAACAGAAAGACCTTGACCTCGTTTATTCTGCATTTGAGTAATGAAACAAACACAATGTCAATTGTTTTCCCCTCAACACATAGTAAAATATAGATTTGAGTTCATAGTAATCAATCAATGAACTACAGTGGAACTATTGTCTCTATTAGTTGAATGTATAGTGTATTTTTGTGTGTGGTGATGCATGTAATATCTCTAAAGACACCAGGGGACACCTGCTGCCCACATGGTTTGTGCAGATTCATCAACATATTGACTTTCATGCTATTTACCAAGAAATAAAGAAAATAAACTATCATGCAATTTATTCAGTGGGCTATAAATCATGGTGATGGTGGCCCACATATTTTGATCAAAACAAAATATTTGCAAAGCACAAAGTTCTGTATATTGGCACAGGACAGACAACACAGTGACGTTCACAAAGTTAGTATAGACATTCACTGTTGTTTTGACCACTTGTATATTAAGTTTAAGTATAAGCAATTAGCCTAGGCCTAACAATCTTTGAATTCATGCATGTTCAAACTTTGCATTTTGGATTAATATCAATATCAAACAAGGTTATTACGAATGACGGGTATTTCCAAGGTAATTTTTGTTTAAACTATAATAAATCTGTAAACTACAAAGCAACTGAAACATCTAGACACACAACAATATTCAGTGAGATATCAGATAGCATAAAAACCAACTTCAAACCGAAGGTAGTTTTAACAAAAGCGGTGGATAAAGGCAATACAAATTCTGATTTCAGGAATGCTTAAAACACTGACCATACATAAAGACTCAAATTAGTTCTCATGTGAACTCACCATCCACCAGGTTTTGGCCGTCATGTCATAGCACAGCTGCCATTTGATAGCGTTGTCTGCTGCCTTGCCACCCATATGTGTGATGTTGGGGAGCTCCATGGAGAGCCAGATGTAACGATACAGTGAAGCACGGACGTTCAGCACAACTCCAGTCTCACAGTCAGGCAGGAGTCACTGACACACAGCTACCAGCCCTCTCCGGCATCTCCCTCTCTCATCCTTCCTTACCTCCCTGCAAGGCTCTCAGAGAGATTGGGTAGTCTACAGAGAGTGGGTAAGACCAGGAAGATTAGGACACCAGCAGCCAACTGCAGCCATACACACACACACTCACTCCAGACCATATAGACACCACCACCACAGGCTGCTAGACAGCCTACCGAATTCCAGCTGTACTAACCCCCCCACACACACACACAGACACACATATTCACATGTTTGAATAGTATATCAAGCACACGTTTGGAAAAAACATAAGAGTGGGAAGATATTCAAAGAAAAACAACAGTACAGAACATATTAAAATTGAGACTATCCTAAAAAGACATATAGGCTAACCTTTGTTGAACAGAAAGTACAAAACGACCCATGTTCAAACGACCCATTCTTAAAAACAATCACCCCCAAGTTATAAGAAGTGGACCCCACGAGGCAATCCTACTTCAAACAAGCAAGAGGCTGTGCTTTAAACTTTGCAAGCCCCTTTCTATATAGCTTTGAGTGAGCTTATGATACAGGGGCATCCGGTCTGTGGCTTTCCTCTCTCCCCCCCCAGCCAAGGGAAGCCATCAGAGAGAGCAGCTTCTCACCCATAATAACCACACAGCTGGAGTCAGTTAACAAGGCTGTCTTCCAAGATTTTCATTCTTTTTAGACTTTAAATGGAGAGAAACTCGTTACATGCTTTCATCGGAGTGTAGTCGGCAGGCATTCTGCAGTGGCTTTTTCTTTTAAAGAGTGTAGAAAACAAATGTCTCTTCCACAAATCCTCCCCACTCCCCAGGCTTGAGGTTACCAGCCTTTGATTCATTAACATGTGTTTTGACCACATAAATGCTGAACGTGCATGGAAGAGATGTAGGTTACTCGTTTTGTCTTGTTATTCTTCCTTTGTTTCTCTCATAACTGTTGCTGTGGTCAAAGATATCAATGACCAAATAATATGTTGTTGCATGTTTCATGTTTTTAAAACTGTGCCAAAAAAAAAGAAAAAGAATGAAGACCACCACACAGGTTTAACTATCCATGGGGCGGCAGGGTAGCCTAGTGGTTAGAGCGTTGGACTAGTAACCGGAAGGTTGCAAGTTCAAATCCCCGAGCTGACAAGGTACAAATCTGTCGTTCTGCCCCTGAACAGGCAGTTCCTAGGCCGTCATTGAAAATAAGAATTTGTTCTTAACTGACTTGCCTAGTTAAATAAAGGTCATAAAAATACATAGATCTAAAAAAGATCACTGAAATTTACAAAAGTGTCAATGCAGACTTCTTTCTCATAATCTAAAACTGCATTTTTCAACTATCACTTTGTTTTTGACAACCCTAAGTGTTGTGATGAAAAATACAAGTGAGCATAAACCAGGCAATGGTATCAGTCCAACTACAGTGTCTCAGAGCATGATGTTGGTTCAGACACTTCAGTTAGCATCTTCTCAGTTAAAAACAGAAGGTCTGCATGAACCACTGTCTAAACCAACCACATGTTTACTCTGACTTTATGAGCAAGCATGACCATAGAAAAAGGGCAAACCTCAGATGAGGATGACATTTCACCAACCTTCTTGGGGACAATTGGCTGAGACAGACTCAATGTTTTAAAATGATATTTCAGGCTTGAAAAGTGGAAAAGGCTGGCATTATTCAAACATAAAACCACAACTAAACTGTAGTGGCGCTCTGCAAATAAAACCAGAGTCATTTGAAATATCCTCTTGAGGTGATATGCAACTTCTAATGGCTGGTGAAAACTCTTTCAGGGTATAAAGAAAAACAGCCCTCCTTTATAGGCTGTTGTTGGATCACACATGCTGTTGTAAGTATGTACGCTGGAGTAATGATATGGTAGTAAATGGGACTGTTTGAATTCCAGCTCCAGCAGGTCTGATCTGGACTTCTGCTGGCTGAGTTGGCATCAGAACTCATGTACATTCTTTGGCCATCCACAATGAATCATGATCTATCCTTACTCTGAAAATAATGACATACACTGCGACAGTAACCTTTTCCCTCCTCTAATTCTCTCTTTCCTCAGAGTTTCATCAGGACAGTGTGGTCATATTGTGGCAACACCCTTTCCATACCATGAAGAGATGTTTCCCCAACCATAAAAATAATAATCGTTTCAAAAGGAAAGCTTAAAGTTGAGATATTGTTGTGCCCACAAAAGGGGCATCATTCCATGACCCACAAACGTAACCCCATTAAATCAGGCACTCAACAAACAACCTCCATAACTCACCAGAAAATACATATTATTGTCCAGCAGTGCGTGGACATCAAAAGACAGTAGTGTGTAGACATCAATAGAACCCTCAGTAGTCTTCAACTGAAGAAAACACAAAACCGGTATCTGAGTCAACATAGGCCTACTGTAGGCTAGTGGGCTACTTAGCAGATCAGGTCTGTCAAGAGGTAAAATAGCTATGGTCCCAACACTGGTCCAGGGCGTTCCTGCAATAACAAACATAGCTAGTAGTCTACTGGCTACATAAGCCCTACTTGATAATTTTTTTTTAAATGCATTGACATTCTGTTACGTCGTAATTATGTGTTCTAATGTGTTTTAATGAGACTATCTATTTAGCTGCTTAGCTAAATAAGCAGCGTATAACAGCTAGTTAGCTAGCTAGCACTTCTGCAGCCTTCACCTTTTTTGCCTACTTTTTGTGGGTACGTAGCTAAATGTAGTTTCAAACAAATACGTTTTCCTGTAAACACAAGATGAAATAGCGTTTCCTCTAAACGTCGAGTGAACATTGATTCATTTATTTTAATGCAAAATGTTAGCAATGTACTTGTCAATGACTGGCAAAAAGTAAGCCCATGCAACGCGTTTGAGCCGTCAATCATCCACATTTTGACTGCAGCACCTGACCCGAGTGGCCTGTTGCACCCATCACACCACTAATGAGTTAACTTCAGCATTGTCTTCCTGTCTCTATGTAAAATATAAAAAGTATATAATAAAATAAAAAAAATGAGAATGGAAAGAATTGTGCAAGCTAACAGCCGGGTCACAAACAGACCAATAACTGTGCAATTCAAGGCCAGTACCACAGTGGTGTGCAGAACGGCATCTCGTAATGCACAACTCGTCAATCCCTGTCATAGATGGGCTATTGCAGCAGATGACCACACCGGATTCACTCCTATCTGCTAAAAACAAGAAGAAGCGACTCCAGTAGCTCGCGATCACCAACACTGAACAGTTGAGTGGAAAACATTGCCTGGAACATGTGATTACGTTCAGTTTACTTGAGTGGCCTGAGCAGTCCCCAGACCTCAACCCAAAAGAGCATATTGAGATGAGATGGAACGGGCTGTTCGCAGCATGAACGCACTACCGTCCAATCTGCAGAAACTGCGTGATGCCATGGCGTCAACATGGACCAACATCCCTGTGGAACGTTTCTGACACCTTGTAGAATTACCTGAATAATTCAGGCTGTTCTGGAGGCAAATGGGTGTACCTAATAATACTGACTGTATATGTTTCACCCACAGTAGTCTGTAGTTTAGGCCAGTCAAACATCTCCTTAACTGTTTCACCTAATCAAGGGCTTGATAATCAGTTGAAAAGTTGAATCAGGTGTGACAGCTTTTGAATAGTTCAAATACATGGAATCACTAGGGGTCCCTGAGGTGAGGTTTGAAAAACCCTGGTTAAGGCTATACTGGCCTACAACAAATGATGTATATTGTTACCACAGATGCAATGAAGCATTTAAATATAGCATAGTCAGAGTAAAAATAAAAACATAATTTCAGGACATGTCCATTGTCCAATGCTTTGTCTTTTATTGCAAAACAAATTCAACTCAAGGTACTCAACTCTAAGCAGCAGGGCAAACACACAGGAATAGGTCAGTGTGTCACAGATCCAAGAGTGCAACTCAAGCAGCTGTCATGACTTGCCACAGTTATGTTGGGACACAAGAACTAATGTAAATGTCAAGTTGCTGTTTTAAGCCATGAAATATCTTCAGAAACCGAGACGTTGGCTATAATTACATCTGTTTGAGAGAATTCAATAGCTTCAAGGGGCCACAGAGAATAAAAGGGACATAGCATTGACATTGGAACAATGGACACCAGTAGTTTCTTTAAATCAAGAATAGATGGGTTGGCCAAGTTAATTTTCAAACATGCTGTCCTAAAATCAAGCCTCCTTATTTATACAATTGCTCACCAAGCACTTATAGCTTTATCTCTGGCAACACACTGGGGGAATTTCTACTGTTTACATTCATCAGTTAACACTGAACAAAAATCTGTTTGTTCTCTGACTCCCTCTAACTCTATTGGAGGTATGTATCTGTGTGTTTTAAACACTAATTAGATGGTGTGTAGGAGGTGGTTTATGGTCAATCTGACACATTAATGAGAAAGAGCTCAGATTTAATGGGATTTATCCACTGATTAAATATTCCTCCTGAAGGAAGCATGATAGCTGTAGTTGACAAGTAAATGACCATGTGACATGTGCCTTCTTGGTAGGAGGTGGTTCATTTTCCAAGATACAACTGAAAAAAAACAACTGATGAAGCAACTAGTGGTGTAGAATGGCATGTAGACTATCTTGATATACAGTATGATTACATTTAAATGGGGCAAGAAAATGTCATGTAAAACATTTATTTGTCATATGGACTGATGAAAACAAAGGGTGTCAGTCCTGAATAAGCCTCTGATGATGGTGTGCTTTCTGTACAACACTGTTCCAAATCTATAGCCCCTGAGGGGACCACTCACAGTGTACCACCGCTCCCACCCCCCACCAATTGCCAGCACAGACTCCAATTAGTGGTTCAACTAACAAGCAGTGATGACGCCCGCCCTCCAAATTACCCAAGACCGCATCTCTAAACAGTGCTTTGGGGAATCAGTTAGATGGCTGTAGGCTGAGCAACAAGCCCATCTCACAGAGAATAATGAAAGGACCTTTTCTCTCTTTGCTTCTCTTGATTATATTTCATAACCTTTGGACACAACTGACTGTACTCGCCAAATGGTTACAATGTGTAACTCACAACATTAAATTCAACCTTAACAACCACATAAATCCAACCTGCAACGTGGTCAATTGCAATTGCTACCCAGGGAGCCCACCTGTGGAAAATAGTATGCAACTGTACTGATGATGAATTGTCTCATCTCTCTCAGTGAAGATGTGAGTGAGATGTAAATGTTTGTTCCTCAGAGACAACTCATCTGCATTTTCATCAAAAACTAGGCATTGTGGTAATTTTGTCCCACCATGTATCAGGCAAGCGTGTCCAAAAGCTCTCAATCTTAAAAGACACAAGACATTAACATTTTAAATCTGAAAAGAATCATCCAAAAACAGTTTACATCTCTGCGTTACTGACAATTTCAAAATCTATACAATGAAAATCTGAAGGAAATAATGGAGACAATAGACAATACATAATAACAGGGTTATTATCTACATCTATGGAAGAAAAAAGTGATTCCCTTTTAAGTGTAAAACATTGACATGTCTAAGTAGGCGTGCAGTATTTTTATAAAGTAGAATATTGTACCCATTTATTGGTACCCATCATTGTAAATAGGAATTGTCAGTTCTTCACTGACATGCCTAGTTAAATAAACATTTAAAAAATGATTTCCCCCCCCCCCCCCATAAATTCCCCATAAATGCAGTAAATCTAAATCGCTTAAAAGGTATAGATAGATATGGGGGTGTTAAAGTCTTGCTGTAAAGTTCCTGTTGTATTTCCAATGGGTATACTGAAAGTCTCCTGGTCTTTGTCCTATGAACATGCACAATGTTTTCCCCACAGATGAATCAGTGTAAAGAATCTGTTCTTCAGTTGACTCCTGTGTAGTTTCATTCTCTGTCTTCTGCCTCCATCTGGACAGAAGTACTGGGTAAACCTATGAGGAGAGAACAATGATAGGAAATACATAGCTAATGCATTATAGGAGATTTTCAACCAGTGTGCCCATGTTTGAGCGCTGTTGTGTGCAAGGGCCATATCAATCCGAGGTGTAGTTCAATATTTTTCCACTAGATGGAGGCGTGGCTTTATTTTATGGCAGTAAAAAAAAAGAAGTTTGGATTAGACATTATTTGTAATTAGCAAATACAAAATCCAAGTCAAAATATTTCTGGAATTAGTAGCGCAAGCTTGCAAATATAAAAAGCTAAGCATATTATCTAAATACCTTCAAGCTGCATGCGGACTAATTTTAACCCTTCCCCTTCCCTATTTGATGACCAAAACAAAAAAAACACCTCTAAAGAGCAGATCTCCCACCGTTTAACTGATTTTACTGTGAGACTGGAATACAGAGCTGTAAGTTACAACACCACCCCCACCACCACCCCCACCACCACCATACCCTCTGCCAAGATGATACTCTCACAACCCAATAACCAGATATTGCACACACACTCAGAGATAACATCTGCATTCCCCTGTTCAGATGTTGCATGCATCAACCAATGGTTGCGTACCACGTCATCGACTATGCTGCCGTCACCAGATTGCTATAAAATATGTGGTTCTTTGATACGTGAAATACCTATCCAGGTGTAAGACCTGGCATGCTTCAGCAATGTCTGAGCAGCGGAACATGACCAACAACTGATTTAAACACTTACGTTGGCGGATCCTAATAGGCCAGATGAGGAGGGTGCATAGGGAAATTGCTGCTGCTAAAGCCACACCCCCGGTCACAATCACCATGACATCACGATAGAACCACACACTTTCTGGACAGCTGTCTTGTGAACTGTATACAACCAAGAGCGACAGTTACTCGTAAAGTTGTACCCTGGTTTCCCTTGGGGTCTGCAAACCGCACTAAAGAAGGGATATTTAGAAGAACAGATCCCAGTCTGCTCCTTACTCACTTGCAGGGATGCAGTCTCTGGATTATGATGACACCAATGCCATTGGCCACCTTATCTGTGAAGCTCATCGCCCCGTACACAAAGGCCCCACTTTGCTGCCGAACAAGGTCACAGTTCATTCCTTTGACATGGTCATGGTGAGAAAGGTCATGACAACAGTGGAGGAAAATCATCTAGCTACAACATACAGGGTATTCCTACCGTCTGTTCTCCAATCAGTTTGGCCGTCATGGAGAGCGACATGACAAGGATGGTGGCAGAGCCTGCACCCAGCAGTACAGCAGCTCCATAGATCAGCCTCCCTATGTTCATGCCCACCAACACCCAGGAGGAAAACCCCAGGATCAGCACGAGGCCTAGCAAATAAGTCATCTAAGGAGAGGGGGAATTACAAAATAAAAAAAGGGTATACAAGAAACTTAATACTAGGGCTTTTTATATGATTTTTTATATGACAGTTTTAAAACATCAGACAGAAAAACTCACACTAATGCCTACAAGCTTGCTGATTGGCTTCATGACCAGAGAACACACAAACCCACTGACATACATCACTAAAGGAATGGTGGCAATGAAGTTCTGGAAAAGGAGAAGGAAATGAGCCCAACATTACTACACAGTCAGCAAGTTTCACAAGCACAAAGGATTCTGAAGAATGGTTATAAATGGCACCATTATAATGTATTATATGCATGTAGCCTTACCTTTGGTAGCAATAAGGAGTTGATGAGATACATGGAAACGTAGGTCTGGGACAAGTTGACTATCAACCTGGTGCACATGTACAGAAAAGCAACCTGGACCAAAAGAAGCAGGTTTACAGTTTAAAATACACTTCCACAAAACCTAAAAGGTCATTTATATTGTATACACTCAGATTAGAGAAAGACCTGGTAAAATGAAGGCTCCTTCAGCCAATGATTCCATTGGAGGAGAGATTGGGGTATGGTGTTATGGGAAGTTGGGGAGATCAGGGGTTGACTCTCATCATTCTGCAAGCCTGGCTCTTCCCTGTGAGGAACCCTCTCTCGGGTGCCCAGGTGGAAGACGAAAGAAAACACTGCCCCGATCCCCAGCACAATGAGGGACAGATCCTGATGGCAGGAGACAGGACAGGGAGAGAGACAAAGACAGACAAGAGAGAGAGAGGGCGAGAGAGACAGAAAGAAACAATATACAGAATCGTCACATTTATTCACCAAGTACATTTACCCATACCCAGAATTTGCATTAGAGAAGACGTTGCCAGCAATAGACAATATACAAAAGAGAATATTGACACAGACATCATACAGAATATGCAATATCGGAACAGTAAACATAAAACTCTGGAGTATAGGCTGATTACAGAGGGAATATACAGAGGGGACAGAGATATATAGCAGAGGGATGCTGCCGTGGCGAATATATACAGTGCATATACAACGTTGTCGACATAGCGCAAATGCAGTACAGCGGAGATTTGCATGAGGTCATTGATGACTAGGTGCAGTAATCGGCTCAATGCAAAATCAACTAATCCCTATGAACCTGATGGCCGGTTTATGAGGGGCACAGCATGTTGGATGAAACTGTTCAGGTGGCAGGTGGTTTTGGTCATGATTGATAGAAAGTAGTTGGGATGGGCGCAGGGTGGTGGGGGTATAGTCCTGATGGCTGAGGGTGTTGTCAACTGAGGGGCAAGATGTCTGAGGAGGCTATTGATGGCTGAGGGCACCTTGTGTTTCAAAACGACAGTAGAACTCGTTTGTAGTTTGTGATCTGTCGGAGACCCTTCCAGAGAGACGAGCAGTCGTTGGAGGCGCTCCTTGAAACAACATTTGGCCACTTTAATCCCCTTGTTGAGCATCTGCTTCAAAATTCAATAATCATCTTTGTTGTCACGCCTATGTGCCACCTCTTTAGCTAAGTGCAGTGCTCGGAGTTCAGCATGAATCAGGGTTTGTAGTTGTACTTTTTGACAAAAGTGCTGGTTAGACTGCAGTTTTCCTCACAAACACTGACGTAAGATGTGACCCTGTCAGTGTAATCGTGAATGTTGGCGTTTTCATCTTTGAAAATGACCCAATCGGTAGAGTCCAGAATAAAGTAATATCCAGGATTACAATCAAGATCAGCCTACCCACTGGGTACAGATGTCAATTCAATGTATATTCCACATGGGTTCAATGTAATTTCATTGAAATGACGTGGAAACAATGTTGATTCAACCAGTGTGTGCCCAGTGGGTAGTCTAGGTACCAGTCTTTTTAACTAACATTCTTCTCCTTGCCACTCCTGTCTTTGGCAAATGACAGGAGTGACAAAGAGTAGAATGTTAGTTAAAAAGACTGGTACCCAGACTACATTCAGCCATCATGACTGTAACAATCTGAACACCAATGTGTGCTTAAGGACTAAGTGATCTTTCTACATGTCAACTGTATTGTACCAGAGTACCGTTTGTAAAACAGTGAGGTCAGCTCTTACCCTGAATATGGGGATGTCAACAATGCCCAAGCTGTCAGTGACAGAGGGATCTCCAGTCTGCTGGGCCTGGAAGTGAAAGAGTAACAAGGCCACAGCATACACTGTAATATTGGCCATCACCGTGAACGCATACCTACACAGTGAGAGAGACGGTACAAGGTTGTAAAACTACATCAGAAGATATCACTAATTATTAGACTACGTAATACTGGTGGAAAGGTGGCACCTTAAATGGGGAGAACGAGCTCGCGGTAATGACGAGCGGAATGGTATCAAATATACCAAACATAATTTGCAAGTTTGATGGCATTCCATTTGCACCATTCTGGACATTATTATGAACCATTCTTCTCTCAGCAGCCTCCTGTGGTACAGTACCTTCATTTTTCACTTTCAACTAATTTCCTCATAAATGTTTTTATTTGGGGCGATAAGAATCACCTCACTAGCTTGCTGTTTACCTCCTGCTAAAGTAGTCTATTCGGCTCACCTGTAGGCAGTGAGCTCCACCTTGGCATGCTCACTGGACACCAGCTCTGGGATGAGTGACAGGTGGGAGATCTGGGTGGCGGCCCAGCCAAACTGGAAGATGATGATGAAGGGGGTGAAATAGGTGAGCCACACCCACTGTGGAGTGTTGTCACCACATCCCAGACACGGGTTAAATATGAAGGGAAAGGAGATAAGTACACTGATAGTGCCTGTAAGGGTGGAGGGATACGAGGGATGAGGTCAGGGTAAACAAACTATCCAGCCTATGAGAGTTAGTCATGCATGGAACTAACAATAAAGAGAAATGTGGACAGGACAACAACAAAAAAACATTTTTCATGAGCCTGTTGTAATGATGTTTAATCAGCTGGTCTAGTTATACGATTATTAGTTAATTGATGGTTTTTATTATACAGTATAATCCTGTACAATATTATGACTATATTTTACATTTTTATCTCAAGTAATTAGGGTTAAGTGCCTTGCTCAAGAGTACATGCAGATTTTATCTAGTCGGGCTCAGGGATTCAAACAGCGACCTTTCGGTTACTAGCCCAACGCCCTTAACCACTACGCTACCCGCTGTCCTACATGTAAATTTACTGGGATTATTTCATAATTACATTGATAATGGTCCAGTGTGTGGGACATTTCAAAACCTAAAGCTGGGCAACCTTACTAGGTCCTTGACCCCCCCAGAGGAGCACTCACCCTGTATTCACAGAAAGTTGCTGGTTCGAATCCTGCCTGTTCCCCCTCAAATACTACATTGCTGGCAGTGGTGAGATGATCCCAACAGTGGCTATATTTTCATTAACTTGCCCAGTTATTTTTTGTCTACAGTTATACAGTTTGTATAGAAAATAGATTCCACAATACCCTTCATCATTTTCAATGTAGTCATTTAGCAGACACTCTTATCAAGAACACATACATTTTCGTAATGGTCCCCCGTGGGAATGAAACCCACAACCCTGTCGTTGCAAGTACCATGCCCTACCAACTGAGTTGCATGGGACTCAAGACTGTTGGAAAAACATTCCTCATTAAGCTGGTTGAGAGAATGTCAAGAGTGTGCAAAGCTGTCAAAGGCAAATAGTGGCTACTTTGAAGAATCTCAAATACATAATATATTTAGATTTGTTTAACACTTTTGGTTACTACATGATTCCATATGTGTTATTTCATAGTTTTGATGTCTTCACTATTATTCTACAATGTAGAAAATGGTCAAAATAAAGAAAAACCCTGGAATGAGTAGGTGTCCAAACATTTGATTGGTACTGTATGTGCCAACATAACGCCAGGGTCCGCGCCTTGGTGTAACTTGCACTCCTGTAGATCTGAAATAATTGGATGGTGGAACTTGCCAGCCAACCAGAAAAGCAAGGGCAAGCAATTCAGGCATTCTTGAAATACAGGAAAATCCTTGTCCTGCAAAGAAACATAATTTTGATCGTTGAAAAATATATTTTGCAAGCAGTAGGCATTTAGAATTAAATGTGGATTGGAATTTATAGTTACGTGATTAAATCACGTGCTCCCGTGTACCTTCAAAAGTATTCGGCAATCACTTATTCGAAAAACATCCGTTTCCATCATCATTTGTCGCAATAAAGGAAGTTCAAGTTCAATAAAATAAAAATACACCCGTCTAACAGATACAAATATTGTTGATCTTTAGAAAACGTATCGTCTGTAGTTTCCTTTAGGCCTACACATCTCGCAATGATTTTGTTTTGTTATTGCGACATTTCATTAGTCTAATAAACCTGGGACAATTGAAACCTACCAACGGTCTCAAGCTTGTAGGAACTGTTCTCTTATTCTCATGTGTGCAAGAGATTTTCAACAGAAAATCTAGCCTACCTGTAACCTAGCCTACCTGCATGTAAGTATAGAATTATGTCCTCTGCCAAATGGTCTGGATCTTTATGGCACAGGTGCACTCACCCAATAGTGTTACTGGGTAACCCAATTGCTACATCACTTTAGTTAAACCAGGCTAATCAATTATCATTATTAAAGTCATACTTACCGACTAAATGCCATGTTTTTCTTTTGCCATATGCTCCACATCCAGCTGTTCGATCCGACTCGATACCGACAAGGGGCGTGGAGACACCATCCGCTATTTGACCTATAAACAGCAATACACCTGCATATGTGCTCTTGAACCCAAGCACGGAATGGTAGTAGACCAATAGGTAGGTAAACCATAACGACGCGCAAAGGTCGTTCAAAAAGTGACCAGCTGCGTAACACAACCGCCTGAAGAGGGGTAAAGACCGCTCATTAGAGAGCAACTGGTCAGACATAACTGTTACCAACAATTTCACTTCAATATCAGTGATTTAAAAAAATAAGTTCCTTTCATATCCCCAAAAACGAGCCAAGGATACACTTCTTAATTGCGCAAGGCAACTCCAAAAACGCTCGACAATATTGCTAGAATACTGAAACCAGCCAAATTAGGATTACATCAAACTGTTTCCCCGCTTGATCAGCTGAAACGATTTAACATAGGATTAGGTCAAACTAGGTCCTAAAACAAAAGACACTTTACGCAGGCTGAGTCTCAACCTACACCCACAGGCCAGAGACTCCTATTCACTGGCAAAATGATGTTTAGAGTGAGTGCTCGTCTTCAATGCCGCCTGTTAAAACGAAACCCATGAATTTGACATGGTTCTCCAATTTGCATTTCCAGTCCTGTAGAAACCAATATAATCCAAGTGCAGACTACTCAATGTAATATAGCCTTGGAACAGACTGAGCCTCCTACATACAGAATGTTTCACTTCCCTCTCACTTCACAGAAATAGCTCAAATAACATGCCTTCATACAGGTTGATCAACAGCACCATGCGATTACAATCTGTGATATTTTCATATTGCAAAAGTCCTATACATTTGTGGGTTTTGAGTCAAACCTAGTGACAAGTGGTGCACCAGAGCTCAAACCACATAATCCTAATGGAGATTGGCCCGTTAAGAATCAGAATGATCATGACATGAAACATAAAGATTCTTGTATTGGTGAAACTCATATTCAACCTGTTGTATTGAATATTGTGTCACTGTTGAATATTGTATAACCAAAGCACTCACAGTATAGCCAGGGGTTAAATTAAGAGGAAAGGAAGTGGAAAAGAGTTCTACCACCTCCCTCAATAGCAGACAGCACATAGTGGAAATCAAATAGATTTATGATAGAAATGATCATGGGAAAACAACGGAGACAGTTCTACTACATGAAACATCTCAATTTAACCCAATGAATTAACCACTTAATTGAGCTCCATTCAAGTCTAGTAAAACACATTTTCAATTACATCTATATTGCTCTTTTCAATTTGAGATGTTTATGAAAATGTTTGCACATAGCTGCTATTGATATTGTCTGTTTTTTTTTAGCAACCCTAACCCGAACCTCATGTAGACAGAAAAAGCTAACATCTATGACTGATCTCATTAAAACAATACATTCTGGGTCACATGGCCTTGACTCATAACCACAATGACACCAGCGTACAGTATATTACCTAAAAGGGTGAAGTGATAAAGCAGTCTTTTGTAACAGGGAACATACACTAAGTGTACAAAACATTAGGAACTAATATTGAGTCCACCCCCCTCCCCCTCAGAACAGCATCAATTCGTCAGGGTATGGTCTCTACAAGGTGTCGAAAGTGTTCCACAGGGATACTGTCTAATGTTGACTCCAATGCTTCGCACAGTTGTGTCAAGTTGGCTGGATGTTCTTTGGGTGGTGGGCCATTCTTGATACACATGGGAAACTGTTGAGGATGAAAAATCTGGCAACGTTGCAGTTCTTGACACATTCAAACCAGTGCGCCTGGCACCTACTACCATACCCCTTTCAAAAGCATGTACATATTTTGTCTTGCCCATTGCCCTCTGAATGGCATACATACACAATCCATGTCTCAAGGCTTAAAAATCCTTCTCTAAATGGTCTCCTCCCTTTCATCTACACTGATTGAAGTGGATTAAACAAGTGACATCAATAAGAGATCATGGCTTTCACCTGGTCAGCCTATGTCATGGACAGAGCAGGTGTTCCTAATGTTTTGTACACTGTGTAAATCGATACAGTAATTTTAAAAAATCAAGGGGGCTTTGCTTGTGAACTAATATATATATATATATATATATATATATATATATGCGCGACCCCACAATGCAGTCATCTCTGATCAAAACCATTTGGGACAACTGTATATACTGTAGATGACAGAGCATGTTGTTGTGGTAACACATCTCATGTAAGGCCATGACAAACATAGACCATTCCAATGTTCAGGCAAAGATGCATGTAACTAATGCAGCGAGGATCTTCAAAAGAAAAACGCTTGTGCATTCAATACGTCTGGTGGAAACTTCAGTCAATGATGGGCTGTCGCTTCATTTGTCTTTAAAAAAACTTTACATGCTTGCTTGCTGCTACTAACTTTGATCTGCCGTCATCAATGACTAGAATTGCTTAGCTCGCAATACACAAGCTTTAAAAGCATATATTTTTTCCCCCAGAAGGTGCACATAGAGTTAACCTCCACTGTAAAGATCCCTTGATTGTCATAGCAGAGGAGATAGACTGTAGTTGTGATGGTGGAGACCCATACAGTCATTGCTGGAGACAGTATGACCTCTACATAGGACCACACCCTGGGAATGTCAGACATTGACAATGCTTTCAGAGCGATAAAGCACACACACAGTCAATGAGCAACATTTGGAATAACTTCAGATAACATGTCATTGCAGGACACTTACTTGAGCTTTAAACATTTTACTTGGAAAGGCACAAACTATGATTTCCTGGTTAATTATTCTGATGTAAGAAATAAAACTGAAAGACATCTTGTTTCATGTAGATTGACATTTCGGCCCTTACTCAGATTTAAGCATTGTATAGGACTATTCCTAGATCAGTCTTTATTTTGTTGTTTTCTTGTTTGTTCATTTCAAACCTAGAATTCCACTTTACTTTATTTTCTTTCAAAAGTGCAATAATAAGAAAAGAGCTTAATATCTGTTTCTTTCAATCTTCCACAGTACCTGAGGCCAGTGACTGTGCTACAAAGATTTCCAGAAACACTACAACATAAAAGTAAAAGTTTGTTTTCAATCCAGGAAGTCAACTTTGAAAACTACTGAGGATTAAATTACAAAAAAAAAGGGAAAAAATGCATAAAGATCCTCCAATTCTGGTTTAGATGAAATGCTTCCTGTTGCGTTCAGTGATTCCAGAGTTAGTATTGTTCATTCTTGCTTCTTACCTTGATCCCATAAATAAAGGACTATTTCTATGGAACAGATTTCTTTCACTCGACTCATTGACAGTTCCCTCAGATCAATGGCTGTTGAACAGAAAATGTTCTGTATGGAATCTAAAATACAACAACTGTTTCAAACAGTATCTTTTTTTTATATATTCACGTCACGGTATTCACGTTTCATTTTTACAGCTTTTAACGTTCTCTCAATCTCCGTTTACTATGCAGGTACTTTAAAATGTTTCCTTTTCTTTTTTTAAAGGAGCCAGAGTCTGAAAGACAACATTCCTTTACACGTCTGTAGCAGGGGAGTGCTGAGAGAGAGAGAAGAGAGGAAGAGAGAGAGAGAGAAGAGAGGAAGAGAGAGAGATTGGGAAAGAGATAAGATGGGTGATCTGTGTAGTTGCTTCCATTTAAAACTTGACAGTGACCAGAATGTTTCAAGTTCTTCTCTTCACTTGTGCCGCTGGAGGGGTTTCCTCTTTCTCCTTTTGAAGAAACAACAGCACCTGCAGGCAAGGATATACTAGTAAATTAATGTTGCATATCCAAAAAATGTCATGTTAAAAATATTAACTCAACATTTAGAGACCTTAAATGTGTGCGACTTGTTCAATATTTTGTTTGAACAGTATTTTGAATGAATGGGTTCAGAACCCATATTTCTATTTGACAGTGTGTTTCTTGCAATGACTCCCAGAGGTAGTGAGACCGAGCCACTGCCAGTCAACCCCAGGGAAAGACAGCTGTCTTACTTTGTATCATCAGCCACCTCCACCTCGGTGGGAGCAGTGATGGGAGCGTTGGAGTGTCCTGCCGTCGGGTCGTCAGTGTTCAGCTCTCCATTTGTCGAGCTCATCACCTGTACAGGTGAACACAGGGAATTTTAAACAGGATGTCTGTTTTTAGGATATATGATCAAATCATGATACATTATCTGTACTTAATCCTTCATGGGAAATGAGTTAATTGAAGCATTAGCTTATAACTGTTACCCTTGACCACATTACATTGTAAATGTATCTACTAGTTGGAAAAAAGAGGTAATAATTCCAAAGGGTGAAATTCCCTTCCAGGACACTAGATGGCACATTTGCTTTACTAATTATCCTAAAAGTTTCTAATCTGAGACTGGAGACTGTACATCACTTACCATTTAAAGCAAGTCATAATTGCACCATGAAGGACTATAGATATGAAATATCCAGTCAGATATTCAAATGTTTTTTGAATATCTTCTGAGCTGCTGTTGCCCCTTCATCCCTTCAAAGTGGAGTCAGCGCTGAGACTGTTCATACTCAATGAGATCCCTTTTCTAGGGAGAGGGGGGGGGGGGTTCCTGTCCTGATAAAAGGTTTCAATGACAGTGACCGCATGGTTCTCCTGACAGCTTCCCTCCCCTGTTATCAGCCTGGAGCAGATGAGTGAAGCAGAGCAGACAGAGCGAGCAGACATACAGAGACAGACAGAAAGACAGACAGACAGGCAGAGAAAGCTGGGGTGGACAGACCGTCATGCAGCACCATGCGCAGCAAGCAGTACCTGTACAGAGCCCCCCAGCCTTTCGGCCGTGACATACGACCCCAGTGTCTCCTTATTGGTCATTGGAGAGGGCTGACGCTGAGACTCATCTCCTTTGGGCTCAGGAGACTGATGCAAGGAGCACAGGGGGAGGGGAGGCAGGTTATGGGGGCAGGAGTGAAGAGGTGGAAGGTAGTGTGGTAGTGAATGGGGAAAGAAAGTCAACAAAAACAAACAAACGAAAATAAATACAGAAGACATCTCACAAGAAGAAGCAGGCATGTTAAAACAGACTATGTTAACAGAAGGAAAATAGAGCAAAACAAAGCAGAGCCCACTGCCTCATGCAGGAGTGAAAACAGCCTTGATCGGAAACACTAAGGGTCTTTTATTTTTATTCCAAAATCTATATTTTCTTCCAGCCCGCAGCAATCTCCTGTCTATTGTCCTTACTAAATGAGCTAATCATGGTTGTGACTATTCCTGGTTTCTGTAATAAACTCTGTGATTGTTTGTACTATGCAACGTGTTGCCTGTTTATGTTCATAAATGATGATACTCATTACATTGTACTGGAGAGTCATAATTACAGCTGCGAGTACACCGCAAAGGACAATTATAAAACCTTGTGTTTTTTTTTGAGAAAAAGATCAAAAAAAGACTAATAAGGTCTAAAAAACATGATGTGTCATGTTGATGACAGTGTAGTAGGATCAAGGCTCAAATAGCATGCTGATAGAACCAGGAAGGGAAAGCATGCAATTTTGCCACACGAAGCAAACTGCTTTGTCATTGCTGATGTGAACAACGCACTGCATTTTGCAAAGCAATGACTCGTTTTTAAGGAGAAAAGGTTGAAGACAAAACCATCCAATGCTAAAACAGTTGAACTTTCAAAGATGATGCTACAACATTTAACCACAATTATAATAGGGTCATCAGTTCCCAATCATTCTTGCTCAATCGCAAAAACAGAGTAGAGTAGATTAAAGAGGATGGAGTGAATAAAGGTAACACTGTAAAAGAGGCCATATTCTTGAGGAAGCTGAGAGTAGGACAGGAGGGTTGGCAGTTGCCGCTGAGACAAGGGGGAACTCCACTGACGAGGTGGGTGGGTGTGGCGGGAGGTGGGGAGGTCACCTGGTTTTTGGTCTGCTGTTGTGCTTTGTCTCTGCTGGGCTGAGCGGGTGTGTCACTGGGGATGGGGCCTATCGGTGTAGGCTATGGTGGGGGACAAAATGACACAGCATTTTATCTAGGACATAAAATACTTTACTCCGACCACGACATGAAGATATGAATATGTAAAAAAAATATATATATTAAAAAAAAGGCCCTCGAACCACTAAGACATCACAGGAAATCTCCATTTACATCCTGTCTGATTATTTACAGAAAAAGACAAATGAAAATGTGCAGATAGAGGGGTCAAGCGGTCCCCTCAAAACTTTGAATAGGGAGAAGAAACAAGTGATGAAGGAGACTCACAAGTGGCTTGCCGACCCAGTCGTATTCATAATCAAAGACATAGCCGTTCCTATCGAAGAGGTCAGTGAAGAGTTTCCGTAAGTAGTCGTAATCAGGTTTCTCAAAGAAGTCCAGCCTCCTCACGTAACGCAGATAGGTGGCCATCTCTTCTGCAGGACGAAGGCACACAAATTACTACATTTGCATAAACTGATCTAGAACTAGACCTAAACAAAAAGGAAGGAGTAACACATTCCAAATGAAACCAATCAAATCTGACCGGGGAAGCTTTCACAAAGCACTTCAATTGGAGTAGCTCGCTTGGTATCTCCAATCTTCTGATACCTCTCCTTCAAAGTGTCTGCCTGGAATCAACAAAGTACAACAATTATTCTCCCACGCATTTAGCTTTAATTCCCACACAGCACAGTAGAGTTGAAAAACTACAGCTTTGCAGAAAGCAAAATATAATGCCAAATTTGGGGCAATACATAGCTGGAGGCAGTGTAATTGAATGGGAATAACGGTCACACGTAGAAAATTTACGCGTCTTAGTTCGCATCCACATGCAAATCCTCTCGTAAGCCATTTTATGTCCTGAGTTGACATGAGGCTGTTATACAGGGGGCTTCTTATTTTTTATTTATTTAACCTTTATTTAACTAGGCAAGTCAGTTAACATCTATGGGATCGGTGTCTGATATCTGATATGGGCAGAAAGCTTAAAGTCTTGTTAACGGCACTGTCCAATTTACAGTAGCTATTAGAGAGAAAGAATACCATGCTATTGTTTGAAGAGACTGCACAGTTATGAACTTGAAAATGTATTAATAAACCTATTAGGAACATTTGGGTAGTCTTGATACAACATTTTGGCAGTCTTGATACAATATTTGGAACAGAAATGCAATTGTTCATTGAATCAGTTTAAAACTTTGCACATGCACTTTTGCCATCTAGTGGCCAAAATACAAATTGCACCTAACCTGGAATAGTACAGTGTCACCTTTCTCTTGCATTTCAAAGATGATAAAAAATAAATAATAATGCATCTTTGTATTATCTTTTACCAGATCTAATGTGTTATAAGTCTCCTACATGAATTTCACATTTCCACCAACTTCAAAGTGTTTCCTTTCCAATGGTATCAAGAATAAGCATATCTTTGCTTCAGGCCCTGAGCTACAGGCTACATTTGGGTATGTCATTTTAGGCAATAAAAAAATAAATGTATGGTCCGATCCTTAACAAATTCGTATTTACAATGACGGCCTACCACAGCCAAACCCTAACCCGGACGATGCTGGGCCAATTGTGCCACACACTATGGGACTCCCAATCAAGGCCGATTGTGATACAGCCTGGAATCAAACCAGGGTCTGTAGTGACGCCTCTAGCACTGAGATGCAGTGCCTTAGACCGCTGCGCCACTCAGGAGCCCCCAAAAAATAGTTATATGAGTTCTACCATGATATTCTACAGTTAGATAGCTATATGCTTGAAAATAATGGAGAGCCGCACACTCTAGGAGCTCAGATGCAAAATTTGAATACCTGATGAAGACAGCTTGGCTGTCGAAACGTTGGCTATTACATTTTTGCATCTGAGCTCCTAGAGTGTGCGGCTCTCCATTATTTTCAAGTTTCCTACTCTGCTAGCCTGCACCTCGCCTAAATAGGTGTGCGTTTCTTTTTCTTCTAGATAGCTATACGCTGCCACACAGGTCCTCTTCCTGACACTAGCCTGGGTGGAGAGGACCTCAAAGGGGAAAGTGTGGGAGTGACTTATGTTGGTAAAATAAGATGACATTTACATCTATTAAACACTGCAGAGACCAAAAGGTATGAGCTAAATGGTGGTATCCGGTATAAATTGCACAATGATAGAAATAAAACAATTTAAAAAATGTAGAAACTGCATTATATGAATATGTTTTTCCATTGTTAATTCATTTACACAGAGACGATTCAAATCTCAGGAGGTGAAAATCCTTCCTGTGTATGGTTACAGCACTATTTTCATTGTATTTTCCCCTAACATGTCTTCCTCTTCCCTAAATACTGTAAACACTTTCTAGAGTCTGAGGCCTTGAAATGTCACTTGGGCCTTGAATGAGAGAAGTTATTTTGCGTTGGGGGGGCTAAGTGACAGGGTGTGTCTGAGATCATGTAGATATCATGAAACTGTATACCTTCAGGCCTTGCCAGGGAAGGCTGCCTCGCAGGAAGTACATAAACATGTGACCCAGAGCCTCCAGATCATCCCGTCTGCTTTGCTCTGGAGGAGAAGAAGAGTTTGTTACTCACACAATTATCCACCACTTCAACTATATATGACACCATAAGGCTTAGGTCATAATGTGAACATCTAAAATGCATCAATCAATGCATGATCCATCTACATGATGAAGTTATGTGTACAGATCTCAAGTTGGGATTCAGCTCTTACTGAGAACATAATGGAAAAGTGGATAATTAACTTCAGAACAGGTTCACAGGATTAGGAAAGAAAATGTCCATCTTTCCAATAACACAGCTGCGTGTGTCTTCATGATAATTTCTCACCTTTCCCCAGGTGTGTGTTGATGCTCATGTAGCGCGCCGTGCCTGTCAGGCTCTTGTGCTCCCGGTACGGGATGTGTTTTTTGGTCTCGGGGTCGATGTATTCTTTGGCCAGCCCAAAGTCGATGATGTGGATTGTGTGCTGCCTCTTGCTGCCCGGCCGCCCCACCAAAAAGTTCTCTGGCTTCACGTCTCTGTATATCAAGCTCTTTGTGTGGACAAACTCCATCCGCGTTATCTGGGAGATAGAGCATTGAGCATGTAGACAAGCTAAGATCTCAAACTCTCTCAGTGCACTTTTCAAATGCAAACACTGTAAATGAGCCATCGACACATCTATAGACTATAGAGATAACACCATAGAGTAGTCTAATAAAATATAGGTTGGGCACCTGTGTGTAAGACACTTACTTACGTAAACAACAATTCAATTCTTACCAGCTGTATGGCTATCATAAGGACGGTCTTGAGGGAGAAGGTGCGGTCACAGAGATCAAACAGGTCTTCCAGGCTGGGCCCCAGCAGCTCCAGCACCATGGCATTGTACTTCCCACATGGCCCAAAGTAGTACACCTGAGGAATACCCTCTGCAACACAGAGACAGGCAGGGACACATGATATATGATATACAACTTACAGGGAGCGTGCCAGAATCCTAAAGGTTTAAAAAAGGCTTAACTACTAACCATCTGTTTTAGCATCATAAGAGCCACAGATATTCTAAAAGCATTAAAAGCATTCGGCCCTTCTAAAAAAGCTTAGAGGCGGAGGGACTACGGATGCATGAAAGGTGGTAGTTAAAGAAGGGTAGTAGGGCTTTGGCTACAGAGCCATGTTGATATTGAGCAGACTACGTGTGTGGGAAGGCGGTTTCGATTAGAACAACATGGATGGTAAACAGAAACGTGTGAACGTTGATGCCGTGTGATGGAAAAAAACTGTTTGCCAACACGCCCTGTCATGTGGTCATACACTATATGTACAGAAGTATGTGGACACTCCTTCAAATAAGTGGATTCGGCTATTTCAGCCACACCCGTTGCTGACTGATGTATAAAATCGAGCACACATCCATGCAATCTCCATAGACAAACATTGGCAGTAGAATGGCCTTAATGAAGAGCTCAGTGACTTTCAATGTGGCACCGTCATAAGATGCCACCTTTCCAACAAGTCATTTTGTCAAATTTCTGCCCAGCTAGAGCTGACCCACTCAACTGTAAGTACTGTTATTGGGAAGTGGAAACGTCTAGGAGCAACAACGGCTCAGCCGCGAAGTGGTAGGCCACACAAGATCACAGACACGTCCTGTGATCTTGTGACCGACCAGTGCTGAAGAACATAAAAATCGTCTGTCCTTGGTTACAACACTTACTACCGAGTTCCGAACTGCCTCTGGAAGCAACGCCAGAAGAAGAGCTGTTCGTCGAGAGTTTCATGAAATGGGTTTCCATTGCTGATCAGCAGCACACAAGCCTATGACCACCATGCGCAATGCCAAGCGTTGGCTGGAGTGGTGTAAAGCTCGCCGCCATTGGACTCTGGAGCAGTGGAAACACGTTCTCTGGAGTGATGAATCATGCTTCAACATCTGGGAGTCCAATGGACAAATCTGGGTTTGGCGGATGCCAGGAGAACGCTACATACTCGAATGCATAGTGCGAACTGTAAAGTTTGGTGGAGAAGGAATAATGGTCTGGGGCTGTTTTTCATGGTTCAGACTAGGCCCCTTAGTCCCAGTGAAGGGAAATGTTAACGCTACAGCATACAATGTCATTCTAGACAACTCTGTGCTTCCAACTTTGTGGTAACAGTTTGGGGAAGGCCCTTTCCTGTTTCAGCATGACAATGCCCCCGGGTGCACAAAGCAAGGTCCATACAGAAATGGTTTGACGAGATCGGTGTGGAAGAACTTGACTGGCCTGCACAGAGCCCTGACCTCAACCCCATCGAACACCTTTGGGAGGAATTAGAACGCCAACTGCGAGCCAGGCCTAATCACCCAACATCAGTGCCGACCTCACTAATGCTCTTGTGGCTGAATGGAAGCAAGTCCCCGCAGCAATGTTCCAACATCTAGTGGAAAGCCTTTCAAGAAAAGTGGAGGCTGTTAAAGCAGCAAAGGAGGGACCGACTCCATATTAATGCCCATGATTTTTATTCAATGAGCAGATGGCCACATACTTTTGGTCATGTTGTATGTGTGACCTGGGAGGAATTTAGGAGTTTATCATCACAGTAAAAATTCTCTGAAGAGGAGACTTCCAGTTTAACAGTAACTCTATTCCCTATGTGGAACAGAACAAAGGGCAATGGCCATTTGTGACCCCATGGCCACCATGACCTTATGGTCCAGCCTCCAAGGACACATACAGCTCCAGGTTATGCCTCACCAGTTCAGACCAGTATCTGATACCAGTGGCCTTCATTCCATTCCTTGGCTGGCAGTTGTGCCAAAGTGACTGCATGCTCCCCTCCCAGCAGGCGGCTGTCGCCCCGAGGGCACCCCGACCCCGTCAGAGAGAGGAGAGGATCAGCAGCTTTAGTAGTATGGCAGGCTGGCCGGGAGGTTGTGTGAGTGTGGGGAGGAGGGGAGGGATTAGAGCAGGATTTACCTGATCACCCCTCAAGTCACTCCCACAGCGAAGCAGTGCAGATCTCACACATCCACACAGCTGTCCCATGGCACTTTAGGCAGTAGGACTTGCCTGGTAATGATGGCGATGGCGGCCGAGGTCGGCAGCGACAAAAGATCAACAAGTAAGCTGACTCATCAAAGCCCGCCCAAATCTAGGGAGGGCATTCAGCAGCCCTGCCAATGCACTGATCAATTGGAAAGTGTCTACGCTAGAACAACTGTCCCTGACTACACCTACATTACTCCATACTGGGGAACTCTAGTGCTGTAAACACAACAAAGATAACAGCTGGGGAAAAGCTTCAACTGAAATGGAAAAGGCCTAGAATAAAATGTCAATTTCAGGGAAACCATTCAAACAAGAATGATTTTATCTTTGACAAAAGCTACACCTAATCATATTTGCTAAGTACTATGTGGATGTTATTCCAGTGTAAAAATAACCCTAGCCAATCACGCCTGTAATAAAAGCACTTATGCAAGGAGTGAGTGGTTTCCTAGAAACTATTCTTTATCGTGATTTATGACAACAGATATAATTGGCTGCTGTCCGCAGCACCACTAGCTTCAAAGTCTATTCTGCTGCCTTCCAGTGCCATTCTGTGCACTGCTCACAACCCACTCTCTCCAAACACAAGTGAAACGTGTCTGGAACAATCCAGAGTATTGTCTCAGACAGGGGCCCCTCTCAGTCTGGCCACTGTGGCAGACAATGTTGCCCTACAATGAAATGGCAAAGTTTAGGCTGAGCCTGAGAGGGAGGCGGTCTCAATTAAACATTTAGAATGCTGAGTGAATCGGGGAGAAAAAAGGTGGCGCTGATTTCATTAGGCCGGGCAGGCAGCGCTGTCGCGATGTAGCCGGGATGAAACGTGATCGTCCAGCCGGCCTGCCCTGCATAGAGCCTGTGTGACTCAGTGGTAGGTTATGTTATCTATCCCAGGAAGGCAGCGCATAAAATATCCAGACTGCTCTGGACTGGATGGACCACAGAAGATCAATGCAAACTCATACTCAAAATGGCACTGATTGATTTATCACTCCCAAGATACCAGAGCAGTGGGCAAAGTAGAAGGACACACATACGACTTGTGTAAGAGCAGGCAATGCTTTGAGGCAAAGCTTTGATGATGGGTTACTAAATATTCACATGCACTGATATTATCAGTGAAATCTTAAATCATCTCATAAGGAGACTGGTCACATGCAGTGCTTTCACAAGCGAAGAACATGCTATCAGGACTGTGTGAGCTCAGTCAACCAGTCATCCAGTTAAATTATTGATAGTGACGTAAAAAGTGTATGATGTCTCAGACACCCCATGCTCATTGGTTAATGTTGGGGTTGGGGCGTGGCCAGACCAGGCCAGCTAGTGTGTGTAACTGAATGTGTTGTTCTAGTGATTGGGTGCTTTCCAGGGCAGGCGAGAATTAACACTCTTAAGATAAGCTCCTCTTAAGCACCATGTACAGCTGACACAGCTCCAGTATTTGTGGCAGTGGGGTCCAGGTTCAGATCAGGGCTTGACCCTGGCTTAAATTATGTCACATTCACATTGTAAAAGGACTACACACCTGTATCCATCTGTACCACACAATCATTTTTACAGAAGAATCATAAGCATGATAATTCCTCACTATTCCACACAATTTTTCAATAGATGTAGCAACCAGTAAGAGTAACATTTTTCCCCCTCCATTCTATAATGGGAGGAAAGCTGGGCCAACATTGTCACTGGCTCCATCTTTAGCTCAGCCTATGAGATTGTAGCAGGCCTCTCTCTGGTGGTCCCTCTGCCACAGTGGCCGGAGGAGGAGAGGGAAGTCAGGATGTGTATAATGCATCAGTGGAAACACTAGAGAGGACATGGACTCCTTCAATGGGCTGGCCCAAGGGGTGGGGATAAAGACTCACTATCCAATGAATGAATGAGGATCCACAAGCAACTTCGATCGACTCTGTTCTCAAATAGGTGTAAGGAAGATAAATAGCACAATGTACTATGCTGTGCTGCCTGGGATTGGGAATACAACTACTGGCCCAGTCAGACAGAACACAACAAAGGATAGCTGACAGAGAGATAGGCCAGCCCTTCTCCCTGTACATCACAGGAGAGTTTCCCTGGCATTTCTTCTTCAGGCCGGCCAGAGGCATTGCTGAGACGAGCGATGGAAGTAGATATATACGATAATGGCCCTACATTGAAGGCCATCTATAAATAGACTAGCCTAGGACACCTCTAATGCCCTGCACTCCAACTCCCTATTAACACTGTGGAGCTGCTCTGGCACAGGGACAGAGAGTAAGCTGGCAGGTGATCAGCTCTCTATGAGAGAGAAAGAGACACACACTTGTCTTATGAAAGAGAACATCCCTGGGCGCAGTGACACACACTCGTCTTAGAGTGCGTGTGTGTGTGTGTGTGGCCTTCCACTCCAGTGATCAAATGAATGCACAGGCTTTGCCCAAGCTGTTTATCTCTTTCTTTAAAAGCCAAAAGGATCAAAGACCAGTGTCCTCAGTCACATTTAGTGGAATTAGAATACAAGTGGTCAGCTTGTCCCTACCTACCCTCAAATACAATACAATCTATTTATGGACCGTAAATACAATATATTCACCAGTTGTTTTCTTAACAGATCAAATGCTCATAAAAAGTGACTTTTTGTTTTTTTTAAAGTGGCCCAATGTCAGAGAGATTTTTCAATGATAGAATTAAGCAGTGAGAGGATCAAACACTAAGCATTCCAGGCTGGCCAAGCTTTGCCGTGGGCTGTTCCAGGTCCCTGTCCCTCCCCACCACATGATCCTACTGCCCCACCTCTCCCCTCTGGAGGTACAGCCCAGCCCCACGGATCACAGCACAGAGAGAGCACATAGACATGGCATCTGTAGGAGGGGGACAGGGCTTTCATATCTCCCAGATACGTGTGCAGAGAAGATGGCCATCCATCCAGCTGAGCCTACTAGCAAACACTGTTATTAAACAGTTATAACACTGTAGCTGTATGTGCTTACCTGAACTTCCCAACTGTTTATAAAATCTATATTCCAAGTGAAGCTGTGGAGCCCGTGACTTTATCGGTTCCTAAAAAAGGAAAGAAAGAGAACCCCATTAGTAATGGAAAACACCTAGTGGTTATTAACATATTCAAATAGGTGGATCAACGTCAAGATTATGGTGATAAATGGTTGAAAAACAATATGTTGTATGTGAAACAGTATAGGCCTTTTCATAGATTCCATGAGACAACTAAGGATGCATCCATGCTTACTATAGCATTCCTAAGATCCCTCAGGCTTAGACACCAAAAACGTAAATCATCATCATCTACTTAACACAACATCCTTCCTCCACGAAGATGATGCAAGGGCATTATGTATTTATGAACCAATGTAGCTTGCAAGAGGAAAAACAAACCTGTAAAAACAAAAATGGGAGAAAACGGAACCAGGCAAAAAAATGTTAGATTTTATTGGGCCCTAGACACAGCCACCCAGGGCAGCGTAAGCCTCCTCCACACAGCTCCTCCAACCAGCACCAGCCTCCCCCGTTTCACAAAATTGGGATCCTTAACGTTAAGAAAAATGTATTTTAGTTTCAGTGTTATAGCCTAACTAGACAGTAGGCTATATAGGCCTGGGGAACTTGGTGTCATTTAAATAAAACCGGAGAGGAAGAGGCAAACATTTGGCTACTTTGGTGAACGTGAGGCATGCAAGACAAGACATTAAGAGATACAGATTACCAAGACGTATACAGACGGTTCTTTCTGCCTGCCCCCTCCTCGCTCTCCTGCTGGCTCGCCTGCTCTTTCTCTTTACAAATGATGCGAGTGTGTGTTCAGTCTTCGGTCTGTTGCATCTAGAATATCCTAGCCTATTCATTGATGATAGACCCTGCTTTACTGAAGTTGTGAGACATTGCAAACCAAGAAATTGCGAGTTGCAATGGAATGCTGTGAGATACAGCTTTTGATTGCCACAAAGCCTAGCGCATGGTTCTGACTGTGTGCCTGGTGGCCGACATGCCTATACTGTGCCCTTCCCCTCGCTAGTTCGCTATAAAAGATGCAAGTGTTCATGTTACCGGAAGTACTGTTCCAATAATATTGAATCATAAGAGTTGATTCATAGCGGAATCGAATCTTGACACTCAGAAATAGGAGTCGACCTGCAAGGAATCGTGGAAACAATTCTTTTGGAGTCGACTCTCCAACATGACGTCATTGTCGTTACAGTTGAAAAATTTGGTAGAGAAATGCAAGCAAGACCCAAAGCGTTTCTGGCAGCATTGCAGATGCATTGTGAATTCACATGGAATTTTATGATAACGGAAAACCAATTAAAACAAATTGCAGTTTAAACACAAAGAAAAGTTTTTATTTGTCACATCCCTACTTCACCAGTCTACTAAACAGCTCTCCTCCACCCAGCACCAGTCTACTCAACAGCTCTCCTCCACCCAGCACCAGTCTACTAAAACAGCTCTCCTCCACCCAGCACCAGTCTACTCAACAGCTCTCCTCCACCCAGCACCAGTCTACTCAACAGCTCTCCTCCACCCAGCACCAGTCTACTCAACAGCTCTCCTCCACCCAGCACCAGTCTACTCAACAGCTCTCCTCCACCCAGCACCAGTCTACTCAACAGCTCTCCTCCACCCAGCACCAGTCTACTCAACAGCTCTCCTCCACCCAGCACCAGTCTACTCAACAGCTCTCCTCCACCCAGCACCAGTCTACTAAACAGCTCTCCTCCACCCAGCACCAGTCTACTAAACAGCTCTCCTCCACCCAGCACCAGTCTACTAAAAAGCTCTCCTACCCCAGAACCAGTCTACTAAACAGCTCTTCTCAACCCAGCACCAGTCTGTCTACTCAAAAGCTCTCCTCCACCCAGCACCAGTCTACTAAACAGCTCTCCTCCACCCAGCACCAGTCTACTAAACAGCTCTCCTCCACCCAGCACCAGTCTACTCAACAGCTCTCCTCCATGCAGCACCAATCTACTAAACAGCTCTCCTCCACCCAGCACCAGTCTACTAAACAGCTCTCCTCCACCCAGCACCAGTCTACTAAACAGCTCTCCTCCACCCAGCACCAGTCTACTCAACAGCTCTCCTCCACCCAGCACCAGCCTACTCAACAGCTCTCCTCCACCCAGCACCAGTCTACTAAACAGCTCTCCTCCACCCAGCACCAATCTACTAAACAGCTCTCCTCCACCCAGCACCAGTCTACGAAACAGCTCTCCTCCACCCAGCACCAGTCTACTAAACAGCTCTCCTCCACCCAGCACCAGTCTACTAAACAGCTCTCCTCCACCCAGCACCAGTCTACTAAACAGCTCTCCTCCCCCAGCACCAGTCTACTAAACAGCTCTTCTCCACCCAGCACCAGTATGTCTACTCAACAGCTCTCCTCCACCCAGCACCAGTCTACTAAACAGCTCTCCTCCACCCAGCACCAGTCTACTAAACAGCTCTCCTCCACCCAGCACCAGTCTACTCAACAGCTCTCCTCCACCCAGCACCAGTCTACTCAACAGCTCTCCTCCACCCAGCACCAATCTACTTAACAGCTCTCACCCCCAGCACCAGTCTACTAAACACCTCTCCTCCCCCCAGCACCAGTCTACTAAACAGCTCTCCTCCACCCAGCACCAGTCTACTAAACAGCTCTCCTCCACCCATCACCAGTCTACTCAACAGCTCTCCTTTCAACAGCTCTCCTCCACCCAGCACCAGTCTACTCAACAGCTCTCCTCTCCCATCACCAGTCTACTCAACAGCTCTCCTTTCAACAGCTCTCCTCCACCCAGCACCAGTCTACTCAACAGCTCTCCTCCACCCAGCACCAGTCTACTCAACAGCTCTCCTCCACCCAGCACCAATCTACTTAACAGCTCTCACCCCCAGCACCAGTCTACTAAACACCTCTCCTCCCCCCAGCACCAGTCTACTAAACACCTCTCCTCCACCCAGCACCAGTCTACTAAACAGCTCTCCTCCACCCAGCACCAGTCTACTAAACAGCTCTCCTCCACCCAGCACCAGTCTACTAAACAGCTCTCCTCCCCCAGCACCAGTCTACTAAACCGCTCTTCTCCACCCAGCACCAGTATGTCTACTCAACAGCTCTCCTCCACCCAGCACCAGTCTACTAAACAGCTCTCCTCCACCCAGCACCAGTCTACTAAACAGCTCTCCTCCACCCAGCACCAGTCTACTCAACAGCTCTCCTTTCAACAGCTCTCCTCCACCCAGCACCAGTCTACTCAACAGCTCTCCTCCACCCAGCACCAGTCTACTCAACAGCTCTCCTCCCCCCAGCACCAGTCTACTCAACAGCTCTCCCCCCAGCACCAGTCTACCCAACAGCTCTCCTCCCCCAGCACCAGTCTACTAAACAGCACTCCTCCACCTAGCACCAGTCTACTAAACAGCTCTCCTCCACCCAGCACCAGTCTACTCAACAGCTCTCCTCACCCCAGCACCAGTCTACTAAACAGCTCTCCTCCACCCAGCACCAGTCTACTAAACAGCTCTCCTCCACCCAGCACCAGTCTACTCAACAGCTCTCCTTTCAACAGCTCTCCTCCACCCAGCACCAGTCTACTAAACAGCTCTCCTCCACCCAGCACCAGTCTACTCAACAGCTCTCCTTTCAACAGCTCTCCTCCACCCAGCACCAGTCTACTCAACAGCTCTCCTCCACCCAGCACCAGTCTACTCAACAGCTCTCCTCCCCCCAGCACCAGTCTACTCAACAGCTCTCCCCCCAGCACCAGTCTACCCAACAGCTCTCCTCCCCCAGCACCAGTCTACTAAACAGCACTCCTCCACCTAGCACCAGTCTACTAAACAGCTCTCCTCCACCCAGCACCAGTCTACTCAACAGCTCTCCTCACCCCAGCACCAGTCTACTAAACAGCTCTCCTCCCCCCAGCACCAGTCTACTCAACAGCTCTCCTCTCAACAGCTCTCCTCCCCCCAGCACCAGTCTACTCAACAGCTCTCCTCCACCCAGCACCAGTCTACTAAACAGCTCTCCTCCCCCAGCACCAGTCAACTAAACAGCTCTCCTCCACACAGCACCAGTCTACTAAACAGCTCTCCTCCACACAGCACCAGTCTACTAAACAGCTCTCCTCCACCCAGCACCAGTCTACTCAACAGCTCTCTTCTCAACAGCTCTCCTCCCCCTAGCACCAGTCTACTCAACAGCTCTCCTCCCCCCAGCAACAGTCTACTAAACAGCTCTCCTCCCCCCAGCAACAGTCTACTAAACAGCTCTCCTCCACCCAGCGCCAGTCTACTAAACAGCTCTCCTCCCCCCAGCACCAGTCTACTCAACAGCTCTCCTCCCCCCAGCAACAGTCTACTAAACAGCTCTCCTCCACCCAGCACCAGTCTACTAAACAGCTCTTCTCAGCACCAGTCTACTAAACAGCTCTCCTCCACCCAGCACCAGTCTACTCAACAGTGTTTTCATATTAGTGCAGGTGAAGGAAAGGAGATGAAAATAAGATTAAGACACAGCCCCATCCTGCTCCCAGTCTGAACATTAGGCGCATCTCGTCCATCTGAAATGGATATCTGAGGAGAGAGAGACTGGTTAAGTGGAACTGAACTGGACACATGACCAGGCACCGGGCAGTGAGGGAGGTCAGGGCGGGGCGAGGCACTGTCTGTGACATCATCAGTGGAGGGAGGCTAAGCCTCTCCACTAGGGAGGACGTGGGAAAAGAAATATAAATAAAAACAGATGGCTGAAAACCACAGGACCCTAAAACAGAGGCTTATGGGGCTTTACATGCTTAGACTCATCCCAGCAGATAACTATGCAAATGACCAAACCAACCCAGGAAATAATATCTGCAATCACGGTAGGTAGCCTACCTTTCCATGTTAAATGGGTCATAAAATTCCTTATCATTCCCTCTCAAAAATGATAGCAGACCCTCTCGATGCCCAATCTCCACACCCAACCTTTTAAAAGAAGATACTCACAGAGCTCGCACTAGAAGAATTTTCACTTAGATGGAATAAAGTGCTTATGCGCAAAAAAATAACATATTAGCCACATGCTTTGTAAACAACGGTGTATACTTAACAATGAAATGCTTATTTACAGGTCCCTTTTCAAACAATGCAGAGTTAAAGAAAAAAAACATTGAAATAAAAATGTAGAAATAGTGACATGAGGAATAAATACACAGTGATTAACAAATAATAAATAGTAAAAAATGACATGGCTATATACAGGAAGTAGAAAATAACATGGCTACATAGAGGAAGTAGAATAACAAGGCTATATACAGTAAGGGGAGTAACCAGTACCAAGTTGATGTGCAGGGGTACAAGGTAATTGAGGTAGCTATGTACAAATACACTCACCTGACAGTTTATTAGCTACACCACCCTGTTCACAAAAACAGATTGCTACTACAGACAGTGAGGCACATGGCTGTGTCTTGTTATATAAAGCAGACAGACAGGCATCGAGGCATTCAATTACTGTTTGATTGAAAGTTAGAATGGGCAAAACGACTGAGGAAATAATGGAGTAGTATAACAGTGGTGTGCAAAACGGCATCTTGGAATGCACAACTAGTTGGTCCTTGTCACCGATGGGATGGAGTGGACAGTTGAGAAGTGGAAAACATTGCCTGGAACATGACAGTGTATTCAGTTTACTTGAGTGGCCTGCACACTCCCCAGACCTCAACCACATAGAGCATCTTTGAGATGAGATGGAACGGGCTGTTTGCAGTACCAATATACCGCTGTCCAATCTTTGTATTTTTAATTTTTTTTAACCTTTATTTAACTAGGCAAGTCAGTTAAGAACAAATTCTTATTTTCAATGACGGTCTAGGAACAGTGGGATAACTGCCTGTTCAGGGGCAGAACGACAGATTTGTACCTTGTCAGCTCGGGGGTTTGAACTTGGAACCTTCCGGTTACTAGTCCAACGCTCTAACCACTAGGCTACCCTGCATGATGCTGTTGCGTCAGCATGGACCAACATCCCTGTGGAACGTCCCTGTGGAATGTTTGCGACACCTAGTAGAATTCAGGCTGTTCTGGAGGCAAAGGGGGATCCGACCCGGTACTAGATGGGTGTACAGTGCCCCCCTTGACTTTTTCCACATTTTGTTGTGTTTAAAATGGATGAAATTGAGACATGTCACTACAGTACACACAATACCTCATAATGTCAAAGTGGAATTATGTTTTTAGAAATGCTTACAAACTAATTAAAAATGAAAATCTGAAATGTCTTGAGTCAGTAAGTATTCAACCCTTTTGTTATGGCAAGCCTAAAGGAGTAAAAATGTGCTTAACAAGTCACATAATTTGCATGGACTCACTGTGTGCAATAATAGTGCTTAACATTGTTTTTGAATGACTACCCCATCTCTATACCCCACACATACAGATATGTAAGGTCCCTCAGTCGAGCAATGAATTTCAAGCACGGAGTCAACAACAAAGACCAGGGAGATTTTACAATGGTTCGCAAAGGGCATCTATTGGTAGATGGGTAAAAAGAAACATGAAAGCATTGAATGTCCCTTTGAGCAATGGTGAAGTTATTATACTTTGGATGGTGTATCAATACACCCAGTCCCTACAAAGATACAGGTGTCCTTCCTAAATCAGTAGCTAGAGAGAAAGGAAACCCTTTAGGGATTTCACCATGAGGCCAACGGTGATTTTAAAAAAAGTTCCAGAGTTTAATGGCTGTGATAGGAGAAAACGGTGGATGGATCAACAACAGTATTTACTCCACAATACTAACCTAAATGAGAGTGAAAAGAAGGAAGCCTGTACAGAATAAAATATATTCTAAAACATGCATCCTGTTTTCAATAAGGCACTACAGTAATACCTCAAACAATGTGGCAACGAAATGAACTTTTTGTCCTGAATACAAAGCGTTATATTTGGAGCAAATCCAACAACACATCACTGAGCACCACACCATATTTTCAAGTATGGTGGTGGCTGCATCATGTTATGGGTATGCTTGAGTAACCGGTGTAAAATGGCTAGCTGGTTAGCAGGGGGACGCTAGTAGAGTTTCAAATCGGTGACGTCACTCGCTCTGAGACATTGAAGTAGTTGTTTCCCTAGCTCTGCAAGGGCTGTGGATTTTGTGGAGCGATAGGTATTGAGGCTTCGAGGGTGACTGTTGTCGATGTGTGCAGAGGGTCCCAGTTTCATGCCCAGGTGGGGGTGAGGAGAGGGACGAAAGCAATACTGTTCCACTTTTAGGATAAAAATGACAGAATAGAGCTAGAGGAAAACCTGGTTCAGTCTACTTTTCAACAGACACTGGGAGACAAATGTACCTTTCAGCAGGACAATAAGCTGAAACACAAAGCCAAATATACACTGGAGGTGCTTACTATGGCAAGACTTGAAAAAGGCTGTCTAGCAATGATCACCAACCAACTTGACAGCACTTGAAGAACATTTTAAATAATAATGGACAAATATTGTACATTCAAGGTGTGCTAAGCTCTTAGAGAGACTTACCCAAAACGACTCACAGCTGTAATCTATGCCTAAGGTGATTCTAACATGTATTGACTCAGGGGGTTGAATACTTATCTAATCAAGATGGTGTTTTATTTACCATATATATATATATATATATATATTTTAAGTTAAAAATGTTCTTCCACTTTGACAGAGTAGTTTGTGTAGTCCATTGGCGAACAATTACACTTATCAATTTTAATCTCAACACTGTGGTTTACATGCTCAAATGCCCATGTGGGCTTGTTTACATTGGTCAGATGAAACGCGCACTCAAAGTAAAAATAGCTGAACACAAAACAGCTATCCGCACCAAAAATATGGACTATGCGATTGTGCGGCATTACGTAAATGCCAGTTATGGCTCAGCCTCTACCTTGAAATTGTGGGGAATTTAGAAAGTTTCTCTTTCCTCAATATAGTGAGAAAATTGTTATAGAGAGAGGCACTTTGAATCGACTGCTTAGATTGTGTCGAGCCGAAGGGTCTGAATGAACAGCTCGCTCTCATCTTTTTGTAAATATTTTGTTATTCAAGATGAATGTATCTGTAGGAATCTTGAATGATGATCATACTCTTATTTGAATAACCTACAGTGGGGCAAAAAAGTATTTAGTCAGCCACCAATTGTGCAAGTTCTCTCACTTAAAAAGATGAGAGGCCTGTAATTTTCATCATAGGTACACTTCAACTATGACAGACAAAATGAGAGAGAAAAAAATCCAGAGAATCACATTGTAGGATTTTTAATGAATTTATTTGCAAATTATGGTGGAAAAATAAGTATTTGGTCAATAACAAAAGTTTCTCAATACTTTGTTATATACCCTTTGTTGGCAATGACAGAGGTCAAACGTTTTCTGTAAGTCTTTACAAGGTTTTCACACACTGTTGCTGGTATTTTGGCCCATTCCTCCATGCAGATCTCCTCTAGAGCAGTGATGTTTTGGGGCTGTTGCTGGGCAACACGGACTTTCAACTCCCTCCAAAGATTTTCTATGGGGTTGAGATCTGGAGATTGGCTAGGCCACTCCAGGACCTTGAAATGCTTCTTACGAAGCCACTCCTTCGTTGCCCGGGCGGTGTGTTTGGGATCATTGTCATGCTGAAAGACCCAGCCACGTTTCATCTTCAATGCCCTTGCTGATGGAAGGAGGTTTTCACTCAAAATCTTACGATACTTGGCACCATTCATTCTTTCCTTTACACAGATCAGTCGTCCTGGTCCCTTTGCAGAAAAACAGCCCCAAAGCATGATGTTTCCACCCCCATGCTTCACAGTAGGTATAGTGTTCTTTGGATGCAACTCAGCATTCTTTGTCCTCCAAACACGACGAGTTGAGTTTTTACCAAAAAGTTCTATTTTTGGTTTCATCTGACCATATGACCTTCTCCCAATCTTCTGGATCATCCAAATGCTCTCTAGCAAAACTTCAGACGGGCCTGGACATGTACTGGCTTAAGCAGGGGGACACGTCTGGCACTGCAGGATTTGAGTCCCTGGCGGCGTAGTGTGTTACTGATGGTAGGCTTTGTTACTTTGGTCCCAGCTCTCTGCAGGTCATTCACTAGGTCCCCCGGTGTGGTTCTGGGATTTTTGCTCACCGTTCATTTGACCCCACGGGGTGAGATCTTGCGTGGAGCCCCAGATCGAGGAAGATTATCAGTGGTCTTGTATGTCTTCCATTTCCTAATAATTGCTCCCACAGTTGATTTCTTCAAACCAAGCTGCTTACCTATTGCAGATTCAGTCTTCCCAGCCTGGTGTAGGTCTACAATTTTGTTTCTGGTGTCCTTTGACAGCTCTTTGGTCTTGGCCATAGTGGAGTTTGGAGTGTGACTGTTTGAGGTTGTGGACAGGTGTCTTTTATACTAATAACAAGTTCAAACAGGTGCCATTAATACAGGTAACGAGTGGAGGACAGAAGAAGTTACAGGTCTGTGAGAACCAGAAATCTTGTTTGTTTGTAGGTGACCAAATAAATTCATAAAAAATCATACAATGTGATTGAAGTGTACCTATGATGAAAATTACAGGCCTCCCTCATCTTTTTAAGTGGGAGAACTTGCACAATTGGTGGCCGACTAAATACTTTTTCGCCCCCACTGTATGTAGTTGCTACTACTACTACTGACAGTATAGATATTATTGACATGTTTAGTTGACATGACGAGTGGGACACTCCCCTGCGAGGACACATACAGTAGGTGCTTCCCACATCTTTTCTATTCAAATCAAATTTTATTTGTCACATGTGCCAAACACAACAGGTGTTGACCTTAGTGAAATGCTTACTTACAAGCCCTTAAACTTACAATGTAGTTCAAGAAAGAGATAAGAAAATATTGACTAAATAAACGAATGTAAATAAAAAGTAACACAATAAAATAACAACGAGGCTATATACAGGGGGTACTCGTATCGAATCAATGTGCGGTGTTACAGGTTAGTCGAGGTAGTTTGTACATGTAGGTAGGGGTAAAGTGACAATGCATAGATAATATGTAGCAGCAGTGTAGGGGGGGGGGTCAATGTAAATAGTCCAGGTGGCCATTTGATTAATTGTTCAGCAGTCTTATAGCTTGGGGGTAGAAGCTGGTACGGAGCCTTTTGGACCTAGACTTGGCGCTCCGGTAGCGCATGCCTTGCGGTAGCAGAGAGAACAGTCTATGACTTGGATGACTGGAGTCTTTCACAATTTTTTGGGCCTTCCTCTGACACTACCTAGTATATAGGTCCTGGATGGCAGGATGCTTGGCCCCAGTGATGTATTGCGCTGTACGCACTACCCTCTGTAGCGCCTTACGGTCAGATGCTGAGCAGTTGCCATACTAGGTGGTGATGCAACCGATCAGGATGTTCTTGATGGTGCAGCTGTAGAACTTTTTGAGGATCTGGGGACCCATGTCAAATCTTTTCCGTCTCCTAAGGGGGAAAAGGTGATGTCGTGCCCTTTTCATAACCGTCTTGGTGTGTTTGGACCATGTTGTTGGTGATGTGGACAGCAAGGAACTTGAAACTCTCGACCCGCTCCACTACAGCCCTGTCGATGTTAATGGGGGACTGTTCGGCCCTCATTTTCCTGTAGTCCACGATCAGCTCCTTTGTCTGGCTCACATTGAGGGAGAGGTTGTTGTCCTGGCACCACACTGCCAGGTCTCTGAAGACCTCCCTATAGGCTGTCACATTGTTGTCAGTGATCAGGCCTACCACTGTTGTGTCGTCAGCAAACTTAATGATGGTGTTGGAGTCGTGGGTGAACAGGGAGTACAGGTGGGGACTAAGCACGCACCTGAGGGGCCCCGGTGTTGAGGATCAGCGTGGCAGATGTGTTGTTGCCTACCCTTACCACCTGGGGGCGGCCCGTTAGAAAGTCTAGGATCCTGGTGGGAAAAGTCAGTGTGGAGTGCGATTACGTCATCTGTGGATCTGTTGGGGCGGTATGCACATTTTGTGGGTCTAGGGTTTCCAGGATGATGGTGTTGATGTGAGCCATGACCAGTTTTTCAAAGCACTTCATGGCTACCGATGGCTCCGATGAAGGTGATTCATGCCAAAACGTAAGCCTATTGTTGGCTTCTCCCATCAATAAATCTATAACATTTACACAGCCACAAAGTCCTCCATTATCTTTATTATCCCAGATAGTCAATTGAAGTATCCTGGGGTCAGGAATGTTTTGGGGGGGGGGGGGGGTTCCATTTTAATGACACACAACAAAATGTGGAAAAAGTCAAGGGTTGTGAATACTTCGAGAGTCCTTGTAGTTAGGGGTAAAGTGACTAGGCAACAGTATAGATAACACAGTAGCAACACTGGTACCGCTTGCCTCGTGGTAGCAGAGAGAACAGTCTGTGGCTTGGGTGGCTGGAGTCTTTCACCATTATTTTGGGCCTTCCTCTGACACCGCCTGGTATAGAGGTTCTTAAGCATTTAAGGATGTCCCCACAGCTGCTCTTTTCAGGAAATGAGCAGTCCAAAAGCAGATTATCTGTAACGCAAGGTTACAGCTTATTCTCCCTAAATCTAATATTCAAATGAAATCACGCATTTGGGCTTGTAAAGATTTTAACGTATAGGCTGAATAATGGCTTGTGTACTTATGAAGCAAATGTATTCTGCCCAGAAACTCGTCCGCTGGACTGGACACAGGTGTCTGTCAAACCCAAAATGTGTTGGATGTATGGATGGGGGGGGGGTTACATTCTATAAGCATATTATTTAGCTGAGCATGTACAGCAGACATGGAGTGTGACCCGGCAAGGCTGGGGACTGGGGCAGTTGACCTACAGCCAGGGCTAAAAGGAACTTCAGTGTTGGACCTCCTGTTGCAGCCCCTCTCCTGCTCAGCTGCCCCCACCACACCGCTCACAGACCGCTCTCCAACTAAGGACTAACTAAAAAAGGATCAGCCAGCCTGTTTCACAGCCAAGCCTGTAGTAGCATAGTAGTTGTTGTAAGGGAGATATCATTTTCCTATCAAGCTTGCCTTGACCTATTAGCATTTCATTCCAAGAAACACGCTTTAGGCTCGTCAACATCTCATTATGTCATAGATCTCATGATCATGGCAGGTTTTAACTTGAACTCATTAATGCGTTCCTGAGCTGGTCTGAAAACTGTGCTACGGATCTCTGGGTGGATTACGGATGCAGCTGATCATCTAAATCTGATCATGGTAGCTCCATCGCAGCTGACAGAGAGAGAGAGATCCTGTTGACACGGATCCCGGGAGATTGCCTCTTGACCCGTCTCCGGAAGATCCTCACTGTAATACAGCATATTACTGAAACTGCCATTACGTAAGACATGGGAAATAAATACACCACTGTGTATCCTCATCTTGACCATCAATCAGGCACTGTACGTGGTGCAGAGTTCAGAGAAATGGGCATCCCTGATTATATCCTCACTGCTATAGTCAAATACTAAACCATAAAAATGGAAATTATATTTAATCATTTTAGAGAGCAGACTGAACATTCAAACAGAGCATAAGCCCAGGTATCGCCACTGTGCCCAGACCTGCATAAGGAAATGAGTGATGCTATAATACTAGTAAACAGGCTGCAAGGGGCTGTCTCTTCAGCTTTAATTGCCAGAGGTGTGGAAGAGGCAATGTGAGAGAGCAACAGCTGGCCTGTGTCCAGCCCTTCTCCTGTTTCAGATCATGTTTCAGATGGAGCCGGCAGCTGCCACCACGTGATAAGCAGCGTTTCAAACATGTCTGCCTCAGCTGCCCCCCAGCCACTGAAAGAACACTAGCACCAGTGACACAGGCGGCTCCGCTCTGACACGAGATGGAGGAGTGGACCTCAATAGCTAATGGAACGACTACTACACCCAGTGTCCCCCTGCTACTACACAGCTCTCTCTCCCCACAAACACAGCCCTGGGTTTTATAGGTCATAATTAACCATTTCCAGAGCAACAGCTTGATGTAATTGTTGGGCATTGATTACGTGAATAGCCTGTTCACTAAAAGCAGCCTTTTTACATCACAGGGTTAAAATCGCTTGGCTTGTGAAAAATAGGCATGTCAGTTTTGCTCATGCACAACATGCTGATGGAGTGTTTGCACTTTAACACACTACAACCACAAGCTGCAATAGGTGTGTGATACAGTAAAAGGAGGAAGAGGATACAGCAACTCTGATTTCCATGTTATGGTTGACCACAATTCACCTTTTCGCCAGCCACAGCAAGTCCTTAGTATCTTATACATATTGGTCTCCACATACATATCCACTAAGTAGTAATGAGCACTATGAGGTCATTCAAATATCAGTCCTTCAGCAGCGGGGAAATATCTTACAGGGAGTCTCCATGGAAGTGTAATTCACTTATCACTCTCCTTCAAAGCCGTGAGCTATTGCCAGTCAAAGCAGAAGCTGTCCATCGCAGTCACCAGCAGATTCAGCCAACAAGCCTTCCCGGGGTTTATTGCAAATAACATGGGCCTCATAGGTGGCAGGTTTAACAAGTCCCATCCTCTCTCTCTCCAGCTGTCAATAAATGACTGTACAGGAGGGGCAGAAATGAAAGACAAGACTGATTTCCCCCACACCTCTTCCTTATAGAGGGATGGAGGCTGACTTCTATTTATGGTCTTCACCCTAAGTAAGTAAGTAAGTAAGTGAGTGAGTGCGCGACAGGGACAAGAGGTCACTTATGTCTAAATCCATGGCAGATTTATTGAGGGGCACCAGGGCATCATGACCTTGATCGCCAGATCCCTAGTCCACTCAAAACGGTAAAAAGGGTGCCAACCAGGAAAGCGGGACACATTAACTGAGGGTAGATTGTAGCACGTGGAGAGATTTCAGTAGGAAGAGAGAACCTCCCCGGGGCAGTAAAAGAGAATGAGTAGTAGCCTAATAAAAATGGGATAGGAAAAAGGCTAATGGATATCAAACAACATAATAGATCATCTTTATGTACAGAAACGGTATCCGTAAATCACAAGTCACCATGGGACAGCAGAAGAAAAATGGCTGTTTTTCAAATAAATGGCTTAAATGAATTATGAGCTGCAATTCCTGTAAAGTTGTTAGGATGTGTTTCTTTAAGGCTTGGGTTCCCCCCCAGATTGTAAGCCTGCAGTGTACTTACAGGAGTGGGCTCCTGCTTCCATCACTGAAGGATTTGTCAGTGTGAGAAAGTGCACAGCTGAACCACAGACTAGACCACTGTGTGTGGAAATGGCTGGCCAACAAAGACGACCTTTCAGCGCTCAGCAGTTTCTCACTCTGCTTTTTCTCTCTGTGCAGTGCAGTTCCAGATAGTCAGACTGAGGGCTGCAACTAGCACGTCCCTCTCTCTCACTGGCAAGGGTGACACTGGCATTCACCTTTGTCCCAGGTGCAGCCACCACCCAATCGCATGCTGCTCATGCAACTTCGTATGTGGCAGAAAATAAAGTACAAGACACTTGCCAGTCCATAATGAACAGAGGCTAATACTGACAACTAAAACAGAAGCCATATTACAAAGGGCTGCAACATTAACTGGGTTATTCAGGGCCTGCATGAGAGTCGTTCCATGTCCTTCCAGCAAGACATGACACCCACCATGTCAGACTGTTCTGAAAACGTTTTTGTAGTTAGAAATAGATAAGATTAGGCCTACCGACCAGCGCAGCAGTCTAAGGCACTGAATCACAGTGCTAGAGACGTCACTACGGACACGTGTTTCGGGGGGACGCATTGCTCTCACCTTGGCCTCTCCCGAGTCCATACGGGAGTTGCAGCAATGGGACAAGACTGTAACTACCAAATGGATATCACGAAAAAGGGGTAAAAAAATACTAAAAATAAATCAATAAATAGTTCAGATTAGCATTCTGGCAACTTTATGTGGTGAGATTGTATTTGATCTCTGGGAAATTAAGCTCATTGATTGCACCCAAATTGGCCATGCTAAATTATAGGATTCACATAATATTCAATAAATATAGTAACCAAACATCCAATTTTGGACCAAACCATTGAGTAATCCAATGAAATGGTCAAAAGCCACCTCCCCAATCACCAGTATATAGTATCACTTCTCCATGTCTGACAAGTAGTATGGAGCTTCTTTAGTATATTTTAAAACATACAACCCACCTGCAGTGAAGCCATACAACATTTACATTACAGGCATCTAGCAGAGGGTCCCATCCAGAGCAACCGACAAGAGCCCCGCTCAAGGGCACATCGATGGATCCCCCACCCAGACGACTCGGGGACCCGAGGCAGCGGCCTCTTGGTCAACGGTCCAGTGCTCCCAACCACCAGGCCACCCTCAAAAACAGGCATTGGCTGTAACAAATGTTTTTACTGTCATTTTTGATTTTTTATGTTTAATTTCTTTACTGCCATTTTACCCCTCAATCAGCAATTTCACTTACACTCATCTCCAGTTCCACATTCAAACTCTCAGTTTCCCTCATCCCATCCATCTCTGCTGGCTACTCGATCTGGATTTCTACACACCATACACAGTATATTTCAACTATGCTGTGATGTTGAACATACAAGTTTAATCTAAATCGAATAGAATCTGATTGAGAGTTAATTTTTATTTAAGATAAATAATTTTGCAAAGAGCAGTGTTTCCGCTGCATAAATGGCGCTGCATCACGGCCAAATGATTGCTGCCGGGCCCCAAAGAAATATGGAACATGAAAATATATTTCTACCGAGGCACACTTTGAAGATGCTAGAACAGTCCACATGAACTTTTCCTCTGCAAAAAAAAAGAGTAATGAACAGAAACAGACAACCTCATAGTAGAATAGTTTATCCATTTACCTAGTCGGCTTGTAGTGTGTGTTCTATGAGAGAAAAAATATTTGAGGCGCATTGAAATTACAGTGCATGGGGAAAGTATTCAGACCCCTGGACTTATTTCCACATTTTGTTACGTTACAGCCTAATTCTAAAATGTATAAAATTAAACGTTTTACTCAATCTACACACAATACCCCATAATGACAAAGTGAAACAGTATGACATTTTTGCAAATGTGTTAAAAAGAAACAGAAATACCTTATTTACATAAGTATTCAGACCCTTTGCTATGAGACTCAAAATTGAGCTCAAGTGCATCCTGTTTCCATTGATCATCCTTGAGATGTTTCTACAACTTGGAATGCACCTGTGGTAAATTCAATTAATTGGACAGGTACACACACCTGTCTATATAAAAAGGTCCCACAGTTGACAGTGCATGTCAGAGCAAAAACCAAGCCGTGAGGTCGAACAAATTCTCCGTAGAGCTCCGAGACAGGATTGTGTCGAGGCACAAATCTGGAGAAGGGTACCAAAACATTTCTGCAACATTTATTGGGGCCCTTCAGACTGACCTACATCATTCTAAAATGGAAGAAGTTTGGAACCACCAAGACTCGTCAGGGTTCTTGGTCAGGGAGGTGACCAAGAACCCGATAACTCTGACAGAGCTCTAGAGTTCCTCTGTGGAGATAGGAGAACCTTTCAGAAGGACAACCATCTCTGCAGCACTCCACCAAATCAGGCCTTTATGGTAGAGGCCAGACGGACGCCACTCCTCAGTAAAAGGTACATACATGACAGCCCGCTTGGAGTTTGCCAAAAAGCACCTAAAGGACTCTCAAACCATGAAAAACAAGATTATCTGGTCTGATGAAACCAAGATTGATCTCTTTGGCCTGAATGCCAAGCATCACGGAGGAAACCAGGCACCATCCTACGGTGAAGCATGGTGGTGGCAGCCCCGGCCAAAGCCCGGACTTGAACACGATTAAACATCTCTGGAGACCTGAAAATAGCTGTGCAGCGACGCTCCCCATCCAACCTGACAGAACTTGAGAGGATCTGCAGAGAAGAAATGGGAGAAACTTCCCAAATACAGGTGTGCCAAGCTTGTAGCGTCACACCCAAGAAGATTTGAGGCTGTAATATCTGCCCGAGGTGCTTCAAAAGATTATGGGTTATTCTGTGTAGATTAATGAGGGAAAATGTCATAAATTTTAGAATAAGGCTGTAATGTAACAAAATGTGGAAAAAGTCAAGGGGTCAGAATACTTTCCGAATATACTAACTTTTTGGACAACCCAACAAAATTTACATAGAAATGTGAGTTATAGATCTAAGAAGCGGTAGATATTTTCTATGTGCGATATTTCTATGCTTCCCATTTGTAAGTTTAGTTTTTGCATTTTTTATTTCATCACAAACTGAAATTAGGTGAACTATTCTATTTTCTGAAACCAGAAAATGGCGGCGCGATTTCTGCATAGTGCATCTTCGAGAACAAATTGTCCTCCAGTTGACGGATTACATTTCCAATATCCCCATCCAAGTGATAATTCTGTAAGTTATGTGAAGGCCAAGTAGTATGAAGCTGTGGCCCAGAGTATTGCTTCTTCATCCTTTGTAAAGTATTCCCAGTGAAACTGGTGATGTTTTTTTCCCCTGTTCAGAGAAATTAGCCACTGAAGTCACCTGCATTATTTAGCATAATTTAGTGTTAAAGTAACAATCACTAAATGCCGTTGTTCCTGCTACTGCAGGGCTACACATTGCACTCATTTTAAATTGCATATGCGCCTAAATATTGTGCTGTGCGACATGGACATTTTATTTAGGAGCACCAGTGTGCTTTGGAATTATATATATTTTTTAATCACCCAGATTATTTTTGTTGTAATGATCACTTCACTGTAGCGCAGCCAGAGTGCCGTGGGTCATACACTGAACTCAGATTCCTGACCCTCATGCTTGTGCTCCTAAATGTCTGTGTGCTCCTACATGCACACGTGCTCCTAAAAAAGGTCAGCATAGGGCCCTGTACTGCCACACTTATCCACTTTGCTGGTCACTTGTTTTTATTAAATGGATCACATTTTTTATTTGCAACTTTGGGTAGAAAACCAATAGCTTTTGCTCATTAGACCTCATTGTCCCCAGTCCACCTGACCGTGCTGCTGCTCCAGTTTCAACTGTTCTGCCTTATCATTATACGACCATGCTGGTCATTTATGAACATCTTGGCCATGTTCTGTTATAATCTCCTCCATTCACTCTCAGCAGGTGAACACTGCTCTGGCGACCTCTGGGTCTGTCTCTGCCCTCTGGGCAGGGTCTTTTACTTCACACAGTAATGGTGCAGGCAGATATTGGAGGCTGACTGTGGGGCTCCCATTCCTGGTTCTCACACCCCGCATTAGACCATCCATCCCCTTGGTCCCTCTGTGTCCTACCAGTTTCACTCCTCACCGATAAACATATATGATCCACCCTGTGAGGGCCCCATCAGCCGTGCCTCTTTTGGAGACCGCACCCCCCTGCTCTACTTGTTGATCATGCCATATTCTTGTCCCAAAGATTAAGCCATGCTAGTCTTAGTACATATGGTCCGATACAGTGAAACGCTCATTAAATCAGTAATGGTTCCATTGATCGCTCCAATGTTCCTTGGATAACTGTGGCTGAACGCCAAGAAATGGCACTGACCTTCGGGCACACATGCATTTATTAGACGAAACCTATACAGGGTGCTCTCTGGTTCCCCGGCCACTTTTGGTGACCCTTCATGACACTCATTCGAATGTCTGCCCCTATCAACTTTCAATGGTAGTTTCTGTGCCTACCATGGTGACGACGGGTAATGGGGAAATCAGGGTTCGTTTCCAGCGAGGGAGCCTTGAGAAACAGCTACTGCTGCCAAGAAAGGCAACAGGTACACAAATGATCCACTCCCGATTCAGGGAGGTGGTGATTAAAAAAAATACAATACAGGACTCTTTCGGGTCCCTGTAATTGGAATGAGTACACTTAAAATCCTTTAATGAGGATCCATTACTGATGTTTAGGAGTGATGTTTAGAAGCATTTTTACAGTGGTCAAAAACTTCTGAAAGTATCAGTTTTAACAGTAAAAATAAATTAAAAATTAAAAATTTGGGGGGGGAATTTTACCCCGTTTTCACTACAACTCCCGTACGGGCTCGGGAGAGACGAAGGTTGAAAGTCATGCGTCCTCCGATACACAACCCAACCAAGCCGCACTGCTTCTTAACACAGCATGCATCCAATCCGGAAGCCAGCCACACCAATGTGTCGGAGGAAACACCGTGCACCTGGCAACCTTGGTTAGCGCGCACTGCGCCCGGCCCGCCACAGGAGTCGCTGGTGCGCGATGAGACAAGGATATCCCTACCAGCCAACCCCTCCCTAACCACACGGCTGGTTACGACAGAGTCTGGGCGTGAACCCAGAGTCTCTGGTGGCACAGCTGGCGCTGCAGTACAGTGCCCTTAATCACTGCGCCACCCGGGAGGCTTTAACAGTAAAATTTGACTGCATGTTGTACATTGTCCATCGGTGTGACAATGTCCTATTGGGGGACGCCAATAAATAAAAGGTGCAGTCTTGGACAAGATGTAAAAATAATAATAATAATAATAAAATGAAAAATGTTAAACATGAGGCAGGTAACATAATACAATAGTTTTGTCTAGGTTTAGAGAAAATACTGTAAATCTTACCCAAAATGCAAGACACTTGGTTATGATCATTATACAGGGAAATTGTGTTGTTCATTTCAAAATGTCAGAATGTGATTGACTTAAAGACAAATAAATAACAAATAAAAAGCATTTAGTCTATTTGGGAATCGTTAAATGCGCTGTTGAAAACTGTTACCGGAATAAAGTAGCCTAAGCTACTGCCGGAGACACGACTCCTCTCGCTATAGCCTACCAGCTGATCAGGGCCTGGGTTACGTCAGATTTGATTTCAAATGTTCAGATTCACCATCAGCAATAGTCCTGATAGTTTTGCTTTAAACAATCAGTGTATAGTCATTTTTAGATATAAAATGATCAACTTTATCCTATATAAAATGAGGGCAGCTACCCGCACTGCATGGTCGAAGCAGGAGAAGAAAAGTTCACTCCGTAAAAACGTTGGGGTGAAATCCAATGTTGTGCTCACACATTGGATATGTAATAGCACATTTTTAGATAAATATTGACACATTACTAGATCAAACACTTTGAATCTGTAAAAAGTACAAATTAATTAGTGGGTGATGGCGTTATCAGATCAAAAGTTGGGGGGACAAAAAGCAATCATCAAATCAAATTGTATTTTGTCACATGGTGTAGACTAACAGTGAAATGCTTACTTATGGGACCTTTTCCAACAATGCAGAGTAAAAACATATTTTAAAAACAATGACAAATACACAGTGAATAACGAATAATGAGTAAAAATAACATGGCTATATACAGGGTGTACCAGTACCGAGTCGAACAGTATTGCCTGTATGGGTAGAGTCCAGTGTGTGTGCATAGAGTCAGTGCAAAAGAGTTGGTGGAAAAAAAGAAAATAGATCAATACAGGTTGTCCGGGTAGCCATTTGATTAGATATTTAGCAGTCTTGTTTAGCAGCTTTAACCCTAGGGGGTAGAAGCTGTTCAAGGTCCTGTTGGTTCTAGACTTGGTGCAATGATACCGTTTGCCGTGTGGTAGCAGAGAAAACAGTCTATGACTTGGGTGGCTGGAGTCTGACAATTGTTTTAGGCCTTCCTCTGACACTGCCTGGTAGAGATTCTGGATGGCAGGGAGCTCGGGCCCAGTGATGTCCTCACCAACCTCTGTAGCACCACGTGGTCGGGTCCCTTGCAGTTGCCGTACCAAGCTGTGATGCAGCCAGTCAAGACACTCAATGGTGGAGTGGTATAACAGAATCTGAGGGGCCATGCTAAATCTTTTCAGCCTCCTGTGGGGGAAGAGGCGCTGTCGTGCCTTCTTCACAACTGTGTGGGTGTGTGTGTGGGGACCATGTTAATTCTCTTATTGATGTGGACGCAGAAGGAACTTGAAGCTCTTGACCCGCTCTACTACAACCCCATCGATGTGGATAGGGGTGTGCTCGCCTATCCAGTTCCTGTAGTCCACAATCAGCTCCTTTGTCTTGCTGACGTTGAGGGGAGAGGTTGTTGTCCTGGCACCACACTGCCAGGTCTCGGACCTCCTCGCTATAGGCTGCCTCATCGTCTGTAATCAGTCCTATCACAGTCGTGTCGTCAGCAAACTTGATGATGGTGTTGGAGTCTTACGCAGCCACGCAGTTGTGGGTGAACAGGGAGTACAGGAGGAGACTAAGCACACACCCCCGAGGGGCTCCCATGTTGAAGATCAGCGTGGTGGATGTCTTGCCTACCCTCACCACCTGGGGGCGGCACATCAGGAATTACAGCATCCAGTTGCAGAGGGTTCGGTCCCAGGGTCCTGAGCTTGGAGGGGACAGTGGTGTAGAATGCTGAGCTGTAGTCAATGAACAGCATTCTTACATACTGTAGGTATTCCTTTTGTCCAGGTGGGTAAGGGCAGTGTGGAGTGCAATAGATATTGCGTTGTCTGTGGATCTGTTGCGGCGAAATGGGAATTGTAGTGGGTCCAGGGGTGATGGTGTTGATGTGAGCCATGACCAGCCTTTCAAAGTATTTCATGGCTATAGCATTTCTTGGCGTTCTTGGGCATGGGGACTATAGTGGTCTCCTTGAAACAAGTTGGTATTACAGACCGGGTTTATTGTTACAAAGTGGGATAAAAATGGATTTAATTGTCAACAATCTACTGCAAAATACTATAATGTCAAGGAGGAAGATTTTAGATAAGTTGTATAAGTATTCCACCCTTAAATTAGTTAAGGAGTAACATTTGGCTTAACAAATCAAATAATAAGTTACATGGACTGACTGTGTGAAATAGGGGTTGACATGAGTTGATTGACTAATACTTCCACTGTCCTCCATACATCCATCAGTAAGGTCCCTCAGTCAAGTATTGCATTTCAAGCACAGATTCAACTACCAAGACAAGGGAGCTTTTCAAAAGCCTCAAAGAAGGGTAGTGATTGGTAGATGGGTATTAATAACAAATCAGATATTGAATATTTATTTAAGCAAGATATTTACTTAAGCATAGTATTTATTTGGGACGACAGATAGCCTAGTGGTTAGAGAGTTGGGCCAATAACCGAAAGGTTGCTAGATCGAATCCCTAGTAACCGAAAGGTTGCTAGATCGAATCCCTGAGCTGACAAGGTAAAAATCTGTCATTCCGCCCCTGAACAAGGCAATTAACCCACTGTTCCTAGTCCGACATTGTAAATAAGAATTTGTTCTTAACGGACTTGCCTAGTTAAATAAAAGGTTTTTAAAAAATGTATTTATTAAAAGTCAAGTTAATTATGCTGTGGATTATACAGTCTAAAAAACATTAAGGACACCTGCTCTTTCCATGACAGACTGACCAGGTAAAAACTTTGATCCCTTATTGATGTCACCTGTTAAATCCACTTCAATCAGTGTAGATGAAGGGGGAGACAGGTTCAAGAAGGATTTTTAAACCTTGAGACATGGATTGTGTGTGTGTGCCAGTCAGAGTGTGAATGGCCAAGACAAAAAAGTTCCTTTCAATGGGGGTATAGTAGTAGGTGCCAGGTGCACCAGTTTGTGTCAAGAACTGCAACACTGCTGGGTTTTTCACACCCCGCAGTTTCCCATATATCTCAAGAATGATTCACCGCCCAAAGGACATTCAGATAACTTTACACAACTGTGGGAAGCATTGGAATCAACATGGGCCAGCATCCCTTTGGAACGCTTGACACCTTGTAGAGTCTTTGCCCCAACGAACTGAGGCTGTTCTGAGGGCAAAAGGAAGGGGGGGGGGGGGGGGGGGGGGGGGGTGCAACTTAATTAGGAAGGCGGTCCTAATGTTTGGTATACTCAATGGATAAGGGCAGTTTGTGGGACAGGTAACAGAAAGAATGACTGATGCTGTTGAAAAGCCGTTCTTGAGGAGAAACGACCACATCAGATGTCTAAGGAAAGCAAGGCTTGGACGGCTGCAGGTCAAGTTGTCTAGTCCCTGTGTCCTTTTGTGGACAACAGGGGGAGGAGGTACCATTTCATAGAGCCTGTGATGGCAGATTAAAGGGTGTAACATTAATACAACGCATGAGCTTATATAAAAAATAATAATAATTGAGTTATGTTTATTCTGTTACTCAGTAGGTGATTTAAAATATTAAATATTATCAGTCATTAATGATCTAGAAAGAAATTACTAAAACATACATTTGAAATGGAGTGCAGTGTAATTTGTCTGGTCTCTTTTGGGACCCTGTCACATCCATTACAACATTTTCATTTAGCCTTATTATGAAAGAGGAAATACTTCTATAAATTGATGAGGTCTGCCAATGAAAATAAATTATCAAGAAAATACATCTAAATTATAACTATTCAAGATACTGGCAATTTCTTGTTTGAGGTACACTGCATTTTCAGATGACAAAAGTTTGGTGAAGAAATGTTTAATATATAAACACATATTTTGCACAGCTTCACATCCATAACGGTCAACTTCATTAAAGTATATGACCATTTTTATATTTTCATCATTGTTGTTCAGGTGTGAATCAAAGCCTTACTTTCAAAGTGGCTATTAACATTTTAACCTAAGACTTAAGAATTCAGACATTTGCTGATGTGTCCATTCTCCCAAAAATGCCTGTCCATTTCCGTCACATCCATAACACAAGTTGTTGTTGCGTTATTTCAAAGTGGTACAAGTTAGAATTGTCTACACTTCCCTTATAGGGTTCTACAAATATACAGTGCATTCAGAAAGTATTCAGACCCCTTCTATAGCTCACATTTTGTTAAGTAACAATCTTATTCTCAAATTGATTAAATAAAAACATTTCCTCAATCTACACACAATACCCCATAATGACAAAGCAAAAACAGGTTTAGACATCTTTGCAAATAAAACAGAAATAGCTTCTTTACACAAGTATTCAGACCCTCTGCTATGAGACTCGTGTTCATCCTGTGTATTGATCATCCTTGAGATGTTTCTACAACTCGATTGGACTCCACCTGTGGTAAATTCAATTAATTGGACATGCTTTGGAAAGGCACACACCTGTCTACATAAAGGTCCCACAGTTGACAGTGCATGTCAGAGCAAAAACCAAGCCATGATGTCGAAGGAATTGTCAGTAGTGCGCCGAGGCAGGATTGTAGTTGTAGCATCATGCTGTGGGGATGTTTTTCAGCAGCAGAGACTGGGAGACTAGTCAGGATTGAGGGAAAGATGAACGGAGCAAAGTACAAAGAGATCCTTGATGAAAACCTGCTCCAGAGCACTCAGGACCTCATACTGGAGCAAAGATTCACCTTCAACAGGACAACAAGCCTAAGCACACAGGCAACGCAGGAGTGGTTTCGGGACAAGTCTCTGAACGTCCTTGTGTGGCCCAGCAAGAGCACGGACTTGAACCCGATAGAACATCTCTGGAGACCTAAAAATAACTGTGCACTCCCCATCCAACCAGCCATCTTTCTAGATTTGCAGAGATAGGGAGAAACTCCCCGAATACAGGGTTGCCAAGCTTATAGAGCCATACTCAAGGCTGAAATTGCTGCCAAAGGTGCTTCAACAAAGTACTGAGTAAAGGGTCTGAATACATATGTAAATGTGATAGTTATTTTTAATACATTTGCTAAAAATTCTAAACCCATTTTTGCTTTGCCATTATGGGGTGGTGTGTAGATTGAGGGGGGGAAACAATTTAATACATTTTAGAATAAGCTGTAACATAGTGGTCTGAATACTTTCGAATGCACTGTACACATTAACATTTATGCCTTATAAGTCAATTTTGTGAGACATTGTGTGTGCAAATGTCATATCCGTAATGCTGAAATTGCCCTTACTCATTGTTAGGAAGAATGATGGTTTAAAAACCAGATGATTTTATGAATCCCATAAATTAAAATGTAGGTACAATCAACTAGCTTAATTTCTCATGTCAAATTATATTTCAAAATGTTTCAGGAATGCTCATCTTATCGGTTTCTAACTACAGAAATGATTTTAGCACAATCTGAGATGGTGGGTGTCGAAATCCTATTTCCTTGTGCATGAGGGGGAAGAACCTACGTTTGAGTGACCAGGGAGGGGAACGCACAAACATGTGGACAGCTGCACTAGACTGGAGGTCAGCCAGGGGAGCTAAAGCAAAACACGCCACTCATGCCCAAACTTAGGTCAGAGGAGTTCACATGTGTCCTCTCCTCTGAGGCTTTGACCAAGTCAAACCAGCAGCACATAAAAGCCTAAAGTTCCCTGGAGAAAAACAATCTTGTGGGCATCAATGCCCAGTAACAGTTCAGTAATGCCATTATCTGTTGCCTGGCTGAACAGGTCCATGTTGCTTGCTAGCTGGTGAGATCAATCAACAGGGCACACTGCCATTGCCCTAATTAGGAAAGGTGAGAGTAGCTAGCTAGTAACTACCACCATTGAAACAAATGATTTGGTTCACTTCAAATGTACTCATGGAGCAACAGTGGCACAATATCCAGCGATGTTACGGAAATAATGCCAGAGCCGGATATAAAATGGACATGATGAGGATAAAAATACCCAAAACAGATGGAACGTTTCAGACAGAGAGGAGAAGCAGCGCAGCGGAGGATTTCAGTAAAAGCGATTAAATTACAGAGCTAACCTCGGCTTTCAGTGCGGTTAGCAAAGCCTTCAATATGTGTCTAGTCAGAGATAATGACCTCCCTGGGAGATACAAATGTAAAGATAATCATACACGGTCCAGCGTGGCTGTGTAGGTGTTGACGCCAAGCCCACACTCGAGTGCAGCGTTCAGACGCCATTTATGACAAACAACCTCTCTCGTAGGGTGCAGAGTTACACCAAGGCCTTTCTCCAAGAGACTTCTAATTGGCAACTTTAAATGACCCCATTGAAACATATGGATATACCAGCGTTTACGGTGACATTCAGGCTTCTACATGACTGGAGGAAAACAGAAACTTAAAATGTTGCAGAGGAAGCTCAATTTCTGGCTGGCTTCCCTTCACCAAGCAGAAAATAAATGGGTCTTGCCTTTTCATGTGGTTTCCCAGACCCACGCTCTGTATATTGCAGAGGAAGCTCAATTTCTGGCCTGGCCTCCCTTCACCAATCAGAAAATAAATGGGTCTTGCCTTTTCATGTGGTTTCCCAGACCCAATCTCTGCAGGCTGCAGAATTAAAATCTTGACTTGCAACCTCGGAGCCCCCTAAGCTGGTTTACTCTGAGATTCCATTTCACCTTTGAGCTAAAAGGTAAGAACCCTACTGTGTGTGTGTACATGCATGCACACATCACCATGAGACAGTACTGTAGTGGACTTGTTCTCATAGTGATATTGTGCAACAATTCCAAGGAGTTCTAGTGGGCGTTTCTCTGGCATGTATATCATGACCTGGGAAGTTAATTATTCTTCCTTCTCTTTAATATAATACAAATTGAGCATGGTTGACTCATTAACAGTACATGGGACCAAGCTACAGATAAGTAAATATTTGCCTGTGGGGGAAAGAGACATAGTCAGCACTAAAATGTTTCCTGTCTCTTAAAAGGTCAACAAGTCATCAGGGGTGGGGTGTTCTGCTGCTGTAAGGAAACTGGATTCAATTACCTTGGCCAAACTACAGTAACACAAATCTAATAACACACAAAAAAATGAATGTCACAATGCAGCAAACCAATGGCAAGCTGCACTAGTTGTAGTGAAGTAGTGTAGAGGAATGTTAGATTGGAGGGGATGGCAAAATATAGACCTACAGGATGTCATTTGAAAAAGACAGTGGTGAGGATGATTAATGTAGGAGTGCATCCAAACAGAAACACACCACAGCAATGCCGTTTAGTCAAACATGTTAGCCTTACCAATTTGATGGCCACATATTCGTTGGTGTAGAGGTTCTTCCCCAGCCGCAGCTCTCCAAAATTGCCACAGCCAATCTTTTTTCCGACACGGAAGTTCGGGCCAACCATAAGAACCCCAGAGTTGGTCCCTGTACCCCGGCCCCCATGTCCAGTCCTGCTGCCAGCTGCCTTAGACATCTTTTTCCCTTCCTCTGTCTCTCCTTTACTCCCTTTCTTGTCAAAATCCATAAGCTTGTGATACCCTGGCCTCTCCACGATTACTCTCCGGCCATGCAAATCACAGAGGGGCCAAAACAACCAGGACTCTTAAGGGAGGGGGAAGGTGATACAAAGACAGAGAAAAGGTGTTGTATAGAAATATGCAGTGTATTAAAAGCCACTTCCACAGGGGTAAAACTGCAACCAAAACACACAGTATGTCTATCTGCCAATGTTGTACCGCGTGCTGTCCCCTTCTTGTTTATGGTAGTCGACTCCTTTCTTCTCTGTTTGTCCAACTCCTGTCTCAGAGTAGCATGTCCCGGCCTGAAGTGGGCAGGTTGTGCTAGCATGCACCCACGCACACACAAACACAACAAGCACTTGGAATCCCAGCTACTGGATCCACAACGCAGCTTGGCAACTTTCCCCGGAGTCCCTCATTGCATCCTTCTGGTCAGTCTTTGGTAATACAGCAGACATTCTTCATGTTCCAGTGCCACGGCAGAAGGGGCAATGGTGGAGGCAGAGTCAACAATGATGATGAGATACTGCAGTAGAGTTTTGTTAAGTTGGATATCTGAAAAACACAAACAAACTGAATTAGCCCTTAGGTGTAACAATCCATTACAGAACATCTTGCCAAATACACATTTGCAGTGGTCAGATATCAATGACATGTATTTTCTAATTGCAAGCCTTAAAATGCAGCAATCTGCATGCAACAATAGTCGGAGATAGAATTTTATAAAGCCTAGTATGTTACTGGTAATTCATACATTTCTAGCCTGTAGTAGAAATGGGATACATTTTCTGAGTGGTACATGCAGTGAATTCAATAAAGCAATCAATACGGGTGGAAACATCACATACTAGACTGAGTGTTGTGATGAGAACAATGCACCCCTTTCCAGGTCGTATCATTTTGAATGTCCAAAAACCAACACTATAGGGCTATGGCTTTGGACAAATGGTGTTCCTTGACTATTAGCTGTAAAGACTATCAAACATGACTGAGTCACAGGATGGTAAAATTTGACATATTCAACTGGAGTGTGCTACATAGCCTATGCCTTGGCACTCATCAATATATCAGTTTTCACTGGTAGTGTGATTTGACAGCCTTTGAATAGTTAATAGCATACATGGAGGTTTCTGTATAACCCTGAGGCCCAGCTTTCCTCCCTCTCCTTCCCTTGGGAACTGTGATGTTGCTGATACTCATGGAGAGCAGGTAATGCCAGCAATATCAGCAGGCAGCTATGCTTTCCTCAGGAAATGCACTTAAACTGATCAATGACTGCCAAAATGCCTCTCCATCCTGATAGCCTGGAAAACTGATTCACATCAGAGTTAAGGGGATACATTGAAATGGAGAGGGCAAGCCAAAGGGCTTACATATATAATATATATATCCATGTTCATCATTGAAATAGCATGTAAAGAAAGCAGTAAAACACAGCATTAACCAATTTAACTTGGCCAATACCCAGAGCAAGCTTTATGCAGTAGTAGAATAAATTAATTTACATGAGTAGAATAGGCTAAATGTAGGAATGTGTGTGTGTGCCTTCACCTGTGCAAAGACAAACAGAAGCATGTGTTCAGAGTAGATAAGGTCAATTATTAAAAATCACTGTATCCTCTATGTAGTTGGACAAGTCTTGGTCATTAAAAAAGGTCAATCAATTAAATGGAAACCCCATTACTTGCTAAATGTATCCCCCACCACAAATTATGAAATTGTGAGAGGACTGAATACATGCTACTTCCATCTCAGTAATGTAAACAAAGTGGGGTAGCAAGTGCGGCTGGTTTTAATAGGAAAAACATATTTAAAACCGGACAGTAAAAATAAAATAATTTGAGTCAGTGTGCTGATACATCTATCTATCTATCTATCTATTCCAACCGACTGTTTAACTGAGAAATTGAAAAGCCACAGAAACAGAACTTAAAACTACAGTTGACTGACTAGGGACAAATTAAACAGTTGAATATTATTGTCACATTTTTTTTTAAGTGGCATAAATTGCCAACGTGGTTATGAGTGTAACCACCGCCTTTCATACATAAATTAGCCAGCATGTGTTTACAATATAGTCATCATTCAAGCAATATAAAGATACAAACTAGCTATGAATAATATAGCCTATATGAACCATTGCATTTAATCCTATTTGGTAGCCAATTTGACACTGAAGAAACAATAAATGCCTGGTCAAATGTTTGCGCGACTAATTTTCACGAGATGTTGTGTTAGCTAGCTATTTGCCTTAGTAACCTGCTATATTCTCTTTCCAAATAGTTGAGTCCTAACAGTAACAGACAAACGAAACAATAACGTCTACAGTAAATTAGCTAACAAGCAAGATTAGTGGCAAAATATAAAGCTAGCTTATGTGATGAAGGCAACTCCACTGTTTAATGAAGGCCTCACATCGAGCTAGCTCATTCTCTTCCTCTCGCAGTCGCTAGCTACCGAGTTATCTAGTCTGATTCTATGGCAGTTGCTGTCAGTTTTGTGGCCCATTTAGGAAAGGTAGCTTAACCTGGTACCCGTACGAAGAGGACAATGCTTGTGATCTGTCTGTAGTTTACATATTTTTCTACTTGTCAACTCCGTAAATACTCCGCAGAAGTTAAAGAAACGGGTGTCTGAAAATGTTGATCAAATCGTTACAGACTTGCAAGCTAGATAACTAACGTTAGCTACCGTACCGTCCGTAGTGCAACCTAGCTAACGTTAGCGAACTAGCTACTAGTACTAGCGTGCTGAGGTGAGGTAGCTGACATGTAATTGGAAGTGGCCAATACTGATACATTATCACCAGCTTGTTTTCTTGTCAAACTATTCAAATTGATGATTAGTTAGCTTACTCATCGAACATATCCTGGCCTACTAGCTACTTGTTCCCAAAACACACTGATCAGTCACGAACTAGCTAACGTTAGCAAGCTAATGCCGAGTAGAACAAGCTAAAACTGCATAGAACATCAAATATTCATTGCCATAACCTTAATTACACATTAATCAAGACAACCCCTTCTAATATTGCAAACACATTATATGAAGTACTTAAAAGCGAATTAACAAAGTGCATTTCACCTAAATTAGCTGCGTTTGTTTTCAGTTCCCAAACATAACATCAGTGGGCAACTCCTTAATCCCCACAACATAAATCCAGTTTGTAGCTAGCTCTTTCCTTAGCTAGGTCGTTATTTTACGGCTAAATGCGATTGCCTTCGGAAAAAGCTCCCCCACTTAACCATGTATCATCGAAGAAACGTATTTTACCTGTCAACGTGTATTTTCAAAGTGGACGTATCAACATGGCCATGTATTTACGATATTTTATCTCTTCTCCCTCGCTAGGTCTTGCTGTCTCTTTAAGTCTCCCAGCCGATAAGCAAGCATTCAGCGTCATCTTTACTCCTACTGTTATCCTTGCGCTGGTAAACTAGCGCACCTTGCTTGAAGAATAGGACCAAAATCCATACAGCTCAATAACCCATGAAAATAGTCGAGTGTGGATGCTGTGGCTCAGTTTCCAGCTATACAATTTATGAAACACAAATTCTGAGCTTTTGTGAACTACTGGACTGGCATCTGTTAAAGCATAGCAAAATCATGAAACATCAAGAGCATTTGTTTGTCTAACTTTGGTGTCTTGAGGGGGCTATATAACCTACTAGACACAAGTAAGTGGCATGTCCTACTGATTTACACAGCATGAGAATTTGGTCAAATCTATCCTCCTCTGCCATGACCCTTATTTCAATATTTTATTGTGCTTTTGACTAGTATATTAGTTAAATCTAACAATCTTAAATTTGAAGCTCTATAGTTGATGTGTGCTGTAGGCCTAAAACCACCATCTGCTACCTCTGGTCACCTGGCTGGTAGCCTCCCTTGCCAGGCTTATTGGCTGTCCTGACACAGGGGTATCTGGTTGGCTTTCCCTCCCTGCAAAGAATCTGTTGGAGCACATACCAGTCATTTACCCTCTGTTCTAAGACCTTGACCTCCCATTGCTTGAGTTGTTGCCTTCTTCTGCCCTAGACCAGAGACCCAAACTCATCTGGGTTATTCTTTTTCTATTTGCAAACAGATACAAATGGAAACTAAAAAGACATTCAAAATAATTATATTCACACAGAGTTAAATTATGATTTTATTGTGTATTACCATGAAATTAATGTAGGATAGGCCTAAAGTTTCACTGGGGCGGCAGGTAGCCTAGTGGTTAGAGCATTGAGCCAGTAACTGAAAAGTTGCTGGATCGAATCCCAGAGCTGACAAGGTAAAAAATCTGTTGTTCTGCCCCTGAACAAGGCAGTTAACAAACTATTCCCCGGTAGGCTGTCATTGTAAATAAGACTTTGTTCTTAACTGACTTGCCTAGTTAAATATATATTTTAAATCATACCTTGAGACATTACAGAAAATTGTCTTGAACAAATGAATATATGATGTGAAAAAAGTGCCCGAAATCACATCTCAATTCTCTATTCTCCTAAGTGCTTGTCATAAGTGAGTAAAAACTGACTGTAACATCTCTATGCAAATGAAGTATGTACCAATCCACTCCTGATTGCGATCCTGAATGCTCACAACATACCTTGAGTGTATCTTAATCAATCAAATAATCTACAGACATAATCACTTGTCAGAGGTCCTTCACACATACATACAGTATGTACAGTGTCAAAGTATACAATCAGTAGTTTATGTGTCCGTATTGATACTAGTGCACCAGTGTACCAGTCCCTTTTTGCCATTACACACTGCAGAGAAGTTATAGACCCAAATTGGGGTGGGGTACAGCTTTACTGGGAAAGAAAGTCTGAAGGGAAAGGCTGCAGTTTTTACCAACCGGTGGGGCAACTCCTAAGGCCGGGCTGTGTTGCTGTAGAATGGGCCAGAATTTGGGGGTGAAATGTAGGCCAGCTGACAGCATCCCTAAAGCATGATGATGTGGAAGGTGGTTCCGCTCTCCATACACAAAGGGAAAAACGGGAGGATAATGTAATCTTGTGTGGACCTGAGTTGCAATGGTGTCTCCAGAACAAGAAATGGTAGGAGCATCACTGACTTCCCAGAGAGGAGCGAATTTGCTTTGTGTTTTGGAGTCCTTAGTAGTGCTCTCTTCCCCTCCTGCCTTGGTCTGATGTGGTTCCTCCAGGCTTTGCTCTCTGCGAAGAGGGGAGCATCGCTGTCCCTTACGAAGCTTTGCTCTTCTGTTCTTGAACCACACCTGGAGGAGCATATTATTTAGTTATTGGTGAAGGGTTGAAGTGTTTATGAAGCTTTTAAAAAGTAACATCTAAAAGTACTACAGCTTTTATATACACTTCCTTTCAGGAAAGTATTCAGACCCCTTGACTTTTTCCACATTTTGTTACGTTACAGCCTTATTCTAAAATCTATTCAATTGTTTACCCCCTCCTAACACAACACCCCATAATGACTAAGCACATTTTTGCTAATTTATAACAAAAAAATAACAATGTCACATTTACATAAGTACTCAGACTCTTTACTCTGTACTTTGTTGAAGCACCTTTAACAGCAATGAAAGCATCTTGGGTGTGACGCTACAAGCTTGGCACACCTGTATTTGGGGAGTTTCTCCCATTCCTCTCTGCAGATCCTCTCAAGCTCTGTCAGGTTGGATGGGGAGAGTTGTGCACAGCTATTTTCAGTTCTCGCCATCCCCACAGCATAATGCTGCCACCACTATACTTCATCGTAGGGATGGTGCCAGGTTTCCTCCAGACGTGACACTTGGCATTCAGGCCAAAGAGTTCAATCTTGGTTTCATCAGACCAGAGAATCTTGTTTCTCATGGTCTGAGAGTCTTTACGTGCCTTTTGGCCAACTCCAACCGGGTTCTCATGTGCCTTTTACTGAGGAGTGGCTTCCGTCTGGCCACTCTACCATAAAGGCCTGATTGGTGGCGTATTGCAGAGACGGTTGTCCTTCTGGAAGGTTCTCTCATCAACACAGAGGAGCTCTGGAGCTCTGGTCAGAGTGACCATCGGGTCCTTGGTCACCTCCCTGACCAAGGCCCTTCTCCTCCGGTTGCTCCGTTTGGCCGGGCGGCCAGCTCTAGGAAGAGTCTTGGTGGTTCCAAACTTTTTCCATTTAAGAATGATGGAGGCCACTGTGTTCTTGGGGACCTTCAATACTACAGAAATGTTTTGGTACCATTCCCCAGATCTGTGCCTCAACACAATCCTGTCTCGGAGCTCTACGGACAATTCCTTCAACCTCATGGCTTGGTGTTTGCTCTGTCATGCACTGTCAACTGCGAGACCTTATATAGACAGGTGTGTGCCTTTTCAAATCATGTCCAATCAATTGAATTTACTAGAGGTGGACTCCAATCAAGTTGATGAAACATCTCAAGGATGATCAATGGAAACAGGATGCACCGGAGTTCAATTTCAAGTCTCATAGCAAAGGGTGTGAAGAGTTATGTAAATAAGGTATTTCTGTTTTTTATTTTCAATACATTTTCAAAAATGTCAAAACACCTGTTTTTGCTTTGTCATTATGGGGTATTGTGTGTAGATTGCTGAGAAATATTAATAAATAATAATAATAATAATACAAATATTTAATCAATTTTCGAATAAGGCTGTAACATAACAAAATGTGGAAAAAGTCAAGGGGTCTGAATACTTTTCCCGAAGGCACTGTATATTACATGAATAACGTTAGTAAAAGCAGCAGTTCAAATAAATATTATGAATGAATGAATGCACACAGGCTGGTCCTTTTTGAAGAGCGACCTTTACTGACCTGAATGCGAGCTTCAGGCAAGTTGATGCAGACAGCCAGTCTTTCTCTCATGCTTACATCAGGGTACTGGGTCTGCTGGAAGGCTTTCTCTAGAGCCTGTAGCTGGGACACAGTGAAGGCTGTGCGGCTCCGACGCTGCTTCTGCTGGTTCCCATAACGGGCCTCCAGTATCAACTCTGTGGGGACAGAGGAAAAGCCACAACAAGATTAGTGGTGAAACAGCCAACCAGTTGGCATTTCAGATGTCTGGCTAAACGTGAAAATACCAGCATTTTGGCAGCCTACAAATGTTTTTTAATGTTTTTTCGTGTGTGTGTGAAAAATGTTGCCATCTGCATTTGTTTGATTGCATGCATCGATTGCAGACACTGTCATAAATTAAAGTAGTCTAGTCTAAATACCGGCAAGTCTTTCAGCAACAGAGAACGTGTTAACCGAGGATGGATTGGCCAATGAATAAACCTGGTACTGGTCTGCCATCTGGTGGTGGTCGAAACAGACGGAGTTGAAGCTGTGTAGAGGATAGACTCCACTGTTGGATCCCCCGCAGAAATTCAAAGCATTCATAGCGCCCCTAAATTAATATAGACAAAATAACCGTTTTTATTTGATTGGCCTTACACCATAATAACTAAGCATACAATGTCGCCTATATAGTTTGTAAATGAAGGACGCTTGCACTGTGCAAAATTGCACGGTGCAATTTTGATTTACAGTCTAAACTCACAAAAAAACAAAAAAAAAATACAGGACAAACGGTAAATATACATTTTCAACTTTCTTGATAATTCAAGGTAATTGAAAGTTATTCTTCTCTAAGCATAAACCATTGCCACTTGATTTAGTGTCAATCTGCTGCAGTAGACTACCAACATACAACTATCTTCAAAATACACATCAGACAAAAAAATATATTCCAGTGATGAAGTGTGTAAAAAATTCCAGTTTTTTATTTTATTTTACCTGAAAAGCTCACAAAACAGCAGAAATGTAATCGATTCTCGTGCGCTTTAGAGGCAAAGAAGTCCACCTAAACAGTCCAATACCTTCGAAATGCAGGCCTTATCCTCGTACACTACGGCATGGATCTAATTCTCCGAAAACCATTCTCACCCACCGACCCACGACTATTTAAGAAGCATTTACTCCAGCTCCCCTCAACCATTAGCCAATAGAAAGAAAGGTATTAGCCTGGATTAGGTGGGATGAGGGGAAAGAGGGGGGTCCAAGGGCTCAAGTTTTTGAAACTATTGAACTTGGGGAGATTTACGCAAAGGATCCCCCCACAATAAACGAGCGCTTCACTCCCTCCCGTTAAAACAATTAAAACAATGTGGTCTGCTAATCTCTGAGGCAGCCCAGATTAAAATAACAGCCTTTGATTGTCCCCTGTTCTCAGCCTCCTTTCTCCTAAACTCCCTGCTTTGTCAATCTCTACTTGGAGGGGGTTTGCTTTGCGGTTTGTTTTGCTAACAGACTCAATATTTTGCCCATAAACTGTCAGCCTGTGAAACAAAATCTAGACATTGGCCATTAAGACCAATTTCCTAAGGTTCAACTAAACCAGATTCAAGATCTCTTCAAAGAGAACTATTATCCCACCACAAGGAAAATAATTAAACAATTAAGTTTTCCATATTATTGTGCTTTGCCACATTGTTACACTCACATAATTAAAAACAACATGCAAATGTTTTATTCATAATTTTTCAGTAGCACTTTCATAGAACTCGCAGCATTTATATTTTTTTCACAAATGCAGTATTGTGAAAGTAGGCTGTTGAATGCCACACCCTGAAAATCTTTCCAGCCTGCTCTCATAGACTAGACGTAACATAATAAAAGTAATTCTGGGACACTCAAATTAGTATGATATGGTTACGTTTGGTATGGTTAGATAACACAGAATCTTACTTAAGGCAAAAACAAAGGTAAGCTTGTTTGTCGAAGTCAGTGGGTGAATCTCATCATGGGCAACTTTAGCATTTTAGTTCATTAGCAACTTTGCAACTAATTACTACTTTTTAGCTACTTAAAATAAATAATAATAAGTACACTTCTAACCCTTATCCCAGTGCTTAATTTTAAGAACAGGATCCGGCATCTCTCAGATTTGACTTGGTTCGTTCCGGCACCTATTTGCCTGGATCCGGTTCCTCTGGCGGCATGATTTATTAATTGAAAACATTATTTTAAAAGCAACCAGAGTTAAATCAAGTTGCCTCCTCGTTATTTCTCCCGCCCCCTAGAAAAACAATCCCGTAAAAGTGCGGGGATCCTTCTGTGTAATCACCCTATCCTGACACACTGATTCCAGACCTGCTCTTCACTGTGTATCCACCGACATAGTGCTAGGAGCAGGTACAATTTGGACGAAGGCTCAGTTCAAGAACAAGCAAACTTACAACCCCTGGCCTGTCATGCAAATTTCAATGCTGGGCTGTACAACATGCAAAAGGTAGGGAGCTTGGGTCTAGAAAAGACTGGTAGACAAGGCTCAATTGGACACCTAGGTTATAGTTAACACTCAAAATGAAAAAATAGACACTACAGCCAGTGTTCCAAACAGCCTTACAAGGAGGCTAACCATCACAGCCACATGTCTTGCTTTGAGCAACTAATTGACTGTCAGGATTGAAATGGACTTGACATGGGGAAAGGCATTGGGGAAGGTTTTGTACTGTGAAGTTAATCTGAATATGTGCTTCATAATATCACATAGGCAGGAGGTCTATATATTCTCATATGAGTGTTCTGCTAAAAAACAGCTAATTTTCCTCTCTGCCCCATGGCAAAATGAGTAGAATTGCATAAAATTAGGGTACGCACATATGGGTAAGCAGATCATCCCTGCTATAGACTATATGTATGGCGGGTGTTCTGCAGTGATGTTTAAAATGCTGCAAATTAATTAGCACCTTGGAGAGCGCTGTCTGTTTCACCAACATAGATAGTAGGCTACTTGGGTGTTCACTCTGTCCTCTGTGCTGCTGCATTGTGTTTGTCACTTTCTTATGCGTTCCGGTATCACAGAGCCGCCTCGATAACCCCCTCTCGCTCTCGCTATGTGTTCAAATTAAGCACTGCCTTACCCTAACCTTAACCCTTTAACCTAACACCTAACCCTAACCTTAACCCTAATCCCTAGCCTACCTAACATTAGCCACCTAGCCACCTAGCTAACTACTGTTAACTCCAACAAATTGGAATTCGTAACATATCACACGTGTACGAATTTCAATCCGTAACATATCCTACAAATTGTAATTCGTAACATATTATACGAAATGGCGGACATCCACAAATGAATACATACAGTGCATTAGGAAAGTATAGAGACCCCTTCACTTTTTCCGCATTTTGTTATATGAAAGTCTATTTCAAAAATTGATAAAATAAAACATTTTCCTCGTCAATCTACACATATTACCCCACAATGACAAAGCGAAAACAGGTTTTTAGGCATTTTTGCAAATGTATTACAAATAAAAAACATACATACCTAAATAAGTATTCAGACCCTTTCCTATGAGACTTGAAATTGAGCTCAGGTGCCTCCTGTTTCCGTTGATTATCCTTGAGATGTTTCTACAACTTGATTTGAGTCCACCTGTGGTAAATTCAATTGACTGGACATGATTTGGAAAGGCACACACCTGTTGTCACGCCCTGACCTTAGAGAGCCTTTTTATGTCTCTATTTGGTTTGGTCAGGGTGTGATTTGGGTGGGCATTCTATGTTCTGTTTTCTATGTTTTTGTATTTCTATGTTTTGGCCGGGTATGGTTCTCAATCAGGGACAGCTGTCTATCGTTGTCTCTGATTGGGAATCATACTTAGGCAGCCTTTTTCCCTTTTGTAATTGTGGGAAGTTGTCTTTGTTAGGGGCCCTTGTAAGCTTCACGTCATTTTTGTTATTTGTTATTGTTGTTTTTGTTATTTCTTGTTTTGTTGGCGCCATTTAAACAAATAAAAGAAAATAGGGTTCTGCACCTTGGTCTCATTCCGACGACGGCTGTGACACCTGTCTATATAAGATCCCACAGTTGACCGGGCCTGTCAGAGTAAAAACCAAGCCACAAGGTCGAAGGAATTATCCATAGAGCTCCGAGACATGATTGTGTGGGAACATATCTGGGGGGGGGGGGTACCAAAACATTTCTGCAACATTGAAGGTCCCCAAGAACACAGTGGACTCCATCCTTCTTAAATGGACACATTTTGGAACCACCAAGACTCTTCCTAGAGCTGGTAGACCTGCCAAACTGAGCAATCGGGAAGAAGGGCCTTGGTCAGGGAGGTGACCAAGAACCCGATGGCCACTCTGACAGAGCTCCAGAGTTCCTCTGTGGAGAACCTTCCAGAAGGACAACCATCTCTGCAGCACTCCACCAATCAGGCCTTTATGGGAGAGTGGCCAGACGGAAGCCACTCCTCAGTAAAAGGCACATGATAAGACAATTACTAATATGGAAATCACAGTACACCTAACAAAGTTTATTTATTCTCTCACCAAAGTCCTGGCATACAGTACCAGTGCATTGTGACCCATTCCAAATTATAATCCAGTGGTTCAAACCCTGAATGCTGATTGGCTGAAAGCCGTGGTATATCAGACCCTATACCACAGGTATGACAAAACATTTCCTTATATTGTTTTAATTACACTGGTAACCAGTTTTATAGCAGTAAGGCACCTCTGGGGTTTGTGGTATATGGCCAATATACCACGGCTAACAGCTGTGTCCAGGCACCCAGTGTTGCTTAGTGCATAAGAACACAGCCATTAGCCATGGTATACTGGCCATATACTGCACCCCCTCATGCCTTATTGCTTAATTCTAACATTCTCCAATAAGATAATCTCAAATAACCTAGTTCTAGCTTTCGGCTGAAGGGTTTGGACAGGTAAATTCCACTAAGGCCCTGGCAGAGGGTGGAAAGGAAAAGCAATCAGAGTGATATTATGCCACAGGTATCAGTTGTGTCCCACAGTCTGAGGGTGTTTTACCTTAACACAGGGTTTCACAAACTCAGTCCTGCCCCCCTGAGTGCACGTTTTGGTTTTTGATGAAGAGTTGGTTATTTGAATCAGCTGTGTAGTGCTTGAGCAAAATCCACCTGGGGAAAGGGTTTGGGAAACCCTAGGCTAACACCAAAAACATCAGCCAAATACAGTCAGGAGAGGAGAACCCATTACCACAGAAAAATAACACAGCATATTTGCAGGTGTTAAAATCTCGGTGTTGAGGTATAAAGTGTTGTGAGTGTTATATCTGAGTGCTGATTCCAGTGGGGCTAACACCAGTGAGACTGAAATTGACGACACTTTGCAGAGAATAAATTAAGTGTTATTTGAATTCACATTCTCAGCAACAACCTGGGGAACAGTCACAGAGGAGATGAATAAGCCAATTGTAAGCTGGGGATGATCAGGTGACTATGATGGTATGAGGGCCAGATTGGGAATTTAGCCAGGACACCAGGGTTAACACCACTACTCTTACAATAAGGGATCTTTTGTGACCACAGAGAGTCAGGACACCTGTTTAACATCCCATCTGAAAGACAGAACCCTATACAGGGCCCTGGGGATTTGGATATATTTATTAGGCCAGAGCAAAGAGTGCTTCCTACTCAAATCAAATTTTATTGGTGCTCCAAAATCACTTCCAACAGCAACTGGTCTCCCATCCAGGGACTGACCAGGACCAACCCTGCTTAGCTTCAGAGGCAAACCAGCAGTGGGATGTAGGGTGGTATGCAGGGTGGTATGCTGGGTGGGATGCAGGGTGGTATGCTGGTTGGTATGCAGGGTGGTATGTAGGGTGGTATGCTGGGTGGTATGCAGGTTGGTATGCTGGGTGGTATGCTGGGTGGTATGCTGGGGGGATGCAGGGTGGTATGCTTCTGGTTTATATAAACACTTTGTTAATTTCCATTAACTCTTTCAGAGTGAAAAATTAATGGGAGGGGCCTCAAAAATCAAAAAATCCCAGCATGAAACTAAGAAGATGACTTCCAAAGAGTGGCTGGGGAACCAATAGATGCATCAACTTCGGGACACACTCGTGACTTGAATGATGCAATTCAGTTTCCACTTTTAAATACTAAAACAAACGTGAAATTCGAATTAACAAATCCCCCTGTCATTTTACAAAATATAAACCTCAGTAACAGCTAAACATTTCATTTGGGAGGTATTTCATCTGTTACATGTGTCAAATCTCAAAATCAGACAATAACAAATTGACGTGGCATATAATTAATCACACCTCTCCATTCTTTTGTATTACCATGCACAAACTCCAAACATATTACGGTGCATGTGAGGTGTGCATGAACATGCAAATAAGGGGGAAGGGATTGATTTTGGCGATAACTAACACAGTCATGGGTGGGTAACTCTAACATTCACTCAAAAAGTACCCTGGGAAATATGCTGGGCCATTCAAGGACATTCAGACACTTGCTCCGAAGCCACTCTTGCGTTGTCTTGGCTGTGTGCTTATGGTCATTGTCCTATTGGAGGTTGAACGGTCACCCCATTCTGAGGTCCTGAGTGCTCTGGAGCAGGTTTTCTTCAAGGACATTTCTGTACATTGCTCCGTTAATCTTTGCTTCGACCCTGACTAGTCTCCCAATCCCTGCCGCTGAAAAACATCCCCATAGCATGATGCTGCCAACACCAAGTTTCACTGTAGAGATGGCGCCAGGTTTTCTCCAGACATGACATTCAGGCCATAGACTTCAATCTTGGTTTCATCAGACCAGAGAATCTTGTTTATCATGGTCTGAGAGTCTTCAGGTGCCTTTTGGTAAACTCCAAGTGGGCTGTCATGTGCTTTTTACTGAGGAGTGGCTTCCGCCTGGCCACTCTCCCATAAATGCCTGATTGGTGGAGTGCTCCAGAGATGGTTGTCCTTCTGGAGGGTTCTCCCATCTCCACAGAGGAACTCTAGAGCTCTGTCAAAGTGACCATCACCTCCCTGACCAAGGCCCTTCTCCTTCTCCTTGCTCAGTTTGGCCGAGCAGCCTGCTCTAGGAAGAGTCTTGGTGGTTCCAAAACTCTTCCATTTAAGAATGATGGAGTCCACTGTGTTCTTGGGGCTCTTCAATCCTGCAGAAATGTTTTGGTACCCTTCCCCAGATCTGTGCCTCGACACAATCATGTCTCGGAGCTCTACAGACAATTCCTTTGACCTCATGGCTTGATTTTTGCTCAGACATGCACTATCAACTGTGAGACCTTATATAGACAGGTGTGTGCCTTTCCAAATCATGTCCAATCAATTGAATTTACCAGAGGTGGACTCCAATCAAGTTGTAGAAACAACTCAAGGATGATCAATGGAAACAGGATGCACCTGAGCTCAATTTTGAGTCTTATAGCAAAGGGTCTGAATACTTACAGTTGAAGTCAGAAGTTTACATACACCTTAGCCACATTAAAACTTAGTCAATTCAATATGGGGCGGCAGGGTAGCCTAGTGGTTAGAGCGGTGGACTAGTAACCGGAAGGTTGCAAGTTCAAACCCCCGAGCTGACAAGGTACAAATCTGTAGTTCTGCCCCTGAACAGGCAGTTAACCCACTGTTCCTAGGCTGTCATTGAAAATAAGAATTTGTTCTTAACTGACTTGCCTGGTTAAATAAAGGTAAAAAAATCCACATAATTGTCCCTCATCATGATGCCATCTATTTTGTGAAGTGCACCAGTCCCTCCTGCAGCAAGGCACCCCCACAACATAATCCTGCCACCCCCGTGCTTCATGGTTGGGATGGTGTGCTTCATGGTTGGGATGGTGTGCTTCATGGTTGGGATGGTGTTCTTCGGCTTGCAAGCCTCACCCTTTTCCCTCCAAACATAACAATGGTCATTATGGCCAAACAGTTCTATTTTTTGTTTCATCAGACCAGAGGAGATTTCTCCAAAAGTATGATCTTTGTCCCCATGTGCAGTTGCAAACCGTAGTCTGGCTTTTTTATGGTGTTTTTGGAGCAGTGACTTCTTCTTTGCTGAGTGGCCTTTCAGGTTATGTCGATATAGGACTCATTTTACTGTGGATATAGATACTTTTGTACCTGTTTCCTCCAGCATCTTCACAAGGTCCTTTGCTGTTGTTCTGGAATTGATTTGTACTTTTCGCACCAAAGTACGTTCATCTCTAGGAGACTGAACGCATCTCTAGGAGACAGAACACGTCTCCTTCCTGAGAGGTACGACGGCTGCGTGGTCCCATGGTTTTTATATGTGCGTACTATTTTTTGTACAGATGAACGTGGTACCTTCAGGCATTTGGAAATTGCTCCCAAGGATGAACTAGACTTGTGGAGATCTTTTTCTGAGGTCTTGGTTGATTTATTTTTATTTTCCCATGATGTCAAGCAAAGATGCACTGAGTTTGAAGGTAGGCCTTGAAATACATCCACAGGTACACCTCCAATTGACTCAAATTATGTCAATTAGCCTATCAGAAGCTTCTAAAGCCATGACATCATTTTCTGGAATTTTCCAAGCTGTATAAAGGCACAGTCAACTTAGTATATGTAAACTTCTGACCCACTGGGATTGTGATACAGTGAATTATAAGTGAAATAATCTGTCTGTAAACAATTGTTGGAAAAATGATTTTACCTGAATAGATTTCTCAGACCTCTTGGCTGGTTCCCTCACTATCAATCACGTTTCTGTTCTAATTTCTGCTGAATATTTTCAGTGACCCACATAGTCAGTCTCAGAGGTCACATAATCCCTTTTTTATGAGCTCCACTACCCTATCTTGCTTATAGCCTATCATGCACTACACAAAATATTACATCCTTATCTGCCTAAAAAGGTTGTCGTGAACAAATGCACATATTCTGTGTAGATAAGCATTTCAATTTGACTGAAAATGTAAATGTTTTGTTCATACTTGTACACCGTCCAGATTCCTAAAATATGTGAAATCTTTTCTATTTTCTTACCCTTTGCTTTTCTCTGTTCTTGGCTGTCAAGCTATATTAGTGTCTGATAAAAAATAAGTCATTTAGAACAGGCTCTGTAGGCCAGCCCCTGAACCCCACTAAAAGCTCCAGGATTAGGTCCCAGAGGCCTTTGTCTCCTCAGCCCGCAGGATTAGGGGAGATTTACTGCTAAGAAAAAAAGTAGTTATTTCATGGCACTTTCATGATGAAACCTGGCCAAAGCCGTGTTGGCTGGGGGGATTAAAGGCACACAAAGACTCTGGTTGTGTGCCACCCCCTCCCCATAGCCACCACCCTAACTCACTGTCCCCCTGGAAACCTTCCCCTCCACAGGCACACCTCCTCCCCTTGTCACCACCACCACTTCCCAGGCACCACCACAGCACTGTGGTTCCACTCTAGATTAGTGATACCCTTACTGATTCCTCCCACTGTTCCAAGTCATTAAAAGTGCTCCTCACTGATTGCTTTGTTTGTCTTAAACCCCACACACCACCCACTAAGTAGTAGGACGATAGAACTTGAAGAATACACAGTACTGATGTCCAATGACATTTGCGTCTCTAAGCAATGACTCAAAATTCATAACTTGAGACTGGATTCATCATGATTCATTATGATACACATGCTTACTTATTTTCAACACAGTTGAGATTATTATTTCAGCAAATAACCTGGATTACTGCAAATAAATTACTGACTTGCAGTCCCTCGTTTAAAAGGGCTTAAGGGAGTTATACTCTTCCTGGTGGATCCACTTACACATGCACAGATTACTAGCACTAAAAGACAAAGGTTATCTTTAGTAAATCACATCACAATGGTCTCACCATCAAGCAGGTAAGTCTTTGGCAGCTTAAATTAGGGTTAATAACTGTAGTGGATAGACATGGTATTACTGGGAATTTGGAAGACTGATTGGGTCAAAAAATAGTTGGAAGGGTGAAAAATGTAATCACTGACAAAACAATAAACCGTTTTCCTGTTGCATGGAATGTTGCATGGAATGTTGCATGGAATGTTGCATGCAAAGAAAGTATTATATATATATATATATTTTTTTTTTTAAGTAAAATTGTGTGGAAAAGGTCATAAGAAATGATTGTGTTGTAAAAGCAAAATGTTTACTTTAATATGTTCATGGTAATCTTATCAAAAGAAGACAGAGCAAGTTCATACTCCTGATATCAGACACATTGGAGCAGGAACAGTTTAAAGAACAAAAAACGATCCGTTTATACAATGTTTCTTTTATCTTGCCCATTCACTGAATTGTGTTTTAATATTCCTCAGATTGGTAAAAACTACAGGGGAGCCAGAGAGGGCGGAGGGGGCAGGTTTTGTCTTCTAAAAGTGTTTTTGTTCATGTCTCCTGTTTAACAGATGTTTCAGTTGGAGAGCAGCAGTCAGAGCACCCCCTAAAGCACCGCTTTCTCCTTTTCCCTGTCTTTAATTACTTATCAATAGTGGACATTTGTATTGACAAGCACCTGTCAAGAGGCAAGCTTTGTAGTTGTCAGTTATCTGTGGGAGAGCTGCTCAAAGGAGAGGCCCCTTGGACACCAACTGGATCGATCGGCACGCAAACACAATACAGAGGCTTTCAGGCCTGCCTTGTCAGGGCTGTGGCATGAGGACCAGAGGAGAGCGGGGAAGGGGCTAAAGACTTCTTCATTGGAGGAAATCGATGGGGCCGGCTACCCTTTGACCCATAGGGGACAGGAATAGCGAGCGGCGGGTCAGTAGCCCTTCTTAAGCCCCAGTGAGTGTTAGGATCACGCTGTGAGCCCTGACACTAGCTATGACACACACACACAGCTTAGACTGACAATGACCTCACGTACACACCTAATAATGGAGCTATAGTGGCATCTGTGTTGTCCCTGTAACATAGGATTACTGCTTTAGAATAGAACTTGACTAAAACTTATGTGGAGTAATACTGAATGCTCAGGACATAGAACCAGAACAGCATATCTTGATGCAAATGCAAAGTTTGGCAAACCTCTGCGGACTGATTCCTACCAGTTGCTCTCAAATAGTTCAACCAGCTTCTAACCAATCTATCATTCTCATCTAATAGATCTAGAGTTGCGCATTGAGATCTCTGAAACTCATTGATTTTGGTAAACTGGGCACTAGTAATTCCATTCTTATGAAGCCTAGAGACATTAACTTCATACGATCTCCACCCAAACCCTAGGGAGCTTTGCCAGAGGCAGCTCATCTGGCAGATCAATATGAGAGACTGAATAAAGAACAGTCACTTAGTGGGGCAGCATGAGCCTGAGTTAATGACCGAGAGCGGGACAAGCGGCTGCTAGGCCGTCTGGGGGGTCAAGGGCAGCAACGGAGGGCCGACTAGAGGCTGGCTAGGACCAAAGAGAGCACACAAGTGACCTTTTAAATGGACTCGCCTATTATGGGCCATAATCCAAACTCTCAACAAAGGCTTCAGTCAACTTGCAAGCAGCCGCTATGATTCATACAGATTTGGAAAGAGAATTGAAATGATATTTTTCAGTTTCTGTGCACAATACATTTCACTGTATGGTACAATTCAAATTGCTATCTTTTTGTTCAATATGAAATTCTAATTCACAAAAGCTTGACCCCTTTTCAGTCTTCAGCACCAACACAAATATGCTGCCGTCACGATATGGGCAATTCCACAGTAACCGATTGATTCTGAGATTCAGATTTTTCACTTGTATGCCAAACAAACATTTGTTTTGCAAAGTTAAACAAACCATACAACTCTATGCACAAGTACTAGTAATGACAGTACAAACAGCACAAACCGTCATTTTGTTACCAAATTTTGCATCTGCACTTTTTTATTAAGTGAACGTGTTTTTGTAAAATCTTATGGAAATTGTTAAAAGTAGTTCTTGTGCATAGAGTTGTATGGTTTGTTAAACTTTGCAATCACTGTTTTATGTTTGGCATACATTTTAAAGTGAAAGATCAGAGTCTCAGCATCATTCCATTACTATGGAAATGCCCATTATGTTCTTGATGCACAGTACAACTGGCATAATACAGGAATATGTTATACAAAGTAACATTTTTATAGATAAATGGAAACCTAACCAAGGTTGATGAAATGTTTAAAACCAGTAAGAGTGAGAGGGATGTGGTCAGTGTTTTACCTTGAGGGCAAAGCCAGCTTTATCCCAGCATGGGGTAATGTGTGTGCTCCGTTAAGCGGTCGCCACCAAGCGACCCCCAGCAGTCAAAGGTGATCAGAGAGCACACACTGATCGATTTTGATAATGAAGAAGACCTCTAAGCTGCTTCCCCCCACATGCTCAAATCGCTGCCACACTCAAACACTAGGAATCTCCTCCCTGTCACTAGAACATTGTGTGGTTATTGATCTGTGCTAACTGGGTCTTTAATACCTGGGGTCTAGAAGATCTCTGGCCTGAGTTGGGGAAATGCATGCTGACACGTGACGGGAGAAGCTCAATAGGCAAACATGCAGAGCCTGGTGAAAAAGAAAGGATGGGCCTCTCCATTTAGCATTTCTGTCCCGTTTTGTATCCCACACAATCATCTGCTAAGAAAAGGAGACTTAATACCAGCGCACCTGCCGTAAGGGTATACACAAAAGGAAGAGACTTTTACTGTACAGTGCCTTCAGAAAGTATTCACACCCTGTGACCTTTTCCACATTTTGTTGTGTTACAGCCCAAATGTTTTCTTAACTGAATTAAGAGATTGTGTCACTGGTCTACACACAACAACCCCATCACGTCAAAGAGGAATTAGATTTAGATTTTTAAATGTTTTATTAATAAAAAAATGAACCGCTGAAATGTCTCAAGTCAATAAGTACTCAAGCCCTTTATTATGGCATGCCTAAATATGTTAAAGTCAAATACAGTTGAAGTTGGAAGTTTACGTACACTTAGGTTGGAGTCATTAAAACATGTTTTTCAACCACTCCACAAATGTCTTGTTAACAAACTATAGTTTTAGCAAGTCGGTTAGGACATCTACTTTGTGCATGACACAAGTCATTTTTCCAACAATTGTTTACAGACAGATTTCACTTATAATTCACTGTATCACAATTCCAGTGGGGCAGAAGTTTACATACACTAAGTTGACTGTGCCTTTAAACAGCTTGGAAAATTCCAGAAAATGATGTTATGGCTTTGGAAGCTTCTGATAGGCTAATTGACATAATTTGAGTCAATTGGAGGTGTACCTGTGGATGTATTTTAAGGCCTACTTTCAAACTCAGTGCCTCTTTGCTTGACATCATGGGAAAATCAAAAGAAAACAGCCAAGACCTAAGAAAAAAATTGTAGACCTCCACAAGTCTGGTTCATCCTTGGGAGCAATTTCCAAACGCCTGAAGGTACAAAAATTGCAAATCAATCGCAGAACAACAGCAAAGGATCTTGTGAAGATGCTGGAGGAAACCGGTTCAAAAGTATCAATATCCAAAGTAAAACGAGTCCTATATTGTCATAACCTGAAAGGCCGCTCACAGTAAGGAAGAAACCACTACTCCAAAACCACCATAAAAAAAGCCAGACTACGGTTTGCAACTGCACATGGGAACAAATATTGTACATTTTGGAGAAATGTCCTCTGGTCTGATGAAGCAAAAATATAACTGTTTGCCCATAATGACCATCATTATGTTTGGAGGAAAAAGGGTGAGGCTTGCAAGCCGAAGAACACCATCCCAACCGGGAAGCACGGGGGTGGCAGCATCATGTTGTGGGGTTGCTTTGCTGCAGGAGGAACTGGTGCACTTCACAAAATAGATGGCATCATGAGGATGTGGATATATTGAAGCAACATCTCACGACATCAGTCAGGAAGTTTGGTTGTAAATGGGTCTTCCAAATGGACAATGACCCCAAACATACATACAAAGTTGTGGCAAAATGGCTTAAGGACAACAAAGTCAAGGTATTGGAGTGGCCATCACAAAGCCCTGACCTCAATCCCATAGAACATTTGTGGGTAGAACTGAACAAGCCTGTACGAGCAAGGAGGCCTACAAACCTGACTCAGTTACACCAGCTCTGTCAGGAGGAATGGGCTGAAATTCACCCAACTTATTGTGGGAAGCTTGTGGAAGGCTACCCGAAACGTTTGACCCAAGTTAAACAATTTAAAGGCAATGCTACCAAATACCAACTTCTGACCGACTGGGAATGTGATGAAAGACATAAAAGCTGAAATAAGTCATTCTCTCAACTATTATTCTGACATTTTACATTCTTCAAATAAAGTGGTGATCCTAACTGACCTAAGACAGGGAATTTTTAAATGTTAGGAATTGTGAAAAACGTAGTTTAAATGTATTTGGCTAAGGTGTATGTAAACTTCTGACTTCAACTTTAAGTTGCATGGACTCACTCTGTGTGCAATAATAGTGTTTAACATTACTAGCTGATCTCTGTACCCCACACATAATTGTCTGTAAGGTATCCCAGTTGAGCAGTGAATTTCAAACGCAGATTCAACTACATAGTCCAGGGAGGTTTGCCAATGCCTCACAAAGAAGGGCACCTATGGGTAGATGGGAAAAAATAAATAAAAGCAGACCTTGAATATCCCTTTGAGTATGGTGAAGTTATTATACTTTGGATGGTGTATCAATACACCCAGTCACTACAAAGATACAGGTGTCCTTCCTAACTCAGTTGCTGGAGAGGAAGGATAACATTCAGGGATTTCACCATTAGACCAATGGTGACTAAGCCCCTGTAATAGGGTTAGAGGCAGAGAATCCCAGTGGAAAGAGGGGAACCGGCCAGGCAGAGACAGCAAGGAAGCCAGTGTAGGGAGGCTAGCAACCGGAGTAATATTATCACATTTTTTGGTTCTAGTCAGGATTCTAGCAGCCGTATTTAGCACTAACTGAAGTTTATTTAGTGCTTTATCCAGGTAGATGGAAAGTAGAGCATTGCAGTAGTCTAACCTAGAAGTGCCAAAAGCATGGATGAATTTTTTTGCATCATTTTTGGACAGAAAGTTTCAGATTTTTGCAATGTTACGTAGATGGAAAAAAGCTGTCCTTGAAATAGTCTTGATATGTTCTTCAAAAGAGAGATCAGGGTCCAGAGTAACGCCGAGGTCCTTCACAGTTTTATTTGAGACGACTGTACAAACATTAAGATTAATTGTCAGATTCAACAGAAGCTCTCTTTGTTTCTTGGGACCTAGAACAAGCATCTCTGTTTTGTCCGAGTTTAAAAGTAGAACGTTTGCAGCCATCCACTTCCTTATGTCTGAAACACATGCTTCTAGCGAGGGCAATTTTGGGGCTTCAACATGTTTCATTGAAATGTACAGGTGTGTGTCATCCGCATAGCAGTGAAAGTTAACATTGTGTTTTTGAATGACATCCCCAAGAGGTAAAATATATAGTGAAAACAATAGTGGTCCTAAAACGGAACCTTGAGGAACACCGAAATTTACAGTTGATTTGTCAGAGGACAAACCATTCACAGAGACAAACTGTCACAGAGACAAACTTGCGTATACACTGTTTGTCTTCAGGAAGGCAGTGAGTTGCTGTGCAACAGCCTTTTCTAAATTTTTTGAGAGGAATGGAAGATTCGATATAGGCCGATAGTTTTTTATATTTTCTGGGTCAAGGTTTGGCTTTTTCAAGAGAGGCTTTATTACTGCCACTTTTAGTGAGTTTGGTACACATCCGGTGGATAGAGAGCCGTTTATTATGTTCAACATAGGAGGGCCAAGCAAAGGAAGCAGCTCTTTCAGTAGTTTAGTTGGAATAGAGTCCAGTATGCAACTTGAAGGTTTAGAGGCCATGCTTATTTTCAGCATTGTGTCAAGAGATATAGTACTAAAACACTTGAGTGTCTCTCTTGATCCTAGGTCCTGGCAGAGTTGTGCAGACTCAGGACAACTGAGCTTTGAAGGAATACTGAGCTTTGAAGGAATAGCTTTGCGACAGTATCAAAAAGGAATTTCGGATTGTTCTTATTTTCCTCAATTAAGTTGGAAAAATTGGATGATCGAGCAGCAGTAAGGACTCTTCGATACTGCACAGTACTGTCTTTCCAAGCTAGTCAGAAGACTTCCAGTTTGGTGTGGCGCAATTTCCGTTCCAATTTTCTGGAAGCTTGCTTCAGAGCTCGGGTATTTTCTGTATACCAGGGAGCTAGTTTCTTATGAGAAATGTTTTTAGTTTTTAGGGGTGCAACTGCATCTACGGTATTGCACAAGGTTAAATTGAGTTCCTCAGTTAGGTGGTTAACTGATTTTTGTCCTCTGGCGTCCTTGGGTAGACAGAGGGAGTCTGGAAGGACATCAAGGAATCTTTGTGTTGTCTGTGAATTTATACAACGACTTTTGATGTTCCTTGGTTGGGATCTGAGCAGATTATTTGTTGCAATTGCAAACGTAATAAAATGGTGGTCCGATTGTCCAGGATTATGAGGAAAAACATTAAGATCCACAACATTTATTCCATGGGACAAAACTAGGTCCAGAGTATGACTGTGACAGTGAGTAGGTCCAGAGACATGGTGAACAAAACCCACTGAGTCGATGATGGCTCCGAAAGCCTTTTGGAGTGGGTCTGTGGACTTTTCCATGTGAATATTAAAGTAACCAAAGATTAGAATATTATCTGCTATGACTACAAGGTCCGATAGGAAATCAGGGAACTCAATGAGGAACGCTGTATATGGCCCAGGAGGCCTGTTAACAGTAGCCATAAAAAGTGATTGAGTAGGCGGCATAGATTTCATGACTAGAAGCTCAAAAGACGAAAACGTCATTTTTTTTGGTAAATTGAAATTTGCTATCGTAAATGTTAGCAACACCTCCGCCTTTGCGGGATGCACGGGGTATATGGTCACTAGTGTAGCCAGGAGGTGAGGCCTCATTTAACACAGTAAATTCATCAGGCTTAAGCCATGTTTCAGTCAGGCAAATCACATCAAGATTATGATCAGTGATTAGTTCATTGACTATGATTGCCTTTGAAGTAAGGGATCTAACATTAAGTAGCCCTATTTTGAGATGTGAGGTATCATGATCTCTTTCAATAATGACAGGAATGGAGGAGGTCTTTATCCTAGTGAGATTGCTATGGCGAACACTGCCATGTTTAGTTTTGCCCAACCTAGGTTTAAGCACAGACACGGTCTCAATGGTGATAGCTGAGCTGACTACACTGACTGTTCAAGTGGCAGACTCCACTATGCTGGCAGGCTGGCTAACAGGCTGCTGCCTGGCCTGCACCCTATTTAATTGTGGAGCTAGAGGAGTTAGAGCCCTGTCTATGTTGGTAGATAAGATGAGAGCACCCCTCCAGCTAGGATGGAGTCCGTCACTCCTCAGCAGGTCAGGCTTGGTCCTGTTTGTGGGTGAGTCCCAGAAAGAGGGCCAATTATCTACAAATTCTATCTTTTGTAAATAAGTTACAGAGTTGAATGGCTGTGATAGGAGAAAACTGAGGATGGATCAACATTGTAGTTACTCCACAATACTAACCTAAATGACAGAGTGAAAAGAAGGAAGCCTGTACAGAATAAATAATATTCCAAAACATGCATCCTGTTTGCAATAAGGAACTAAAACTGACAAAGAAATTAACTTTATGTCCTGAGTACTAAGTGTTATGTTTGCGGCAAATCCATCACATCACTCTTCATATTTTCAAGCATGTTGGTGGCTGCATCATGTTATGGGTTTGCTTGTCATCGGCAAGGACTAGGAAGTTTTTTTATGATAAAAATGAATGGAATAGAGCTAAGCGCAAGCAAAATCCTAGAGAATAACCTGGTTCAGTCTGCTTTCCAACAGACACTGGGAGACAAAGTCATATTTCAGCAGGACAATAACCTAAAACACAAAGCCAAATATACAGTTGAAGTCAGAAGTTTACATACACCTTAGCCAAATACATTTAAACTCAGTTTTTCACAATTCCTGACATTTAATCCCAGTAGAAATTCCCTGTTTTAGGTCAGTTAGGATCACCACTTTATTTTAAGAATGTGAAATGTCAGAATAATATTTGAGAGAATGACTTATTTCAGCTTTTATGTCTTTCATCACATTCCCAGTGGGTCAGAAGTTTACGTACATTCAATTAGTATTTGATAGCATTGCCTTTAAATTGTTTAACTTGGGTCAAATGTTTTAGGTAGCCTTCCGCAAGCATCCCACAATAAGTTGGGTGAATGTTGGCCCACTCCTCCTGAAACAATTGATCAGTTCTGCCCACACATTTTCTATAGGGTTGAAGTGGACATTATGGTCAAACAGTTTTATTTTTGTTTCATCAGTCCAGAGGACATTTCTCCAAAAGGTATGATCTTTGTCCACATGTGCAGTTGCAAACCGTAGTCTGTCTTTTTATGGCGGTTTTGGAACAGTGGCTTCTTCCTTGCTGAGTGGCCTTTCAGGTTATGTTGAAATAGGACTCGTGTTATTGTGGATATAGATACTTTTGTACCTGTTTCCTCCAGCATTTTCACAAGGTCCTTTGCTGTTATTCTGGGATTGATTTGCACTTCTCGCACCAAAGTCTGTTCATCTCTAGGAGACTGAACGCGTCTCTTTCCTGAGCGGTATGACAGCTGTGTGGTCCCATGGTGTTTATACTTGCATAATATTGTTTGTACAGATGAACGTGGTACCTTCAGGCATTTGGAAATTGCTCCCAAGGATGAACCAGACTTGTGGAGATCTACAAAAAAAAATCTGTGGTCTTGGCTGATTCATTTGGATTTTTCCATGATGTCAAGCAAAGAGGCAGTGAGTTTGAAGGTAGGCCTTGTAATACATCTACATCTCCAATTGACTCAAATGATGTCAATTAGCCTATCAGAAGCTTCTAAAGCCATGACATCATTTTCTGGAATATTCCAAGCTGTTTAAAGGCACAGTCAACTTAGTGTATGCAAACTTCTGACTCACTGGAATTGTGATACAGTGAATTAAGTGAAATCAGTCTGTAAACAATTGTTGGAAAACTTACATGTTGTAACTTGTGTCATGCACAACGACTTGACACAACGACTTGTGTCATGCATAACCGACTTGCCAAAACTATAGTTCATTAACAAAAAGATTATGGAGTGGTTGAAAAACTAGTTTTAATGACTCCAACCTAAGTGTATGTAAACTTCCAACTTCAACTGTACACTGGAGTTGCTTACCAAGAGGACATTGAATGTTCCTGGGTGGCCTAGTTAGTTTTGACTTAACTCTGCTTGAAAATCTATGACAAGACTTGAAAATTGCTGTCTAGCAATGATCAACAACCTTGAGCTTGAATAATATAAAAAATAATGTGCAAATATTGTACAATCCAGGTGTGCAAAGCTCTTAGAAACGTACCCAGAAAGACTCATATCGCTGCCAAATGTGATTCTAAACTCAGGAGGTTGAATACTTATCTAATCAAGATATAGAGTTCAATTGTTTTTATTTAATTTTTTTATTTATTTTTTACAAATGATTAGAATATTTCTTCCACTTTGACAGAGTATTTTGTGTAGGTTTGTTGACAAAATGTTTTACAATTAAATCCATTTTAACCCCACTCTAACACAACAAAACGTGGGGAAAGTCAAGGGGTGCGGATATTTTCTTAAGGCACTGTATATGCACAGGATAGGCAGGATAGGCACTAATATTTAAGTAAACCACCTACATTCGGGCAACTATACACAATGTTTTACGCTTTGGCATTGGCAGCAAAAATAAATTACATAAACCAGATCTTTTCAATCTTTTTAATAGAAAATAATAAACAAAACAAAACAAATACAAAAGGAAACAACTTACAGCATATTTACAGCACCAGTTTTTACCCTCATATGTTATACCATATTTAACACAAAATTATAGCCTTTAGCTACTATAAACAATTTGATATCTGTCTGCATTGAATTACTAATTGTTGCATAATGTGGACATAGTTTTCTACATACCCTGGGAGTAATAGTTTCTATCTGTGTGGCTATAAAAATAGCCCAAGTTCACTTTCATGCAGTGCACAGGACACAAAGATAGATAGTGAGATTTGATGGTCAAGCTATTCAACACAATATCTCTAATCAACCATACCAGGACAATTTCAGACACATAAATATTTCTGACTGTCATGATTAATCAAGTTTGAGAACCGACAAAATACTAAGAGATCGACCACATTTCATCTAACAGCACAGATTACTAACTAAGTGCAAACCCCAACACCAAGTGCATGTGTGGTGGCACCGTTCCATGTCTGAGAATAACCATGTTTAGACAACGATGTAGCAAGTTCCTCAGTACCAAGTCTTCAGTACTGTACTCATTCAACACAGATGAGGTACTTTAGCCCAATAGAAGAAGAGAGCATTTCTATAGTGCAAGTTGGGCCAAGGATGCAGCTCAGCAGCAATATAATTTTATCCTTATTCACATAACAATAACAATGTGAACAAGAACCCCCCAGTCTTTCAGAGTTAAGATCGCCAGAGGAGAAGAATACATACCAACAAAAACTGGTGACAATCATGATCATGGATTTTCTAAATAAAACAGGAACAGTAAATGAAAACACTGTTGATTTCTGCCTTTTACCAACTCACTCTATCGAGGGCTCTGGCTCTGCTGGCACTCCAACAATGTACTCCAGTAGCACCTGTCCACTATGGCCTACCTGACCAGGCAACACAGTGACTTGGCCATCCCGGCAGATCTCTTTAGAGGAGCCCATTCTCAGCCTTCTGCTCCCTGTCACTGCCAAGGTCCCACCACAGTATAACTCAAGTGCTGTGCTGTTGGCCTCTCAGACAGACAGTTCTCTCCAGGGCCCTCAGCTCCCCTTCTCTCCCCCTCCCTGTCCGTCTCTCTACAGCGGTCCGGTTAGAGGGGAGCAGAAGTCATCTCTTCACCTTGGCGTCTTCTCGGATCTTCCATATCATGAGCTCCATGCAGGCGCAGGCGTCCTCACTGGAGTCATGACCTTCAACTGAAACCAGAGGGAAATGGCCTACTAGTGATTTGTTGACATGTGACCAATGTATATCATACAGAGGAACAATAAACAGTGTAATGAGGGTTTAGCTGCTCACCGCTGTCCTGTATGATGCGTTTGAGGTGGTCTGCCATGAGGTTCCTCAGGGCCCTCTTGTATGGCAAGCCCAGGCGATGGGGAAACACAATGGCTGTGTCTACTACAGTGCTGTGTATGACCTACAAAGACCGCATGAGATACAGAGTGAGGGCCATTACACAGACACACCTACCTACATCGTACTATAGTTGTGAGGATTGATTCCCATTCAAAATCCTATTTTCCCTAACCTAATCCCTAAACAGCCTTTTTTTGTATTCTACAACTTTTCTCCACAATTTCGTGATATCCAATTGCAATCTTGTCTCATCACTGCAACTCTCCAATGGGCTCGGGAGACGCGAAAGTCAAGTCATGCGTCCTCCGAAACATGACCCGCCAAACAACACTTCTTAACAGCCGGCCGCACCAATGTGTCGGAGGAAACACTGTTCAACAGACGACCGAAGTCAGCCTGCAGGCGCCCGGCCCTCCAAGTAAAGCACCACCAGCCAACCCCTCCCGTAACCAGGACGATGCTGGGCCAATTCAGCGCCACCCTATGGGACTCCCTGGTCACAGCCGGTTGTGACACAGTCCGGGATCGAACACGGGTCTGTAGTGATGCCTCTCGGGAGACCCCACTAAAATAGCCTTTCTACAACTGAGGACCGTCAAAATGTCCAAACTTCTCTGAATTTTTGTTGGTTTTCTATTCGTGTGAGGACTTCTGGAACTCACACGAATAGTATAGTAAAACACACACACGTAATGACCAGAGGGCAATCAGATTAGGGGAGTGTGTACCTTGAGGGCAAAGAGGTCACTCTCCAGGCTGTGTCCTATGAGGATGGACTCAGTGCTGAACATGTTGAGGATCACAGCCTGCACGTCTCTCAGGGTGATGGTCGCATTCTCCAGGTCCTCCTCTGTTACACCCGAAAACCTGCGCAAACCATGATGAAAACTTGTATATTTGTCCTAGCGTGTCTATGCGCATATGCTAAATATTGTATATCCCCACACTCAAGATTGAAAACTGTTATTCTCGATCCCTTACCGTGTGTTGTAGTCAACCACTTTGCTTTCGGGTTTGACAAATGTGTCATAGATGACTTTCAGCTCAGAGTTGATAACAGTCACCCTGGTCAGCTCCAGACCCTGCTTTGTGTAACACTATTACCAAGGAGAAAGAGAGCGACAAAGACGACACATTATATAAAGGTATTAAGATGCCCTCTCAGCACTCATACAGCTAATTGTGCCCAAAGAAAAGCAGTGCAGCAGCAAGCTCACCATCTCACAGTCCAGGGCGTAGACTCCACCGTTGCCATCTGGGGGCAGCTGTTTCTCAAAGGTCTGAACATAGCCGTCCAATGATTCTTTACGTCCGTCCTGAACGTGTTGCTGTGGACAGACAGGAGGCAAGGTGAAAAATCAAATGGCAGGTATTAGTTGATTCTTAAAATGTAACACAAACAGTGAAAGTATTCTGCTTTGAATGGAAGTCATCAAGCTCAATAAGAACCAGTCACGATGTGCCTTGGACACCACTGCCCCCTTGTGTTCCCATTGTTTCTCAGTTCAAACTCAGTATTGACATTATTACTGATCGCACGGCAGAACTGTTAGGTGTGTTACCTTAGACACAGAGCAGCCAGGAGAGCCCACAGTCCCTGAGCAGCAGCTGTAGTTGGTCTCCCAGCCTCCCGACACTGTTACCACAGACACACAGAAGCTCTTGCTAGTCCAACTCAAAATATGACACTACATTCAAATCCTAACATTCATTTTACAACATGCACAAATTCAATCACTGCAAAAGTTCATAGACAAATACAGTAAGCTCCAAAAGTATTGGGATAGTGACACCATTTAAGTTGTTCTGGCTCTGTAGTCCAGCACTTTGGATTTGAAATTATACAATAACTATGATGTTAGCGCAGAATGTCAGCTTTAATTTGAGGGTATTTTTTATCCATATCAGGTGAACCGCACTTTTTGTACATAGTCCCCCCCCATTTAAGTTTGTTTTGGTTGTGTTACAGATATATTTGTGCCCAATAGAAATGAATGTTAAATAATGTGTCATTTTGGTGTCACTTTTATTGTAAATAAGAATATAATACAATAAACAGGGGAGGTTAGCATTTTGGGGGGGATATGATATTTGTGCGTCTAACTTTCTCACTCATCATTATTCATTCAGGATTATCTGTAATCATGGTAGCATCCATATGAATCTAGAAGTGTTTAGAAACCTATTATATTCTTATGTACAATAAAAGTGACTCCAAGATGACACAATACATTATTTACCATTCATTTCTATTGGGCACAAAATAATCTGAAACACAACCAAAACAAGTCACAAACTAGGAATATGGGACCAAATACTAAACTTGTGACCACTTTATTACACACAAGTGAATTTGTCCCAATACTTTTGGTCCCCTAAAATGGGGAGACTATGCACAAAAAGTGCTGTAATTTCTAAACAGTTCACCCGATATGGATGACAATACCCTCAAATTAAAGCTGCACTTTAACCCCAGTCATTGTATCATTTCAAAGTGCTGAAGTACAGAGCCAAAAACCCCAAATTGCCACTAACCACATTTCCACCCAATATTTCATGCAGATGAAATACCTGACGCATTAAAAAAAGTTACAATCGTGCTGATGGAAACATGCAATGTCATAAAAAATGTATAAATTACCACAATTTGTTCATTCGATATGGTGGGATCTTTTTGGGTCTGTAAAATTAACTGTGAGGTGGAAACGCCTTTATTCGCAAATATTGAAATAATAACCATCATATCAAAGTCACGCTATGACATGTTGTGTGGTCCTCCCACTACGACTCATCGGGAAAGCATGCAGTTTATTACAGATGAAATAAGTTATGATGAACTTCACAGGGTGGTGAAAGTGCACGGTGATGAGCTTGATGCTCAGTTCCAATAAATATCAAGGGTCTTATTCTGGTGAAATGATCATCCATGCTTGGCTGTCGTTTGACAAATACAAATAATATCTCTCTCATCCATAATAATCTCATAATGTAGGTAGCCTACCAGCACTATCTGAGTGGGTACATTTGCTATATAATGCAACAGTTTATTTTTGACAAGATCATCAGTAAAGTTGAAAATGCAATGAAAACCCATTTAACTTTCATTTGGTATATGGGAATTTAACGGGAAAAGTTACACTACATTACCAAAAGTATGTGGACAAGTGCTCGTCGAACATCTCGTTCCAAAATCATGGGCATTATTATGGAGTTGGTCCCCCCTCTGCTGTTTTCCACTAGATGTTGAAACATTGCTGTGGGGACTTTCTTCCATTCAGCCACAAGAGCATTAGTGAGGTAAGGCACTGATGTTGGGTGATTAGGCCTGGCTCACAGTCGGTGTTCCAATTCATCCCAAAGGTGTTCGATGGGGTTGAGGTCATGTCTCTGTGCAGGTCAGTCAAGTTCTTCCCCAATGATCGACAAACCATTTCTGTATGGACCTCGCTTTGTGCACACCTGTCAGCAACGGGTGTGGCTGAAATAGCCAAATCCACTCATTTGAAGGAGAGTCCACTTACTTTTGTATATATAGTGTATTTTTATGTGTACTACGTCGTCACGCACAGCCTTTTATCCGCAAAAATCTGTTTGCTCGAAACATCTCTGGTGGGAAAATGCACATATTGTTTTATGCAGATTTTAGAATATTTGCATGAAAATCTGTTGGAAAGTGGATGGAAACCTAGCTAGTGTCCAAATACTTTTGAAACTCACTGTATACACACAGACAGACCTACCTTTATGTCTGCGCAGACGGCCCCAGTGATGATTACACTCCTCCTTGCGAACACAGTTGCCGTTGGCGTTGATCTTATACTCTGCCCCACATCGACAGCACACCTTGGCAAAAGCTTTGAACAAATCAACAAATCTGTTAGTCTGGTAGAGAAGGATTTGATCCAACCAGACTGAGGAGGGTGTGTGTAGGTGCTTTGTAGAGACTTACGGTCAACATTCTTCTTTTCCGGGACGTTGTGGACCACGGCTCGACCTGAGCGCTCAGGGTGTGGCCTGGGGTATCCATGCTCCTGCAGCTGCTCCTCCGTCATCAGATAGTCCCTCAGCTTCCTGTACAGCCTGACACCTGCAGCCATGCAGACAACACATAGTTAAAATACAAAGCCCTTCCTGCCTAATCAAACATCTACTGCCTGTAAAACCAGCTCCAACCAGAGGAGGACTAGCTACTCACCACTGAGTTTCTCCTCCTGTTGCTTGCCAGTCCTGTTGATGGTGAAGCTGGTCTTGGCAGCGAGGCGTCCCCCCAGCACTTCCTCATGGGACTGGGCCTTCATGTTCCCCACCACTGCAGGGCTCCCTGAAAGAAGACAAGCAGGCTGATTAGACTCTGATCTATGTCAGTTTGGTTCTTTTCACCTAACGGTAAAGGTTGCCATTTTTGGAGGGAGATTTTATCCTAGATCTGTGCAAAAGGGCAATGACTTACAGAAGCGCTGCAACTACACCAAACGCCATCTGTTTGTAATTGCTACATAGTTAATGTATGTGTCAGTGACATACTGGCAACGGGTGAGGTGGGGGAGCTGCTCTTGCTGCGTAGCTTCTTCAGTGTGTTGACTGCCACGTTGAGGTAGATGTTCTTACTGCTGCTCCGGTCATACACCACCTTTTCCTCCTCCAGGGCCTAGAGACACAGTCCACTGTTAGAACTTCAACTCACATAAAATATTTTACAAACATAACTCATCCACCCTTTTCTAAAATGGGATACCACTAGCAGTGCCATGAGCACACATACTTAACAGTAGACATGGATAGATTAAATTATACATCAGTTCAACCCTGTGTGGTCTCACATACCATTTGGAAGGCCAAGTCTTCAGAGGGGCAGAACTTCATACACTCATCTATAAAGTTGTTGAGGTATCGCTGGCGGACGTTGGTGGGCACTTTGGCTCCAAACTCAGTGGGAATCACTGGGCGCTTCATTGCAGAGCTCTGAGAAGAACATAAAAATAATGTCAACTAAAAAGACACAAATGTCATGTTTTCATGATAATGTTCTGACATACTATAAATTCCTGGCGTTACCTTCATTGTGGGAGTGTGTGCCACCCTCTTCTGTGCAATAGTGGTGGTGGTCTTTGACAAGATGCCGGCTGATGTCTGGGCCTTCACAGAGACACCACCTGGGAGAGTCCTGGTGGGCGACAACACTCTGCTGCCTGCTAGCTTTGCCTCGACAAGACCTGTAGTCAGATAAAGAAAGGATTCTCAACAACACAGTCCTTAAATTACACTTTTCTGGTCTCATATTTTTGGGCTGTCGTAATGCATACAAACTCCGTGTTAGATCAGGGTTTCCCAAACTCGGTCCTGGGGCCCCTGTGTGCACGTTTTGGTTTTTGCCCTAGCACAACAAAGCTGATTCAAATAACCAACTCATCATCAAGCTTTGATTACTTTAATCAGGCAGGGGGGGCAGAACTGATTTTGGGAAAACCTGTGTTAGATGACATGACCATATATGGGGTGAAAGATAGAAAGGACTTAGGCCAAGCATTCGTACCAGACTTGGAGGAGGATGGTAAGGGGGTGGGGCGGTGGGCTACTCTCTTCCTCTCCCCAGGGAAGGGGCTGAGGCTTGGCCTGGGTCTGGGTGTAGAGGCAGTCTTCACGGCTGCTGCAAGCTGAGAGGCCTGCTGCTGGGCAATCTGCATGCGCTGGTAACAGATCTCCTGGGCAGTCAGTCTCCTGTACGGCGGAGGCTTTGGTGTTGCCTCAGTCTGAAACACAGAATCCAGTTTGTATTCAATGAAAGGCTTTTTGCTACGGTGGTTACCATAGAGATGTGGGTAAATACCAGAGAACAAACTCACACTTCCTTTGGCGGAGAAATGTGAAACCCTCTTCTTCTGCCCAGGAAAGAGAGTAGTTTGATTGCTATCTGTGTCATCCTCATCATCAGAATCTTTAGAGGGCTGGGAAGGGAGAGGAAAAACTGAGCAGATTTACATTTCACACAATATTTAATGAACAGAATGTTGGAAACAAACACATTACATTCAGTGCCATTCTAAAATGAGTTACACACATTTTTACTGACCTGTATGAACAGGATACACTGCAGTGAATGCTAACCTAAGGAAATATTGTACAAAACAACTTGTAATTAAGGGAGATGGCAATCTATGGGTACCTTGGCTTGCCTTCCCTTGTCCTCGGTCTTCACATCCTTGGATTCATTGAAGATCCGTAAGCACTCCTCCATTGGGTCTTCATCCAGGTCAAAGTCCATGTCCATCTGCAGACCGGAGTAGTCCACCCCACCACCATCCATGTCATCATAGCCTCTGTCATCCTCTGGACCAACGTCATCATCCTCTGAGGATGAGGGGGTGAGCTCTGAGGCATTCCTCTTATTAAAATGCCCCCTCTTGAAAGCAGCAGCTGACTTCCTCACAATTTTCTCCTCCTCGTCATCCTCCTCGCGTTTCTCCTCTGCACTCTCATCCCCAAACAGATCCACGTGACTCAGAGATCTTTGTTTCACCTTTCCTGTTTTGCCACCTGTTTTCTTCACCTTGTCTTTACTGCTGTTAGAACTCCCTTTGCTAACTTTATTGGAGCCCCTTTCTCTTCCACTGCTGTCATGTTTACCATTCTTGTGTTCTTTAAACTTTGAAGAGTCCTTTTCCTTGTCTGAAGTCTTCAGTTTTTTACTATCCCCACCCCCCTTTTCTCTCTCACTCTTGCTTGACGCCCCTTTTACTTTGTCTGTCCTTAGCTTACTCTTTACATCACTTCTCTTTTCTTCCTGTCCCTCCTTGCCTTTGTCTATGGATTTATCCTTTATCTTGCTTTTCTCCTCTTCTTTCTTTCCCTGATTCTTGCTGTCCTTCTTTGCGGTTTCGTGGCTTGATGTCTTTGAATCACTTATTTTCTTACCGTCCCCTGCTCCTTTTTCTTTACTACTACCACTCTTTTTACTGGACTCCTTTTCAGATTTATGCACCTTCTCTACTTTGATGCTCTTCATGTGGCTGGTTTTACCTGGCACTTTTTCAGTTTCTGGTTTGTCTTTTTGCCTTGCTACTTCCTGGTTCTCCGAGTCTTCCTGCTCTTTAGCCTCCCGACTCCTCTGTTGTTTCAGCCCACCTAGAGCTCTTTCAGTCCTCTCTCCTTTCCCTGGACCAAAGGCTTCCTCCACTGACCCACTGCTACTCTTCCTCCTCTGCAGACGGCTGAGAGAAGTGGGTCGATACTCTGTCCCAGAGCTCTCCTCATCAGACTCAGAGAAACTGGCAGTGTACTTCAGTGGGTCTGGTATCACCTGTCGAGGCTTCTTAGTGGTTGGCACATATTCCTCATCCGTTGACAGCTTTCCTGTCCCTGACAGGTGAGGTCTTTTTTTCACTTCTCCCTTAGAAGCACCTGTCCTCTGGTCTTTCTTATCCTTGACAGCAATTTTAGCTGAATAGTTGGAGAGAGGGTCATATTCCATGTCTGTGGATGGTTTAGAATTATCCACTGTGTACTTGTTCTTGGAGAAGGCCGCATTATTGGAGTACTTAGGACTAGTAGGGGGAGAGGGTAGATGAGGAGATCGTGTTCGAGGAGCAGGCCTTTTCAAAGCTGTTTTGGTAACCGAGGTGGGCACATATTCCATGGAGCTGGCATGGTTGTCCTTGCTGTCAGAGTCCAAGGTGTACTTACTGGAGCGAGGGGTGGGATTATAATCAGCTGTTGTAGTCATCTGATAACTGCCTGGGTCATACGCCAAGTGGGATGCCACGGCCTGTGGTTTTGGCCAGTTAGCCATCACTTTGGGGGAACTGGCAGTAGGATCATATTCCTGGTCCCCAAATCGTGATGGTGGTTTTGGCACCAGCTTGGGGGAACTGGCAGTAGGGTCATATTTCTGGTCTCCAGTTTGTGAGAGTGGTTTCAGCAACACTTTAGGAGAACTGGCAGAAGGGTCATATTCCAGGTCCCCGATTTGTGAGAGCTTCTTCTTTTCCCGCTCCACCTCACTGCGTACCGCCTCGATGGCACGATTGACCAACTCAAGCTCGAGGGCACCCATGTCCACTGTTGCAGCAGCAGGCTCCCCATTCTGTTGCTCCTCTGGTCTTACTACCTCTGGGTTGAATGGGTCATAGCCACCTTGTTCTGAAGGAAGCCATTAGATACCAATTAGGATTAGCAAATTGTCAAGCATGTTCTATGGTAAACATAATCCACATTTTTAAGGTACTCAAACAGTTCAGTTGAATGTTATATTATGTCCCTACCTTGCATCGAAATAAGGTTTCAAATGCCATTGTCAACAAACCTGACTTGTCACAACACGAAGAACCATTGAGTTCTACGGGTTAAGATAAGGACACCCCCTTACCTCACTCTGACTTTACTAGCTAACAGTTAACATGTACTAGCTAGCTAGTTAGCTAATGCAGCCATAACGAATTACACAGTATAGCCGATTGAGGATTTATTTAATGTACAATATGTGATGTTATCAACCCCTCAGTAAGGCGAAATATATGTTTTATATTTCACAATGGTTAAAATATTTAGCTAAACACTGTAGCTAACGTTATGCAGCCACTGCGACAAACACTGGATAGCTAGCTAACATAGTTAAGTTAGAGGAATACAAAATAAATGCAAATCACCCTTTTGTTTGGAGTAAAGTTCTTTTGATGTTCTAGTGTCATTTGAGCCATAAGACGCACGTCTATGTTTGCTGTGTCTGAAGTGGCAGTATGGTCTGTTGCACCCATATTTGCCGCTTTTCCCATTGCAGCTATCCGTGTAAAACGGGCAGTCAATTCCACGGAAGAAACCGGTGGATCTCAGCATAGTCTTCCTAGACCTCTCATACCCGCAGAATCGAGACTGACAATTTGGTGTAGTTCGTTTTTTAGTTGTAATAAGTCGAGAGGAATCCACTTGTCACATAGCTAGGTTCATGTAAAACAACAATACAGCATCCTACGACGCCATGTTGGATGGCCAAAAAAAGCTATCGCGAGAAGCCCACATCGCACATGTAGACGTATATGAGAACACCAAGTACTTGCCTGTGGAAATTCAGGCCAAGGCAATGAGCACATGGGTGTAAGAAAGCTACCCACGGAATACTTGCGTTCATTTTCACCTTGAAATTGTGTTAATTTGCCATCTCATTGTATAAACGTGACTAAGGACTTACGAAAGTGACTGAACATTAACAGCTCACCCTGATATCTCAGCCTTGCTGACAGGTAACGGCAATACTAGCTACCTCACGCTTCTGCAAAAAAAAGTGGTAGCACCCATTAGATTGTTCTTGGAAGTCTGTCAGTGTGTACAATGAGTTGAGGCCCAGTAGTCAGGTCCAAGGTAACCTAATGTGTTCAGTCTCTCTTCTGGCGTTTACACAGGCAGCCAGATTCTGTTTTTTTCTTCACTAATTGGCCTATTGAGCAATCAGATCTGAAAGAAACTGATGTGATTTGTCAAAAGACCAGTGTGTGTGTGTGTGTGTGTGTGTGTGTGTGGGGGGGGGGGGGGGGGGGGGGGGGGGGGGTCAGAGTTGGGCTGCCTGTGTAAACGCAGCATTATATAGCATAATAGCTGTGACTCGATCGTTGTTCACGATTAAAGAAACCAGACAAAAGTTTATTTCACAAAAAGTTATTTTTTTCAGTCCTTATATGATAATCAGAACAGCCGACATCTTGATGAGAAACTGCACTCGTCCTAATCAAACATGTAGGTAGGGCTATAAGAGAACGAAAAATGTGTTTACCAGAATTGCACGGATTTGAGATTGAATGTGGTAACATCTGTTTCAAACAAAACTTTAAAATTGATACACACACACACACACACACATCACAAAATACACCCATTTACTTTAAGTCTGATTATTCAATGTTGTTGCCAAAATTGTACTCAGAATTTTGGCAAAATGCGTTTTAACCTAATACGACGCCAATTAAGGATATGAGTCTATAAAATCAATAGAACCATAAACAAATAATGTCCCGCTTAAAAAAGAGAGAAAAAAGCCGACATAATGGGCATGCACGCAGTAACCCAACCATACCTTCCTGAGCTGAACCTCAAAATCACCGACTCGCATACGAGGCAAGCTCTGCCCTTTTATACCTGTTCTTCACCTGTTGCGCACAGCTGATCAATTAAACCAATCAATTATGCAAATTGTTGGGCTATGTAGACCTAATAATAATAAATTAGAATGTATGAAACTTTTATAGCGTTTTTCTATTATCAGTGCTATGCTTAGGCTAATAACTCTCCTGCTGTGTTCCCGTCGAAATGGACCGATTTACAAGTTTTCTCTGAAAAATGTAGTTAATTTAATGTGATTGTCATAAAGGTTCCATGAATTTGTCCACACAGGGCATCTGAACACACAAAATACATTTTGATGATTTTCATAAAATTGTTTTATTTTACTTTTGTACACATATGGTGTTCCCGGTCAAAAATGACCAGTCATTAGAAATTCATAGGTGAGACTACAATTAGTGTATAAAATTGAGTTCAGGCACATGCCCATTCATCAGATGGACACACTTCCTTTCCCAGACCCCCACATGCATGTGTGTTTGAGCACACGCACACACACACACACCTCACTCTCCTTCTTGGTTTCCATGGCAACCCCCACGAGAAGGCTCTTGTGAGGCTCTTGATCATATCTTTGATCGTGACACTGGTGAGGAGGAGAGAGGCCAGGACACTGACAATGAAGATGCATTAGAGGAGGAAGTAGTCTGGAATAAATAGCACAATATGTTTCATCTGAGTATTTGTTATAGTCAAAATAATCCATATATTATGCTTTTTTTTACTCAAAAACGAGTTGTATGAGCTCAGGTCAATGAGGCCTACAGCCCATAAATATCAAATAGAAGTTAAAAACGTATAATGTTCACAAGAACTTAAGTTGATAAAAAAAAGATGTAACACAACATTAGGTGATAATATATGGATTGTTATGGATTTATAATCAGCTATAAACTATAATCATTTTGGAGCGGGAACACAGAATGAATTAACACGAAACGAACACAATAAGGAGGGTTAATTAGACTATAAGGAACAAACACTTTTTTTCATGATAGATAGACATTCAAGTAAATAAGTCGATTAAAAGCAAATGCATGCATTTTATTACTGTGTATAGTTGTCTTTGACTTTGCTTGAAAAAGTTGTGTGTCTACTGTGTCATAAATAAGAACGCATACGCAATCGTTTATGACGCTTAGACCGCTCAAATGTATGTTCTTGACGAATTTTCTAAACGCACCATTAACGGGGAAAATTCTGAACACAAAATGTAGTGAGCTAGCTAGATGATGGTTTCCATCGTCAATATGTTTGCTACCGCAAATAATGATATCAGCAACGGGTTGAATGTCTCTTCTCGGCCTCTATTCCTGGGTCTTGATTTGGCAATCCTTATCAAGACCGTTGTGTTTTTATTCTGCTCGGGCCTCATACTGTGGTGCTTATGGGATCTATGGAGAAGAAAGGATGAAGACTTCGACGACACAGATTTGTTGTAAGTTTAGAAACATGTTTGTTTGCGTGTGTGTTTGTGTGTGTATATGTGAGAGAGACCCCATTTGCCCCCCTAGACACAACTACAACAACATAACAAACAAAAACGGGTCACAACTCCTGCGGCTCTGTCAGACGCTGGGTATGTACACAGTCAATGGTAGGCTTCGAGAGGACTCCTACAGTAGGTACACATATAGCTCATCTCTTGGCAGTAATACTGCAGACTACTTTATCACTGACCTCAACCCAGAGCCTATTAGAGCGTTCACAGTCAGTCCACTGACACACCTATCAGATCACAGGAAATCGCACTCCACCTGAACAGAGCTATGCTCAATCATGAGGCATCAAATCCGAAGGAACTGAATAATATTAAGAAATGCAATGGGTGGAAGAAAATGAGTGTGGAAATCTACAACAACAACAAAAAGTTGCAACAACAAATTCAATCCCTTCTAGACAATTTCCTGGACTAAATGTTTCACTGTAATAGTGAAGGTGCAAACATGGCAGTATAACACCTAAACATTATATTTGACCCTATCCAACCAAAAACACAGAGACCCAGAAAACCTGAGCATAGGCCTTCACTATGGTGAACCACTAAAATAATAAACAACAACACAAAGAGTTAGATGTATGGATAAACCACTTCTCCAATCGTTTGGGCTCTATAACAAAGAACAAACAGCAAAAACATATAAACGATCAAATACAAATCTTAGAATCAACTATTAAAGACTACCAGAACCCACTGGATTCTCCAATTATATTTAATGAACTACAGGACAAAATACAATCCCTCCGACCCAAAAAGGCCTATGGGGTTGATGATATCCGAAATGAAATGATAAAATATACAGACCACAAATTCCAATTGGCTATACTTAAACTCTTTAACATCATCCTCAGCTCTGGCATATTCCCCAATATTTGGAACCAAGGAAAGATCACCCCAATCCACAAAAGTGGAGACAAATTTGACCCCAATAATTACCGTGGGATATGCGTCAACAGCAACCTTGGGAAAATCCTCTGCATTATAATTAACACCAGACTCGTACATTTCCTCAGTGAAAACAATATACTGAGCAAATGTCAAATTGGAAAACATACAACATTATAAAATCCATATACACAAACAACAAGTGTGTCGTTAAAATTGGCAAAAAACACACACATTTCTTTCCACAGGGCCGGTGGGTGAGACAGGGATGCAGCTTAAAACCCACCCTCTTCAACATATACAGTACCAGTCAAAAGTGTGAACACACCTACTCATTTAATTTTTTTTCTATTTTTTTTCTCTATTTTCTACATTGTAGAATAATAAACTATGAAATAACACATATGGAATCATGTAGTAACCAAAAAAGTGTTAAACAAATCAAAATATATTTTAGATTCTTCAAAATAGCCACACTTTGCCTTGATGACAGCTTTGAAGGAGTTCCCACATATACTGAGCACTTGTTGGATACTTTTCCTTCACTCTGTGGTCCAACTCATCCCAAACCATCTCAATTGGGTTGAGGTCAGCTGATTGTGGAGGCCAAATGGCCCTTACACAGCCTGGAGGTATGTTGGGTCATTGTCCTGTTGAAAAACAAATGATAGTCCCACTAAGTGCAAACCAGATGGGATGGCGTATTGCTGAAGAATGCTGTGGTAGCCATGCTGGTTAAGTGTGCCTTGATATTGAAATAAATCACAGAGAGTGTCACCAGCAAAGCACCCCCACATCATCACACCTCCTCCTACATGCCTCAGGGTAAGAATTACACATGCTGAGATCATCTGTTCACCTACTGTGCGTCTCACAAAGACACGGCAGTTGGAACAAAAAATCTCAAATTTGGTCTCATCAGACCAAAGGACAGATATCCACCGGTCTAATGTCCATTGCTCGTGTTTCTTGGCCCAAGCAAGTCTCTTCTTCTTATTGGTGTCCTTTGTAGTGGTTTCTTTGCAGCAATTCGTCCATGAAGGCCTGACTCACGCAGTATCTTCTGAACAGTTGATGTTGAGATGTGTCTGTTACTTGAACTCTGTGAAGCATTTATTTGGGATGCAATTTCTGAGGCTGGTAACTCTAATGAACTTATCATCTGCAGCAGAGGTAACTGTGGGTCTTCCTTTCCTGTGGCGGTCCTCATAAGAGCCAGTTTCATCATTGCGCTTGATGGTTTTTGTGACTGCACTTGAAGAAACTTTCAAAGTTCTTGAAATTTTTCAGATAGATTGACCTTCATGTTTTAAAGTAATGATGGACTGTCATTTCTCTTTGCTCATTTGAGCTGTTCTTACCATAATATGGACTTGGTCTTTTACCAAATAGGCCTATCTTCTGTTTACCGCCCCTACCTTGTCACAATACAACTGATCGGCTCAAATGCATTAAGAAGGAAATAAATGACACAAATTAACTTTTAACAAGGCACACCTGTTAATAGAAATGCATTCCAGGTGAATACCTTATGAAGTTGGCTGTGAATGCCAAGTGTGCAAAGTTGTCCTCAAGGCAAAGGGTGACTACTTCGAACAATCTCAAATATAAAATATATTTACATTTGTTAAAACACTTTTTTTTGGTTACTACTTCATAGTTTTGAAGTCTTCACTATCATTCTACAATGTAGAAAATATTTAAAAAAATAAAAACCCTTGAATGAGTAGGTGTGTTCAAACTTTAAACTGGTACTGTATATCAACGAATTGGCGATGGAACTAGAACAGTCTGCAGCACACGGCGTCATCCTACTAGAATTTGAAGTCAAATGTCTACTGTTTGCTGATGATCTGGTGCTTCTGTCCCCAATCAAGGAGGGCCTACAGAAGCACCTAGATCTTCTGTACATATTCTGTCAGACCTGGGCCCTGACAGTAAATCTCAGTAAGACAACAATAATGGTGATCCAATAAAGGTCCAATTGCCAGGACCACGAATACAAATTGCATCTAGACACTGTTTCCCTAGAGCACACAAAAAACTATACATACCTCGACCTAAACATCAGCACCACAGGTAACTTCCACAAAGCTGTGAACGATCTGAGCGAGAAGACAAGAAGGACAAGAAGGGCCATCAAAAGGAACTTAAAATTCGACATACCAATTAGAATCTGGCTAAAAATACTTGAATCAGTTATACAGTGGCTTGCGAAAGTATTCACCCCCCTTGGCATTTTTCCTATTTTATTGCCTTACAACCTGGAATTAAAATAGATTTTTGGGGGGTTTGTATCATTTGATTTACACAATATGCCTACCACTTTGAAGATGCAAAATATTTTTTATTGTGAAACAAACAAGAAATAAGACAAAAAATGCGTAACTATTCACCCCCCAAGTATTTTCCAGCAATTACAGCTGCAAGTCTCTTGGGGTATGTCTCTATAAGCTTGGCACATCTAGCCACTGGGATTTTTGCCCATTCTTCAAGGCAAAACTGCTCCAGCTCCTTCAGGTTGGATGGGTTCCGCTGGTGTGCTTTTTTACAGCCATTTTTAAGTCATACCACAGATTCTCAATAGGATTGAGGTCTGGGCTTTGACTAGGCCATTCCAAGACATTTAAATGTTTCCCCTTAAACCACTTGAGTGTTGCTTTAGCAGTATGCTTAGGGTCATTGTCCTGCTGGAAGGTGAACCTCTGTCCCAGTCTCAAATCTCTGGAAGACTGAAACAGGTTTCCCTCAAGAATTTCCCTGTATTTAGCGCCATTCATCATTCCTTCAATTCTGACCAGTTTCCCAGTCTCTGCCGATGAAAAACAGGGGGTTTCAGGGTGATGAGAGGTGTTGTTTTTTTTTGCAGCTCCTTCAGGGTTATCTTTGGTTTATTTGTTGCCTCTCTGATGAATGCCCTCCTTACCTGGTCTGTGAGTTTTGGTGGGCGGCCCTCTCTTGGCAGGTTTGTTATGGTGCCATATTCTTTCAATTTTTTAATAATGGATTTAATGTTCAATGTTTCTGATATTTTTTTATATCCCAACCCTGATCTGTACTTCTCCACAACTTTGTCCCTGACTTGTTTGGAGAGCTCCTTGGTTTTCATGGTGCCACTTGCTAGTTGCTTTGTGGTGCCCCTTGCTTAGTGGTGTTACAGACTCTGGTGTCATGCCTTGAACTTAGAGAGACTTCTTATTTCTCTATTTGGTTAGGTCGGGGTGTGATTTGTGTGGCCATTCTAGTTTTTCTATTTCTTTGTTGACCGGGTATGGTTCCCAATCAGAGGCAGCTGTCTATCGTTGTCTTTGATTGAGGATCATATTTAGGCAGTCTTGTTTCACACCTTAGTTTGTGGGATCTTGTGTTTGTGTAGTGCCTGTGAGCACTCCAGAAGTTTCGCTTGCTGTTTTGTTTCATTTAAATAAACATCTGAAACTCTATGTACGCTGCGCCTTGGTCCGCTCATTTTGAAGAACGTGACATCTGGGTCCTTTCAGAACAGGTGTATATATACTGAGATCATGTGACAAATCATGTAGATTGCACACAGGTGGACTTTATTTAACTAATTGTGTGACTTCTGAAGGTAATTGGATGCACCAGTTCTTATTTAGGGGCTTCATAGCAAATGGGGTGAATACAGTTGAAGACGGACGGTTACATACACCTTAGCCAAATATTTAAATTAAACTCAGTTTTTCACAATTCCTGACATTTAATCCTAGTAAAAATGCCCTGTCTTAGGTCAGTTAGGATCACCACTTTATTTTAAGAATGTGAAAGGTCTGAATAATGGTAGAGAATAATTTATTTCAGCTTTTATTTCATTCATCACATTCCCAGTGGGTCAGAAGTTTACATACACTCAATTAGTATTTGGTAGCATTGCCTTTAAATCTAACTTGGGTCAAACATTTTGGGTAGCCTTCCACAAGCTTCTAACAATAAGTTGGGTGAATTTTGGCCCATTCCTCCTGACAGAGCTGGTATAACTGAGTCAGGTTTGTAGGCCTCCTTGCTTGCATGCGCTTTTTCAGTTTTGCCCACAAATTTTCTATAGGATTGAGGTCAGGGCTTTGATGGCCACTCCAATACCTTGACTTTGTTGTCCTTAAGCCATTTTGCCACAACTTTGGAAGTATGCTTGGGGTCATTGTCCATTTGGAAGACCCATTTGCGACCAAGCTTTAACTTCCTGACTGATGTTGCTTGAATATATCCACATCATTTTCCTGCCTCATGATGCCATCTATTTTGTGAAGTGCACCAGTCCCTCCTGCAGCAAAGCACCCCTACAACATGATGCTGCCACCCCCGTGCTTCACGGTTGGGATGTGTTCTTCGGCTTGCAAGCCTCCCCCTTTTACCTCCAAACATAACAATGGTCATTATGTCCAAACAGTTATATTTTTGTTTCATCAGACCAGAGGACATTTCTCCTAAAAGTACTATCTTTGTCCCCATGTGCAGTTCCAACCTTTGTCTGGCATTTTTATGGTGGTTTTGGAGCAGGTGCTTTTTCCTTGCTGAGCGGCCTTTCAGATTATGTCGATATAGGACTCGTTTTACTGTGGATATAGATACTTTTGTACCTTTTTTCCTCCAGCATCTTCACAAGGTTCTTTGCTGTTGTTCTGGGATGGATTTGCACTTTTTGCACTACAGTACGTTCATCTCTAGGAGACAGAATGTGTCTCCTCCCTGAGCGGTATGACGGCCGCGTGGTCCCATGGTGTTTATACTTGCGTACTATTGTTTGTACAGATGAATGTGATACCTTCAGGCATTTGGAAATTGCTCCCAAGGATGAACCAGACTTGTGGAGAACTACAATTTTTTCTTGACTGTTTTCTTTTGATTTTCCCATGATGTCAAGCAAGAGGCACTGAGTTTGAAAGTAGGCCTTCAAATACATCCACAGGTACACCTCCAATTGACTCAAATGATGTCAGTTAGCCTATCAGAAGCTTCTAAAGCCATGACATCGTTTTCTGGAATTTTCCAAGCTGTTTAAAGGCACAGTCAACTTAAAGAGACGTTAAAGAGACGTTAAATTCTACAAGATAATTACTTGACACATTGGAAAGAATTTACAAAAAAAACAGAGGAAACTAGAATGCCTAAAATTAAGGAAATCTTTGACTATGTAGACCCAGTGAGCATAGTCTAGCTATTGAGAAAGTCAGCTGAAGGCAGACCTGGCTCTCAAGAGAGGACAGGCTATGTGCACACTGCCCACAAAATGAGGTTGAAACTGAGCTGTGCTTCCTAACCTCCTGCCAAATGTAAGACCATATTAGAGACATATATTTCCCTCAAATTACACAGACCCACAAAGAATTTGAAAACAAATTCAATTTGATAAACTCCCATACATATTGGGTGAAATACCACAGTGTGCAATCAGAGCAGCAAGATTTGTGACCTGTTGTCACAAGAAAAGGTCAACCAGTGAAGAACAAACACCATTGTAAATACAACCTATTTGCACATCATTACAACACTGTATATATTCTTTTGGAACTTTTTGTAAACTTTTAATGTTTCCTGTTAATTTTTTATTGTTTATTTCTCTTTTATCTATTTCACTTGCTTTGGCAATGTAAACATGCCAATAAAGAGAGAGAGAGAGAGAGAGAGAGAGAGAGAGTTTGTGTGTGCTCTAGCCAACACTTAAGTAATTTCATACATTTCTTCAAAAAATGTTTTTACAAATATCAGTGGTATCTTTTCTCACAAGGGAAATGCTGAAGGATTTGACCACCCAGAGCTACACCCTATACAGTAGCTGCTTAGACCATGTGAATGAACTGGATGATCTGCTGGACAACAGATCTGTGCACAAGGTCAGCTGTAGGAGCAGAAGACAGAGGAAGCCAAGGTGGCAGCAGTCTCCAGATTCCTATGTTGACTCAAGCTCAGGTTGTAGCCTTACTACTGAATATGACTCTGAATTTGACTCTTTCTACAACACGGCAAGTGAACTTGATACAAAGGGAAAACCTTCATTTTCCTCCAAATGTCATGTCGAGTTACCGTCTGACTGCAGACAGTGCAGGTCTATGCACCTGTGTAACAATGATGGTGGCAGGTGCGTCAACATCAGGGTGGACACTCCAGATTCCAGAAACAAAACCACCACCAGCAGTAAGACTGAGGACAGCTTTTGGCCTCTGAGCATTATGGGGTCATCTGATTATATCAGCTCATTTAACTCCTGGTCCTCCCTCAGCTCCTCAAGATCCAGTCTATCCACTCTTGTGTCTGTAAGACCTGAGATGAGTGAAGCGATCCATGCTCCACCAGTGGTTTCCAAGGATGAGCCATGCTCTACTAACAAAGGTCCTGCTGGCAGGTCAGAGTTGAATAACCCACTACCAGTAGAATTGCAGGGGATGCACAGTCTAGAGAACAGTATCTGGAAAGAGGCCACAAAGATGATTCCTGAGCTTGTTTTCAATGTTGAAGAGGAAAAACATAGAACTATGGTGTGTGACAAAGTTACAGATCCCGAACAGGAAAATGCAAAGACCCCATTTCAAAAAAGTCTTGCCATGTTTGAATATCTTATCAAAATGAAGGAAAAATCTTTTGGCAAATTATCAAAAATGAACTCTACTGATATATCACGGGTAGCCTTCAATGATCAGAAACGGGAAAAGATGGATCTCTTGTCTAAGCCACAGGGAAATGCTTGTCCTAACAGGTTAGTGAAGAAGCTAGTCGGACCAGGTATTCACATCCCTATACCCAGAGTGAAACATGTTTTATTCATGGAAAAGGCATCCATTCAACTTCTTGAGATGAACCTGAAACAGAAGCGTTTGGAAAATGTAGTGGGAGCGCCCACCATCTTCAGCAAGTCCATGGAACTGATCACACCCGAAGAAACTTCTCAGCCTAAGGAAGTGACATCATCAGAGGTAGAGTTGGAATTGAATTGCTCTAAGACACTTTTGATCAGCAAAGAAATGAGAGACAAGCTAGAGTTCCACATCAAACGCAAGAAAATCCAACACCTCTGGGGTCTGCCTCATGTGGTGACAAAGTCTATTGAAGCCCTTATTCCCAAGGCACCAAAGATAGACCATAGCAGAGTTTCCCCAAAGCCCAAGTATGACATAGAGGTGATGACAAGTGACTTGCCATTTTTGACTGACGAACAGAAAGAGGCTTTAGAGGGCAATGTGAGGAAAAAGAAGGCTCACAAAAACTGGGGTTACCCAAAACGGATAATGGACTCTCTGAAGGCATTTGAGGTTCCTGAGGGTGTGGCCAAAGACCTGTACAAGAGAAGTCGCCCTGGAGCCAAAGTCTAGAAATAATAAATAATAATAATAATTTATTTTGACCAACATCAAATAAATACAGATATTATTATTTTGCATTTATCCCTTAATTCTGTGCAATATTTTTTAGGTGAGCTGGAGTAGTTTCAGAAAGTAAACACTAGGGGGACACATTCTCTTAGGATTTGAGCACTGATCTAAATGTACTAAACCAGATAAAACAAATGTTTTTGCTTGACCTTTATTTAACTAGGCAAGTCAGTTAAGAACACATTCTTATTTACAATGACGGCCTAGGAACAGTGGGTTAACTGCCTTGTTCAGGGGAAGAACAACAGATCTTTACCTTGTCAGCTCAGGGATTCCATCTTGCAACCTTTCAGGTGACTAGCCCAAAGCTCTAACCACTAAGCAACCTGATGCCCCAAATATATAATGTAATATATAAACTCTCCTACAAATTTATTTGGACAGCAGTGTCATGTAATTCAGTAAAATCATTAAAATTGTCACATGTTAAGTTTATATTTTTGTTCAGTATAAAAGGAGAGAGATAGGACTTTGGCACGAGTGTATCGGCCATCGCTGGTGAGTGAGCTGTGCATCATTGGGTTAGTCTGTGCAACTGAAAAGCTTTTTTAGGACTATAATTTTCCCCTCATATTGTACAATATGTGTTTCTCCTCCACACATTTAGGACTAGGCTATTGATGGATTCAAGACTAGGTCATTTTTAATGATCTCACATTTTCAGTTTGTCAGTGTCAAAGTAGCCTGACATTTCAATCATTTGTGCGGTATTACAAAATATTCTGCTAAAGTCTCCAGTCATGTAAAATGATATAGAATTGCATGAAATGCATTTATAAAAGGCCTAATTTTCCAAATAAAACACAATGCAAAAGCATCCAACAAGTTTGTAGTCACAAGCTTGGTGCAGTCATTGTGGGCTAGGAATATGGGACCAAATACTAAACTTGTGACTAAAATGAATACACTATAAGTGAATTTGTCCAAATACTTATGACACCTTCAAATGGGGGGGACTAGATATTTGAAGTGCTTTTATTTCTAAAGGTAAAACAGATAGGCCAATGTATGAAAATATCCTCAAATAAATGGTGACATTCTGTACTGTCCTCTCTGTAAAATATTTGATCTCAAATCCAAAAAGCTGGACTATAGAACCAAATGAAACGTTTTAGCTTCACTGTCCATATAAATATGTAGGGGAGTATAGCTCAGCCCCAAGCAAACTAGCATTGCTAATGTCTCATTTCCTCGAGCCCTATTTGCGCAACAAGTAACCCATTGGGCAATGAGTTAGCAGTGTGTCTGTTACATAATACAAGATATATGACAGAGACCTAGGTGGACATTCCTTTTTTGTATGATGTTGAGTAATTGGAAAGTACAGTATCAGATTCAGAGCATATGACTTGTGTGTGCTCACTGAGTATTTGCAGACATTCAGTGTCACAGCCCCTGGAATGGTAAGCAACACTGCCAGATCTCCTGGGGAAACATTAGGCGGCAGCTCTTACAACAAGGTGCATCAGTTTCTTAATGTGAATAGACAGTCATGAATCCTTAACACCTCTGACTAGGGACAAAACCATTACGTGTGACTAGGTTGATAACTAATATTTACTAACCACCCCCAAGCCAAGGACAAACAAGCCGATACTCAGGTATCGGCCTTGTATCTGTTCAAGAGCAATTTACAGTAGAATGCTGGCTGGGGGTGGTCAAATGACTTCAGCCTTGGTCAAGAGATAAACTGGCAGAGTAAAACTATGGTGATTGTGCCAGTTAACAAGTGACAACATGCTACAGATGGTTCAGCAGTTACTTCCTTGAATTGGCCCCAAGGCATCTACAGTGCCTTCAGAAAGTATTCATACCCCTTGACTTATTCCACATTTTGTTGTGTTACAGCCTGAATTCAAAATTTATTAAATACATCTTTTTTTTCATCTACACACAATACTCCATAATGACAACGTGAAAACATGTTTTTAGAAATGTTTGCAAATCTTTTGAAAAGGAAATACAGAAATGTCTCATTTACATAAGTATTCAGTATTCAACCCCCTGAGTCAATATTTTGTAGATGCACCTACAGCTGTGCAATTACAGCTGTGAGTCTTTCTGGGTAAATCTCTAAGAGCTTTCTACATCTGGATTTTTAAAATGATTTTAAAAAAATGTCAAGCTCTGTAAAATTGGTTGTTGATCATTGCTAGACAACCATTTTCAGCTCTTGCCATAGATTTTCAAGTAGATTTAAGTCAAAACTGTAACTTGGCCAGTCAGGAACATTCACTGTCATCTTAGTAAGCAAATTTGGCCTTGTGTTTTAGGTTACTGTCCTGCTGAAAGGTGAATCCAACTCCCAGTGTCTGTTGGAAAGGAGACTGAACAAGGTTTTCCTCTAGGATTTTGCCTGTACTTAGCTCCATTTCATTTTTTGCAGTATTACTTTAGTGCCTTGTTGCAAACAGGATGCATGTTTTGTAAAAAAATATTCTGTAGAGTAACTACAATGTTGTTGACCCATTTGCCTCATGGTGATATCCCTGAGCGGTTTCCTTCCTCTTCAGCAACTGAGTTAGGAAGGTTGCTTTTATCTTTGTAGTGACTGGGTGTATTGACACACCATCCAAAGTGTAAATACACGGAATAAAAATATAAACGCAACATGCAACAATTTCAAAGATTTTACTGAGTTACAGTTCGTATGAAGAAATCAGTCAATTTAAATAAATTCAAGGGCGCAGCCATAGGTGCCCTTTGTTGCGAGGCATTGGAATACCTCCCTGGTCTTTGTGGCAATTTGCATATACTCCAGAATGTTATGAAGAGTGATCAGATGAATTGCAAAGTCCCTCTTTGCCATGTAAATGGACTGAATCCAGAACCAGATTCAGACTGAATCCAGGACCAGCTGACATCATGTCAGTGATTCTCTCGTTAACACAGGTGTGAGTGTTGAAGAGGACAAGGCTGGAGATCACTCTGTCATGCTGATTGAGTTCGAATAACAGACTGGAAGCTTCAAAAGGAGGGTGGTGCATGGAATCATTGTTCTTCCTCTGTCAACCATGGTTTCTTGCAAGGAAACACGTGCCGTCATCATTGCTTTGCACAAAAAGGGCTTCACAGGCAAGGATATTGCTGCCAGTAAGATTGCACCTAAAGGCACAGTCAACTTAGTGTATGTAAACTTCTGACCCACTGGAATTGTGAAACAGTTAGTTATAAGTGAAATAATCTGTCTGTAAACAATTGTTGGAAAAAGTACTTGTGTCTTGCACAAAGTAGATGTCCTAACCGACTTGCGAAAACTATAGTTGGTTAACAAGAAATTTGTGGATTGGTTGAAAGACAAGTTTTAATGACTCCAACCTAAGTGTGTAAACCTCCGACTTCAACTGTATATGAAGGTATGTGGATAGCCCTTGAAATTAGTGGATTTGGCTATTTCAGACACGTTGCTGACAGGGGTATAAAATCGAGCACACTGCCATGCAATCTCCATAGACAAACATTGGCAGTAGAATGGCCTTACTAAAGAGCTAAGAGTTCGTCGGGAGCTTCACGAAATGGGTTTCCATAGCTGAGCAGCCGCACACAAGCCGAAGATCACCATGCGCAATGCCAAGCATCGGCAGGAGTGGCGTAAAGCTTGCCGCCATTGGACTCTGGAGTGATGACTCACGTTTCACCATCTGGCAGTCCGACGGACAAATCTGGGTTTGGCGGATGCCAGCAGAACGCTCCTTGCCAGAATGAATAGTGGCAACTAAAGTTTGGTGGAGGATGAATAATGGTCTGGGGCTGGTTTTCATGGGTCGGGATAGGCCCCTTAGTTCCAGTTAAGGGAAATCTTAACTCCACAGCATACAATGACATTCTAGACAATTCTGTGCTTCCAACATTGTGGCAACAGTTTGATGAAGGCCCTTTCCTGTTTCAGCATGACAATGCCCCCGTGCAGAAAGCGAGGTCCATACAGATATGGTTCGTCAAGATCGATGTGGAAGAACTTGACTGGCCTGCATAGAGACGATTTCAATCCCATCTAACACCTTTGGGATGAATTTAAACGCGGACTGCTCGACCTCAGTAATGCTCTTATGGCTGAATGGAATTAAGTCCCCGCATCTAGTGGAAAACCTTCAAAGAAGACTAGAGGCCATTATAGCAAAGGGGCGGGACCGACTCCTTATTAATGCCCATAATTTCAGAATGAGATGTTCGACGAGGTGTCCACATACACAACCAAACTAATGTGTGGGGTACAGAGACAAGGTAGTTATTGAAAAATCATGTTAAACACTATTATTGCACACTCTTGAACTTATTTAAGCTTGCCATAACAAAGGAGTTGAACACTTGACTCAAGACTAACTTTTCATTTTAAATTAAAATCATAATTCCACTTGGACATTATGGGATATTGTGTTTAGGCCAGTGAATTCACTCTCCTATTTAATACATTTTAAAATTCAGGAAGTAAACATTTTGAAAAACTCAAGGGGTGTGCATTTTCTGAAGGCATTAAAGTATTCAACAGAATAAATAAAAGCAAAATAAGTGGTTCAAAGCATTTTTATTGTATCTTTAGAAAAACACAAAATTCTCCAGTCAAATGTTGCTTTACGTGAACTGCAAAATCAGTCACATGGTACAGTAAAGTGCTTATTTAAAAATCAATGTTTGTCTGATGTAATATGTACTTTCAAACATTTTTCCATCCATATTTTTGGGCTGGGAGAGGTTAAAAACAAGTATCAACAACACTCAAGAGAAGCCTCAAGGCTTGAGGATATCATAACCACATGGTAGAAAAGCAAATCTACATGTTACCTCCCTCAAACTCAACTATTTATAAAAATGTTTATTTAATTTCAACGTTAAAATGCATTGCCGGTGGGCTACATTCAAATTGTGGGGAAGTGGATTATGACTGTCCAGATGACTTTATAAAAAGGTATTACAAAAAGCTAAAAAGAAGACGCTAGGGATAGCTTGTATTCATTCTCTCCAAATAAAAAGGCAGTCCTAAACTACTGCATTGGGTAAAAGTAGAAATGATTATGACGAAGGTAACTCATACCTTAGATAGAATTAAGAGTACTACCAAAGTCTTTCTGCATTTCTGAGAATCCCAACCCTAACAAAACGTAGAGAAACATATTTGATATTGTTTTAAAGTAGAAACTGATTTGAATATGTATTTTCAAAACCCTAAAGACCCCCTTACTTAGCTTAATGCTTTTGTTCATATTCTTGATAGCATGGTAGTTTCACAAACAAAGAAAACAGCTGCATATTACAAATTCAAGTAAGTCTTACTATAAGACATAAAACCCCACAAAGATGCATTGGTAGAAGGTTTCTTTAAAAGATTACAATCAGTGTCCTATTATCAGCATAGTGGGCCATATGACGTCATTATCCCCCCCCCCCCCCCCCAAGAGTACCACACTGCGGTGCTGGCAACACCACATGGACATTCATAAGTTTAGTAGTTTTACTCCTTGAGAATGCATGCTCGTGTCATAAACCTGTGAGAAACCTCAGGTAAAAAAACAAAACACTTGTTTTCATGACTTTTACCCTCTTTGGCAAATGGCTACAGTGTCTTGAGACCATCACCATAAAATAATTGTTCAAATTTCAGAAAGAGCCTAACTTGTTTCCAAACAGATAGTTACCAACACTTTTCACATACAAAACAGTATAAGCCTTCATTATTTTGCTCCAGATACAAATAAATGTTTAATAAAAAAATAAAAATCCCCCATCAACACTTAATAAATCCAGTATTCCACCTGAACACCACATGCAGGTTGACATAAAAAAAAAACTAAAATATCAGTGGCACATTTAAACATTGACATAGAGTTAAACAAAGTAAACTTTTTGAAAAGAACTGATTAATTACAGCTACATGGCCTCAGAATAGTTATTTTCTTCGGAATGCTTTTCCATTTTGTATAATCCCCCCCCCCCCCCCCCAATAGTCTCCTTCACCATGTTTTATGCAAAGTTATGATGCAGTTTAGAATCATTCTGAGAGGGTGTGTCACATTATAAAAGGACAGTATCAGGTTACCCTCTTAACGGAAAAGCCTGATTGTTCTGAGCTCAGGTTTCAAATCCAAATACAATAGCTAAGTCACAGCAGCCAAAATGTGCTTTTCTACCCCTGCTATGCTTGACAGGTTATGACAGCCATGGCATAAAATTACTTCACACTAACCAGCAGTCAAATTACTGAAGATGTATTAGATGTCATCAGACCATTTAGATGTTCACAACTTAGTATGGGGAACCAAATTTGCCATTTTTAAGCGAGGGTAGCGTCAGGCAAACCCCGTTGAAATGTCAGCGGGGTATACAACTAAGCTGGATCAAGGAGTTAGCCAGCTAACGTGCCTAAATGTTCAAAAATTACTTTTCTTTTTGAAAGAGAAGCTTGAAATGGGAAGTCTCATTAGCTAGGTTTCCATCCAACTGGCAACAGAGTTATATAAATATTCTGAAACTTTGCATAAAAACAAATACACGCATTTTCCCCAGAGATGGGTTTCCATCAAGTTGACCTGTTGAGGATAAAAATGCTGTACGTGATGACGTAGTGCACATAAAAATAACGTTTGCGGTTAAATTCCCATGTACCAAATTCAAGTTTCCATCGCATTTGCAACTGATGGTTTTGTCAAAATAAAAATGGTGTTATTGCAAATATGCCCACTGGTCTTGATACATGTGCTCTAGTCAACAGCTTGCATATAGAGTGCTGGTAGGATAGCCTACATAAGATTATGGACGAAATAGCAAGATGTGTCAAAAAGCAGCCAAGCACCATCATCATGTTTCCAGAATAAGACCCTCAATATTATTGGAAAGGAGCAATCAAATCACTGCATGATCTTTCTCCACCTTGTGAAGTTAATCATAACTTGTCATCTGTAGCCTAATAAACTGCATTCTGTGATGAGTCGTAGTGGGCCGACCACAACATATCGCATGACTCCAAGTTTACTACAATATATCAATATTTGCGTCGCCATCTCCTCACATAAATTGTACTGACAAATCTCACCTTGTCTATCATATTTTGTTTAAGCATTTGTTGTTCACCGTTTCCATCAGGCCTGCTGTGACAGACAAGCCATTACATTTTTTTTTTAAATGCATATAAAGTTAGGATGGAAACATGGTTAGTGACTAAACCCCCAAAAACATTACGTTTAGCTTTCTTAAATGAACAAGAAATCAAGTTCTGATTTTTAATCAAAGTTAGCTGGCTAATTTATTTGTCCTGCCTTGTAATATACCTGTCTGGTATCAAATTAGTTACATGCACCAACAACTTTGGGTTGGTGCATAAAGTCTCTTGCAGAGGCAGGCGAAACAAATGGAATTCAACCCATATTGCATTGTAGAAATTCAGGAGGAATGAATGTTGAATGATGCATGGCCAGTGCTAGTTTGGCATAGTTCATTTCATCTATGAAACTGAATTGGTAGACATTGCAGCGTAATAAGGGCTGGTTATAGATACACATTCTCTGGTACTAGAGGCTCAAGTGCACAGCCACAATGTTTTGTACTGTGGGCTTAAAACCTTCTAGAGAGGCTCAGTTGAAGAGGAATTTATCCATTAAGATAAAGTAAAATAATCTGAAAGCTTTGAAAGTCCCAGCCAAACAATGGACTACACCAGGACCTAACAGCATCCGCTTCCAGCATTCTGAACTCTACACTGAATCCCTCCACATCATCTTGGCTATTGCATAAGCATGTATGCATCTGCTGATGGGGCATTCATGCATACACATACAGGCAAAGAGAACATTCCAGGTAAACTTAAGTCACAGTTGATCTAGTTATAACGTGAAAGCAGCACAACAGGTAGTCCTTTGGTGTCTGAGCTTGGTTCAAACGTTCTGCCTTAGACTTAACGAAATAAAAACAGAGTTTGAAGAGCCCTCCCATCCACCTCCCAGTAGGCTGGATGTGCATGCGTATGCATGCCCTGGCTGATGTGCTTTATAAGTGCTGCTGTGGGGCAGAAGGCAGTTAGGAAACAGAGAGCAGGCATGGTAGCGGTCTCCTGTTAAAGATGGGGACATGCCTGCAGTCAGTGTGGCTGAAGAGCTGCGGTCAGGTAGAGGCCAGGCTGAGCAGTCGTCTAGAGATCTGAGTTGGGGGTGGGCAAAGGTGGTTGTTTAGGCACATGATGACGTGATGACGAGGGGGGTGAGGAGCTGACTGAGCTCAGAGGCAGAGACGGGCCCAGTCTTCAAGAGGCTGCCCCTCTGCCTGCGCTTGGCCAGCTTTGAGTTGGATGGAGGGGAGAGGCGCATGGAGGCGGAGCTGGCTGTGATGACCATGGGAGCCTCATCAAGCTGCTGCTGCTCCTCCATCACAGCCTGCTCAGCCAATTGCCGGTTCATGGCCACCGCCTTGCCAGCAAAGAACGTCAGGTCCTTGGCACTGTTTCTGATAGGATGACATCAAATATACAATAACAATGCAGAAGGTGACACTGCATTTTCAATAGTTGTACTTTCCTATAATGAGTTGATCAGGATACACTACACATACCCCCTATCCCTCAGGAACTCTGAAAATATGAACTCACCTTTGATGTAGGATAGATGTTGGCAGAGTGTCAGAGAAGCCCTAAAAATAAAAAATAAAGCAGAGGGACCCATTTTAGACAAAAACAACGCCCACCCATTCTACCCACTGAAATGTGTGTCAAGGAGTGGGAGGGAGAGCGCTCGAGACTTACCCCCTGCACCCATGGGTGCTGCAGGACCTGGCCGGCACTCAGGCGGTTCTTGGCGTCCCGAACAAGCAGTTTGGAGATCAGGTCTTTGGCACTTGAGGAGATGTGAGCCCAGTCTTTCTCAGGAAACTCATACTTCCCTTCCTGGATACTCTCGAACAACGTGTTCTGGAGAAGAAATAAGAACTTTCTTGACCATCACATAGTAAGGAACGTACAGCTTGAATTTCACAAGATGTACACATGCATCTAGGACTACTATACGTCCTACTAAACAAACAGAATACAGTTTCAGGAGTACACATGATAAAGGGAGAGAAAGCTAGAGCGAGAATCTGATGCAGCCGGAAGTAGTCTTTCCTTCCTTACCTGGCATGTGTGGCACGGTTCTCCCATATCCCAGCCACAGTCACTGCCGCAGCGGCCCACAAAGGGCGGGTAGCCGCTCAGCAGGATGTAAAGGATGACCCCCAGGCTCCACAGGTCACAGCGCTTGTCATAGTTGGTGGCCTCCTCACTGAAGGCCTCCACCACCTCAGGGGCCATGTACTCTGCTGAGCCACACTGCAGGAAACAGACAGATTGCAGGGTTAGTTAGCACTGGGCTGGGAACAGTCAACAACTCCCACCTGAGGCTACTGCTGCAGCTATATAAAAACAGCTGAATGTAATATGTGAGTACAACAGTGAAAATTAAAATCAAGTCTATGCTGTCCAATGTCCGCGAACAAAACATTTCTGCCTGCTCTGCCTCATGTGCCTCTGCACAGAAGAATAAGCCTGTATGAGAGTCACATAGTAGACAGCAGCTCTGGGCTAAACTAAAGCAGTACAGATGGGCTCATGGGGGTGGGGGAGGATTATCCACACTGATGGATTTCTTTAAGTCCCCCTGCGCCAAAACATCTCTACAGAAAATGTAACGAGGCATGAAGAACATTATGTGCAGTGGGCTGGGAGGTGAGGGCAGGGATGAGTGGGGCCTGATCTTAGCACTCGGCTCAAAGCCCACGGTGGACCGACTGGTCAGGCTACAGGCTCAGAGTGACTGTGGGATGTGAAACTAGGCCAAACACTGAGCTAGGAAAAGAGGATTGTCGGTGGGTCAGTCTAAGAAACCCTAGCACAGTTGCATAACTCCATCAAACAAACACCCAATGGTGTTTTAATACTTTGAGCAGGGATGAAGGAATGCGTGGGTCGCTAGTTCAGCAGGACAGGAGAACAAAGCCACTCCTTAGGAGTTGGCTGCCCTCAGTGCCCTGCTCAGATTTAATGAGCTTCTCTTCTGTTTACTTTCAGAGAAACTAAAACAACCTCGTGGCAAATAATACATCCGACTTCCATGTGAAGCGAGCAGTGTGTTAAGAAGCAGTGCGGCTTGGCGGGTCATGTTTCGGAGGATGCATGTCTCGACCTTCCCCTCTCCAGAGGCTGTTGAAGCGATGAGACAATTGGAGATCACAAAAATGCGGTAAAGATAATAATCAACATACATGATGATTCCTCAATCTGTGGGGTTAGATTGACCTGACCAGACCATAAACTAAACCCAGAGCTCAGGTCAGGAGAGGTATCAAGGACACCCTTTCAACACTCCTGATTGGCTAGCTAGCTTTATCATGAATGGTGCTCTGGTTGAAGGAGATACCAAGAACCTCTGGTAAACCAAACATTCATAAAACCCTAACAATGTGAGCCTGCTGCAACACAATGGCTCTGAACAGCTGTTTCCGTTTGGGGGGGGGGGTTTAAAGCTGACCCTGGGGTGTACATTTACTCAAAAATAGCATTTTTCTATCCGAGGAGAGGCTGGAGTAGTCTGTTGGCCAGCGAGCCCCAACCCCTGCACAGCTGGTTGCCTTCCTTAACAACACTACCAGATTCAGGTCAAATCCAACCCTCATGGAAAAACCAGGAGAAACTGCCACACTGCCAGCTGAAACACAACAGCATCATGGAAAAGATACATTTCTGTCCACCAAGGTGCTTTAGAGGAGTAATGGGATTATGATCAAAGAGTACTCATGTTTCAGAGCTCCCTTCAAAAACATGGCTAAGCCCAGCAGCCAGAGATAGGATGGCTAGACTATGACTGCTCAAGGCACTGATAAGGGTGTGGGGGCAGCTGAAGGGGGTAAAAATGAGAGCTCAGCTCAACTGATACCTGTACAACAGCAGATTTGAATTTCTAGAGTAGCTAAACATAACCACGCTGGTGCAATACTGCTGAAGACTTGCATCAGTCAATACTGCTGAAGACTTGCATCAGTCTCAAACCATCCTGCTGTGACACAGATAGTGGTTAATCAGCCGGACGTCTGTAGATTTGTTGGTGAACTCAACCTGGGGCTTTCCTAACCATGTGACCAGTCAGCCCATGGTCATGTGACAACACAGCTGTTTGAGGACAGCTTACAGAAAGAGGAGTTGGTCTTTCATCAGCTGCACCAGAGTGCCTGACAAACCTCTGACAACTTCTGTGAATTCCCCTTAAGGTGCAGCACAGGCCTGTGTGTTCATACGGCTACACAGCCCCATGCCGATCTGTTTTCACCACTAAGTTCTCAGGAAACCACAAACATGATTCTCAGAAAAGAGACCAGCTATACCCTAAAATTCACCCCCGAAAGTCTTCAGGTAGCAAACCTGAAGACTTTCAACCTCTACAAATACAGTAAACAAATTGTCTTAGTGTGCCTTTTATCAAATTCAAATGTACTCAGGCACATGAAAGTATTTACAGATTTCTGAAACACATACATATGAAAATAACATGGCCTAAGTGCAGACATGCAGGTAAGGAGGGGGGGGGGGGGGGGGGGGGGTGAGGGTGGAGGAAGAGAAATGAAAATTAGATAAGATTGCCCCGGTGATGAGGCAAAAGAAAAACAAGGGCAAGCGTATGAGCAGCTCTGGGCACCCCCCCCCCCCACACTCCCCCTGGCTCAGCCAATCAAAGCACAGTTGCTAGGTACAAGGGCAAGACTCAATTTCTATAGAACAAGCTTCAGACATGGGGCTTTTGTTTCATGAATACAAAGAGAAATGCAGGCTTGCACAAATGTGGTGAGAGAAAGTGGGTGGCAACTACAGTGAGAAGAAACCAGAGGGTGGGTGGCGATGTTATTTCTGTTTCTGCATGTTACAGCTCAATACCAGAGAAATGCAGCAGAGGCTCAGTGAAGGGAGACATTATTTTGTTCCAATTACCGTTCCAAGGAAAATAAGGTTCATTCAGCCACTTCCACATACCATAGTTTAGCCTCGCTGTCTGTGCAAATGTGCAATCTGTTCCCTGTAGCCTTAATCCTACAAGGATATTACATCTAGTTCTTTCCACAGGAATGACAAAATATCTTAATTCAAAAAAAGTCTGACCTGACCCAGGGAAATCGCTTAGATAAAGACCAGGCTCTTGTTGAAACCAGAGGGGGATGCAGGCAAGGTGAGGGAGAGAGCAGAGAGCCAACATCATAGAGGGGGAGACCACTCAGCACTCACACCACCTATTCAGTCTCCAACGTGGGCCAAATGTGCGAGTGTGACACACCCCACCACAGACTAAACCCGTGAGACCCCTGGCCCCACAACTATTCTACCAAGAGGCCAGGGCAGAGTTGGCCCACCAGCTAAAGCTAGGTCAGGTTCCAATGAAAAATCCACCACCCCTACATTTCTCCACATTCCCCCTCTTGCTAGCCTGGACGGGCTATCAGCTTCACCTGCTAACACCCATCTCCCTTCCTCTGACAGCTATGGGAGGGGCAAATAATGAGATCGGTTCCCTTTACATTTGAATCATTCCAAAAGCTGCCATTCCGGGTTCAAAAATAGTTATTTGACAAAACGTGGGGTTAAACCATCATAACCCCATGTGCCTCACCATTTCCACTGATAAGTAGAAGGATGTGGACATTAGACTTTTGGGAATTCGAATGGAGCAATCCAGATATCCAATCCAGATATCTAAGCCTAGGAGCTGCCAGATAGGAGAGCGCACTCGGGGGGGGGCACCTGAGAGTCAATCCCCAGGTGACACCACTGGGGAGCGGCACCGTAAAAACACCCTGGATATTATCTACCTGCCTCAGGGAAACAGCCAGCGGCAGGGCATGTGACCGATTAACCTCACTGGGGATTTGTGCTACGTCCTATAAATCACATCTGCCTTCTAGGGACGCGCACTGGTCCCCGATCCAAATGTGTAAGATATGACTGCATCGGTCCGAACCCCAAATGTAACATGCACCAGTCCAACAAAAAAACAAACACTACAAATTGCTTTTTAATTACCTTTTTTCTACATTCCGAAAATACCTAATATTTAGTGACAACTGACATGTCCTCTCCTTCAGTGTTGAACTAAGCATGTAACTGCGATGAGCTACAAGTCACTTTTCATGCCGAACAACCCTCGGGAATATCAATAGTCTAGTCACAGTGCCCAGCTTTGCACGCTGACCACTGGGAGTTAACCGCCGGAAACAACTGCCAGATACCCCTCATCTGGCTATACCTGCTGAAGGGGGCTTACTATAGATTGTTCAGGTTCCACCATCAGCAATAGTTTTGCTTTAAGCAATGAGTGTATATGGTAATTTGTAGATATGAAATGATCAAATTCTCATTGTATAACAAGGAACCACTTTTGCGAGGTGCACTGCATGGCCAACGCTGGTGGAGAAAGGAAGAGCGGCAAACTTTGAACCAATCAAAACCATTCCATTTTGAGATGGGGTGAAATTCAAAGATGAGCTACACACCATTCAAAAGTTTGGGATCACTTAGAAATGTCCTTGTTTTCCATGAAAACACACATGAAATTAGTTGTGAAATGAATAGAAAACAGTCAAGATTGGGTTCTAAATAATTTAATTTAAATAATTGTCCTTCAAACTTTGTTTCTGTCAACAAAAAAATAAGAAAAATTCGTCCATTTGCAGCAATTGCAGCCCTTTGGCATTCTAGTTGTCAATTTGTTGAGCTAATCTGAAGAGATTTCACCCCATGCTTCCTGAAACACCTCCCACAAGTTGGATTGGCACTACTTATGTACCTTACCGTCAAGCTGCTCCCACAACAGCTCAATAGGGTTGAGACCCGGTGACTGTGCTGGCCACTTCATTATAGACAGAACACCAGCTGACTGCTTCTTCCCTAAATAGTTATTGCATAGTTTGGAGCTATGCTTTGGGTCATTGTCCTGTTGTAGGAAGAAATTGGCTCCAATTAAGTGCCGTCCACAGGGTACGGCATGGCGTTGCAAAATGGAGTGATACTTCCTTCAAGATCCCTTTTACACTGTACAAATCTCCCACTTTACCACCAAAGCACCCCCAGACCATTACATTGCCTCCACCATGCTTGACATGTGGTGTCAAGCACTCCTCCAGCATCTTTTCTGCATCTCACAAATGTTCCTCTTTATGATCTGAACACCTCAAACTTACATTTGTCTGTCCATAACACTTATTTCAATCTTTCTTTGTCCAGTGTGTTCTTTTGCCCATCAATCTTTTCTTTTTATTGGCCAGTGAGATATGGCTTTTTTCCCCTTTGCAACTATGCCTAGAAGGCCAGCATCCCAAAATCACCTCTTCACTGTTGACGTTGAGGTGTTTTGCAGGTACTATTTAATGAAGCTGCCAGTTGAGGACTTGTAAGGTGTCTGTTTCTCAAACTAGACACTAATGTACTTGCCCTCTTGCTCAGTTGTGCACCGGGCCTTCCACTCTTCTTTCTATTCTGGTTAGAGCCAGTTTGCGCTGTTCTGTGAAGGGAGTAGTGCACAGCGTTGTACTAGATCTTCAGTTTCTTGGCAATTTCTGACATGGAATAGTCTTCATTTCTCAGAACAAGAGACTATTGAGTTTCAGAAGAAAGGTCTTTGTTTCTGGCCATTTTGAGCCTGTACTCAAACCCACAAATGCTGATTCTCCAGATACTCAACTAGTCTAAAGCATGACAGTTTTATTTCTTTAAAACAGGACAGTTTTCAGCTGTGCAAACATAATTCTAATGATCAATTAGCCTTTAAAAAACGATAAACTCTGATTAGCTAACAACGTGCCATTGGAACACAGGCGTGACGGTTGCTGATAATGGGCCTCCTATATATATATATATATATACACACATAGGCGTACATTTAAAATAAAAAAATACATCTGCCGTTTCAAACTACAAAAAAACTTTTGAACGGTAGTGTATATTCATTGGCTATGTCATAGCTAAATATCAATACATTACTAGCGCAAACACGACAAGTTAGTGATTATAATTTCAGAACCAAGGTGAGGGGGACAAAAGCATAGGCTACATTGCGGCAACCCCCCCCCCCCCCCAAAAAAAAAATTGATAGTGATAGTGTGGTGGTAGATGCCTAGTCTCCCTTATGGCTCAGATGCCTTCAGCATATACACCATAGATATACATAATTTACACCCACACAAGTCAGCACAAACAGATCCAGCTCATGAGCTCCATCAACAGCAGAATTTAGCACAGAAAATGAATACGTTTATGCAACAAATGTCAGTAAATCGCATCCAATCGTTCTCTAGTCAAACCAAAATGCACCGAATCGTTTCAAACTAAAATGTACCGCTTTGGAGCCCTTGTATTTAGATACGTATCGAATCGTCTTGAAAGGGAACGATGCAGATCCCTACTGCCTCCCATAAAATGTCTGTTTCCCTCCCATACCATTTCAAGACTATTTACACATGCAGTCAAAATGAATCAAGGTGAACTGGACTGGTACAACAGTGTAGTAGACTGACCGGAGTAAGGAGCTCTGGGGTGGAGATGGGTGAGCTGTCGCTGTTCAGCTTGATCCCACTGCCCAGGTCAAAGTCACAGATCTTCACAGGAGAGATCTACAGAGGAAGGGAGAAAGACACGTTTTAGATGTTACAAAATCATCCTTTCTTCTGATGCCGCTCAAGAGATTAGTGACCAAAGTTCAGGGTGTTGGTTGTTGTTTATGCCTTTCATTGGGTATGATAGCACTTTAGGAAGGCGACTTACTGGCAATCATACTTAACTTCCGATTAGCGTGCCCTTGTGCCAGTGACTAAAGATATCAGACACCCAGCAATGGAAACGTACCTTGTCCACATGCTCACACAAGATGTTTTCCGGCTTCAGATCTCTATGTGCCATTCCTTTAAAAAGAAAATAAAAAAAAGGTAATTCTAAGGTATGGTGAATTAAACAGAACAGGTGGGTTGTACGTTGGCATGTGTCAAATGACCAGTATGGGCCACTGCTAGGGATCACAGGGGGCCTATGGCTGACCTTTCACCCAACAGCCCAGGTGTGGAAGCGACACGCGAGACCTTAAGACCATTTATTATACCCAGGAGTACAGTGGGCCGAGCCTTCCAACCATCTGCTGAAACCAGATCAGATAGTTGCAGTGCAAAGCCCTCGTGAGACACGCCAGCCCATCTCCAGGTCCTTCCCAGTACCAATGTGAAACTCAAACCTCCCCGTGGCCTGGCAGGCAAGCCCTGGGCTGTGGCTCGACCCTGCTGGAGGACGCTTACCTTTGTTATGCAGGAAATCCAGAGCGCTGGCGATGTCCTGCACCACAACGCAGGCTTCCTGCTCGCTAAAGTGTTGTCTCCTGTGGATGTGAGCCAGGACCGAACCTGCGGGTCAGTAAGACTTATTACTCTGCTCCATTACATGGTCTGGTTTAAAAAGTGTCTGTATTAAGCTACACCGACCAATTCAATGAGACGCATGCAAGAGGAAATGGTGTATTTTACTAAAGCATTACATTAGCCCCTGAGACTGGTGGTGAGGGTTCAGAGCATTTAAGCCTGGTTGGAAGCACTCACCTCCTCTTAGCATTTCAAACACCAAGTAAAACTTGTCTTCCTCCTCGAAGAACTCCACCAGCTCCAGGATGTTTCTGCAGTGAAGGAAACAGGACACGGTCATTATGTAGTCAAGCGATTATAACAATTACTAAAAAAATATATCAGTCTGGAAATATTTATATTGAATAACTGGAAAAACTTGTCTCAGAGCATTACTCATTTAGTGCCAAGAGCATCTGTTGAAGTAAGGTACACTGCTTTCTACAACAACAAAAAAAAGTGTCAGAAGTCAGCCATGTGTTTGGCATATAGGCAGTAATCTTACCTGTGACCCTGGCACTGGTACAGCATCTCCACCTCCCTGAAGACGCGACTGCGGCTGTGACCTGGTCTCTTCTCAATGATCTGGAGTGGAGGAGTCTGGGTTAGGCTTCCAACCACCATGTATGTATCATACTGTGCCCTTAGCACCACTTCAGGCACAGCTTGGATGAAGGGTTAACCTAATTCCAAGGTTGCCTAGTGCCTACCCACCCAGACAGCCAATAGGTTAAGAATCACAGCACCACACCTCTAAATATAGTATAAGTGTGTAACCTATATTGCAAAAAGGGGCAAAGGGTTCATCCCAGCCATCACAGGCAACCAGTTCCCAGTTGCATCAACAGAGTAGAGACTAAATTTAGCTGCAGTACTGTTGTGGGCTGCTGCCTGGCAGTCCAGCTTGTTGCAAAGCCAAAAGAGACTGCTGACACTAAAAGCAAATGCCTAAATGTTCCAGCTGCCCCCTCTTCTCATTGTCTGAGGGTGTACGTGACTCTTCCTGTTAGCTGGATTAGAGCTGCCATTGAAACCCACCGGGCCAGAGCACAATGTTTCTAGGATTAGAGGCCTGTATTGACCCAAAGCTTTCTCCTGAACACAACTTCCAAAGAGTAGGCGCCAAGTAGCAGACACTAGTATTAATTGATAGTGGGAGAATTGATAGATGGCTAAATGAATAGCCAATGCATGAGGGTGAGCCTCTTATCTCTATGGAGGGTTGTGGGGTTTTTAACTGTCAGACAGTCACCCAGCAGGGGCTATACATCCCTGCAGGATGGCCTCATTGAGTCATACTGCAGGTCTGTAAATAAACCCAGGCATGTGAAGAGCCAGGCAGCCCAGGAGCACTCAGTATGCTGAGTCCAAGGATGAAGCTAGCCAGGCAGGAAAGAAAGCACGCAGATAGGAAAACAAACTGAAGGGGCCGGTCTTCTGTAGCTCTGGCTTTTGTTCTAGTGTTGCAACACTAGAGTCCCCGCCCCCCCGCCCAGACGTCGGGAGGGGGAGGGGTAGTTGACGAGGACATCTGGTGTGGGCAGTCTGAGACCCCGCCAAGCCCCAACTGACCTTCAGACATGGGTTCTCCCACACTCTACCCCATAGAACCCCTCTTAAGTGAACAACTATTACTAGAAAGATTTGAGGGGAACAAAGATCATTAAATGTACTGGATGCAAAAGTAATGTTTCTCTTACAGCATCCAAAGAATCCATACAAAATGTGGAACAAACTAAATCTTACAACACTTCTGCAAAAATGGAAAACATATCAAATGGAATTTCACAACATTTACCTCAAGGCAAAAGGAGGGAGAATGAGTCACAGGAATCCAACAACAGTTTTTCAAACCACACCCCATTTTGTAGGGGGGGGGGGGGACAGTGCTGCTAGAGGAACAAAAAAAATGAAGTGACCGCGCCAGGTCATAACCCTTACCGGGTTTGGCAAAGACAGAGAGGACTGCCTCGCTTCTAGTCCTACAAGCATTTTGCTACACCCGCAATAACATCTGCTAAACACATGTATGTGACCAATAAAATGTGATTTTATGTTTTGGCACTGCTGCCAGCACACACACCTCCCGCCACTAAGAGCCTGGCTGACAAATGAGAGCAAAGAGAGGGGGTGGAAGTAGCCTTTGGTTGGCTCTTATTGGATAGCAGAGCCAGAAAAACACAGTAAGGGGGAGTTTCTGTGATAGCAGTAGCTAGGTACCCAGTGCCCATTAAACTACAGCAGCCTCAAAACACTGACAGAGCCTCATACATCTGTTAAACAGAACAAAAGTGATAAAGTCTGTCTTGAAATGTCCCAAACAAGGTTACAAGAGTACAGCCCACAAACATTGAGATGCAAGAGAAGACTGGGTCAAAGAGGGACAGCAGGGAACCTAGTAGTTGGAGTGTTGGGCCAGTAAGTGAAAGGTTGCTAGATCAAATCCCCAAGCTGACAAGATAAAAAGCTGTCGTTCTGCCCCTGAATAAGGCAGTTAGCCTAGGAACAGTGGGTCGTCATTGTAAATAAGAATCTGTTATTCACTCACTTGCCTAGTTAAATAAAAAAACATTAAATGATGGGGCTATATTTCCTGAGCAATACCTTCATGTGCACAATTCACAGCTTGTGGCTAATGATCAATGTAACATTCCTATTTTGAGCGCAAGCCAAGGCCCAAACAGCAAAGTAGTGTGACGATAGCAGTCACAGGCCCATGTCAGGAGTGACGCACACGTCAGACACTACCCTCTGAAGTTGGCAATATCCTGGGAAAGCCTTCAATTACCTTTCCTATAAAAATGGGCACGTTCCCAAATTCTATACAAACCACTTATTACAATAACAGTTAGGCACTCAATGATATTGGGGTTTATTTTCAAATAAACTGTGCAACATGAGAAACATCTTACCTTCACAGCATATTCTTTATTGGTGATGAGGTTGATGCAGGTCTGCACTCTTGCATATGCCCCCTCTCCAAGAACCTCTGCCTGCAGCCTGTAGACATCTAGTAGGACACATTCACAAAAAATTAGAACTGTAAAAAAAAATGGCGTTATTTTGTACTATAAACTACAGAATCTGCCCTTTACATGAGATAAGAAAATGACTCACCCTCAAATCGGCCAGAGAAGCTGTCAGTTGCCCTGCAACGCTTTTTCTTCTTATTTCTCTTCTTGGCATCAGGGATGTCAATAGGTTGGCTGGAGGGAATATCTACACAAATCACAAACATTTGTAAGAATAATATAGAATTACAGCATGCTACTTAACATAGGAAATGGTACTACAGAGTTTGTGTCCCAGGATGCCATTATTGACCTATTGGAGTAAGATGAGAACTTCAGAGTTATGGGTTCAGTACAACAAAGGAATGCACTTACCATGTCTATTCGACGACTCAAAATTGAAGTCGGAATCAAGGAGGGATCCATTTTCTGTGAATTCATCAGTCTCAAAGGGATTTTGGCCCTAGATGAGCAGAACAAACCGGTGAATTTAAACTAAAAGTTAGGCCTTGTTCAAAATGACCCACAATTTATGGTAAAATTAGCAACATGTTTGCTACAGTGGCCATGGTCTCATCCATCACAACATTGAATCAAGCTCCAAGAATTTCACAGCTGATACTGTATCCAGTGTACAATTCTGTGCACTGCCCACTTGTACCCAGGCTTCATATATATACAATAACATCTGAACCAATCTGTGCTGTTGTGCCATTTAAAAACATTGTCCAAGTAGGCCAGCTTAACAGTCTCCCTCTAACTCAATTAGTCATTATCCATATCTGTGTAAAGACAGATGTAGTTAAATATAGCAAGATGGAGTCTGGTCTGGTCTCACACACCCCCCCCCCCCCCCCCCCATCTTGTAACCAATTCAATCTAATAGAAACACTTATTCACCTTGAAAGAGCTATGGAATCCAGTGACTTCGCTGATCATATTTTGCACCATTTTGCTTTGATTATGGAGGATTGATGGCGACTGCAGCGTTTTTGTGGTATCAAATTACACTCTCCCAAAACAAAACGTTTCTTTTAGAGAGAATGCAGCAAATTATCGCTGTGCTGTCTGGTCAAGATGATGCGCTTTCAACCAGACGGGAGCACTGTGGTAAAAAAAAAATATATATATATATATACATAGTATAAACATTACAAAATCGGGAATATTTGACAACAACAACCTAATTAGGCCTATCATGCTAGACACGGGGTTAAACATTGGAAACATATTTCGTTACTTTAACGAGTAGCTAGCTGTACTATTACATTTAAAAATAGTTCATCCAATTTACATAACGCAGCTAGACCCGTTGTCTGTTGTCAAAACACGTTTACTGAACACACACTGCGCTAGTAGAAGCAAATACTGTCCGTGAGGACACTGCACAGCAACATGCATTTGCAGCTAACTAATCAACTAGCTAGCTAGTTAGTTAATCGCATCAATATCCTGAAATGAATTACCAACGGAGTCAACCGACTAAACAAGCTAAGCGTGAAGAAATATGTAAATAAAATGTTAAATCAATGAATCGATTTGGCCAGCCAGAAAGCTAGTTAACTGTTAGTTACTTATGCTGACGCGCTGTCAACCATCGACAAAGCATTACTTTCGATAAACTCCGAGTAGAAAGGACGTCAAGCCAAATTAACTATCGACAAACTACTTTTAATTTACCCCGTTTTCGCTTTTCACAGCTCCAGTGTTAAAGCCGTTATTTGACCCACTGCTTTCATCAAAGCTGCAGAGATGGTCGAGGGGAAGCCAGATCGTGAGTGTGTGGAAGATGGAACGACGTGCATCCCGACAAGGCTTTTTAATCTCACGACTGTTTCCGCCCACTTCTCGGTTCATCCAGCCCCTTCGGCTACTCGCACCCAAAACACAACAACAGACGGTTGGTTCATCACATGGGCTGGGATGAGGAATTACGTGTGTTCTCGTTGACTGGCGCAGCGGTCTAAAGCACTGCATCTCAGTGCAAAACGCGTAACGACAGTCCCTGGTTCGAATCCAGGCAGTTATTGAGAGTCCTATAGATTTCCATAGTTAAATAAAACATATTTCTGTTTCTATTTCAGCCAATAGCATCTTTCCTAACGCCTTCTCAATTATTATGTAGGTGTGTAAGCAGACACAGCCTTTCACCACATTGTGGAGATTCTGCCATGTTGTTTTCTTCTATAAAGCATTTTCAGTGTGCTAGGTTTTAGGAGAGGGGACAGAAATGGAACTGGGTGACAGTGGATTGCTTTGTACTCCCTGAGTTCAAGTGAAGAGGCATGCTGGAATGAAGAGGATGTAGACTAGTGTGTGTTTAGGGCACAAACAATGATCATGTTTATTCAGGTGTAGGCCTATCGTGTTCTGTCAGACATGGCGAGAGACGCATTTCAGCAATAGCATAAGGCTAAGTATTTTTCAAATTGATTCTGAATAAAAAGTTGCAGCCAGACAGCTATCCTACTCAGGGAATTATGTTTCTGTGTTTTTACCGAGTGTAACAAAGTTCTTCTTACATTGACTGGACTTCTACGGATAATAGCCTATGCATTTCACTAATCCTTGTTACTTAGGCAGGCTGGCGATGACAAATTGCAATAGGGAATCACGACATAGACTGACCAGGTGAATCCAGGTGAAAATGGCGATCTGTTTTTGATGTCACTTGTTAAATATACTTCAATCAGTGCAGATGAAGGGGAGGAGACAGTTTAAAGATGGAATTTTAAGCCTTGAGACAATTGAGACATGGATTGTGTATGTGTTGAATGGGCAAGACAAAATATTTATGTGCCTTTGAGCGGGGTGTGGTAGTAGGTGCCAGGCGCACCGGTTTGTGTCAAGAACTGAAACAGCGCTGGTTTTTCACCCTCACAGTTTCTCGTGTGTATCAAGAAGGGGGGTGCAACTCAGTATTAGGAAGGTATTCCTAATGTTTGGTATACTCAGTTCATGTGAATGCACACACACACACACACTAGTTTAGTGCAACATACATGTCATATACAGGGCTATACATTGATGGAGAATAGAGGAGGACAGTAAAATATTAGTAGTATAGGACCCTTCGTCCAGTGGCAATTTTAGCATGTAAATCTTGCTGAGGTAAACAAAAAACAAACATTTGGGATGCATGCCAGCAAAGCCACTACACAACACTAAACAATACATTAATTGCACTATAACGGTGACAAACGGTGCACACAAACTGTTAAGGCCTACATAAACCTGTCCCAACAGCAGAGTCCCAACAGCAGTTTCAACACCTTACCACTGCTACGCCTGGCTATCAGCGGAGCCTTGTCTGGCAGTGAAACAGTTAATTCAGACTCATTTACTGCCTTTAAAAAAAACATAGCTGATATGGCTGACTTGCTTAAACAAATGTGGTTTCTACTGACAACTGAGATGTACAAACTATGGTATAAAGGGACGACAAGCGGATAAGTGGCAATCCATAATTTCGATTAAGACATTAATGTGCGGGCTAAGACGGACTTAGTCAATATAACTATTTGTTCCGCACTGACATAGACAGCGACAGAATTCAGAACATGGGCCGTTCTTACAGTGTTCTCCCTGTACACCAAATCAGAACCGTAGGATAAATAAAGGGGGCATATAAGCAAACAATGAAAGCTCTTACAATATTCAATGATTACATTTCTCTAAAACAGGTTATAGGCTACATGTGCATCACTAAGTCAGAACAGTAGGCGAAATTAAGAGGGGAAAATAGACCAAATTCTTAGGGTGAGGGACATGGGCTACTAACAGCTTACTACACTACATACACTTAGTATTACTTTCTTTGCTACAGTATACATATCTATGTTTATATTAGTATACATATACATATTACATAATTTATGCAGCAGCATACAATACATTTTTGGACTCACCTTGTTGTGCTGTGCTCACTAGAACAGGAAGGTGGTGCGGCAGTCCTTCGTGGGCAAATTTTGTCATCAAAGTTAGGCATTCTCTGGATTTCTAGTGCTTTCAAGACAACTGGGAACTCGGAAAAGAACAAGGTCAAATCATGATGTTGATTGTCAGTGATCTTTAGTCCGTAGCTCTAGAAAGAGGCCAGAGTTCCTGACTTACAATTCAGAGTTGGTTGACCTTCAAAACGTATATTCCCAGTCGGAGCTTATTTTTTTCCCCGAGTTCCCAATGGTCTTGAATTCACAAGTCATATTTCCCAGTTCTGAGTTAACAGTTGTTGAAAGCGCGGCAGAAATAATGCCGGAATGACAGCATGGCCAATGTTGAATGCTTATCATTTTAAGCTTGGAAAAGAGACCCTTAAACCCAGACTTGGGACCACACAGACACACCACTGAATAGCATGCTAGTGATATCTTTGCAATGCTAGCAGTTAGCCATTGATTCCTTCCAAACCAGTCATTGTTGAATTTGCGATTTCCAACTTGTTGTGTAATGTTTATGTCCAATGGCCTAAGAGCACCGATACTTTTTATGTATAATTTCTATTAGTTATTTCTCTTTATATGACAAGGATTAAAAAGGATTTGTCAGTAGATTGTCGACTTGATTTATGTTGATGACTACTAGCTAAGATTTTGAAAGTATGATGTTGACATCAGTCCAATCAAAGCTACTGTAGATATAATGTGATTTGACTTTTTTCTGTGGCCAATGACCTTGAGCCTTCTTGGATGGGCACTTCTAATGTAACTCTATGGCAGCACCCAAGGGGCTTGAATTTTCAAGCTCTACACTTAGATTTGGAGGTGACGTAGTGTCCCCATGAGTGACAGAACACTGAGCCAGTCACGGCGCAACTGGAGAACATTACCAACCCCTTTGCTCCGTATTTTTCTGCTGGGTGCCCCACCACCACAGAAAGCACTGAGCTAGGCTGAAACACCTGCATTTTGGAGCTGCCTTACCCAAGAAATCAAAAAAGAGACCATGTTTGTATACGGCTTTATTAAGTCAATGATTATATATATTTTTTTACACTGTTTGCAAACTGATATGTGACACGTATTAATACCAAAATAACATGCAAAACAATAGATGTATTTTGTTAGCTAACAATGTGGGGCTCAAAATGACGCGTCGCCTTCATATCTATGGCAAGATATCTAGTGAGTCGTGACCTAGCATCGCACGTTTCAGAAATTGCTGAGGAGGTGGTACACAGGCAATCAATTGTCTCTCACAGCAGTGATAATGAAAACATTTTGAAATGAGCTACTGTATCTTCCCGTTAGGCCTAAGCAACATTGACATAATGAGTAAAAGAGGCACCCCATTTATTTTGATCATGTGCAATGGATTGCTTTCTCACAATGTTTAAGAACGAGCTTTAGCAAGTTCTATAAAGTTACTCATTACATGCAGTGCCTTCAGAAAGTATTCATACCCACTGACTTTTCCTCATTTTGTTGTGTTACAAAGTGGGATTAAAATTGATTTATGTATCATTTTTGGTCAACAATCTACACAAAATACTCTATAATGTCAAAGGGGAAGAACATTTCTCAAATGTATTAAAATGTATGAAAAATTCAACTAGTTAAGTATTCAACCCCCTGAGACAATGCATCTTAGAAATTACAGCGATTACATCTGTGTCTTTTTAGTTAAGTCTCTAAGAACTTTGCACACCTGGATTGTACAATATTTGCCCATCATTTTTTGGTTTTATTCTTCAAGCTCTGTCAAGTTGGTTGTTGATCATTGTTAGAAAGCCATTTTCCATAGATTTGCCAAGTCTTGCCATAGATTTTCAATCTGACTTAAGTCAACACTGTAATTAGGCCATTCAGGAACATTCAATGTCATTTTGGTAAGCAAAAGATTGTAGATTTGTGTAGATTTGGCCTGTGTTTTAGGTTGTTGTCCTACTGAAAGTTGAATCTGTCTCCCAGTGTCTGTTGGAAAGGAGACTGAACCAGGTTTTCCTCTAGGATTTTGCCTGTGCTTAACTGTATTCCATTTGTTTAATTAATAACTTCACCATGCTCAAAGGGATATTCAGCGGCTGCTTTAAAAAAAAAATTCTACCAAATCTACCAATTGGTGCCCTTTTCTACAAGTCACTAAAAAACTTCCCTTGTCTTTGTGGCGGAATCTGTGCTTGAAATTCACTACTCGATGGAGGGACCTTACAGATAATTGTATGCGAAGTTGGATGTTAACCACTTTTATTGAACACAGAATGAGTCCTTGCAACTTATTATGTGATTTATTAAGCACATTGTTACCCTGAATTTATTTAGGCACGCCATAACAAAGGGGTTGAATACTTATTGACCCAAGACATTTCAAATTCCACTTTTACATGATGGGGTATTGTGTGTAGATCAGTGACACAAAATAAATTTTAAATTCAGGCTGTAAGACAATAAAATGTGGAAAAAGTAAAGGGGTGTGAATACTTTCTGAAGGCACTGTAGCCTATGCCACACCCAAAATAATTGATCTGTTTATTTAATGGTTGTGCAAAATATGTTGAATTATTGCCATGACCCAAACCTGTAGACCATGTTCTTTCTGTTGTTTGCCTATTGTTACTATGTGGCCATGAAACACTTGCTACTGTATGTGCTATTTTCCTTGTAGGACTTGTTTATAAGAACAGGAACATCTTGTGACTGTGTTCTCTCTCCTTCCCTCTCCCCGGGCCCTCAGTGTATTTTGGCCCATATACTTGGGCCTTAAACTGCAGCAAACATTATGTAAAGGGATTGGCTGCTACTCAGTAGGGCCAGGACCACATGATGCAATCCAAGGTTAGGTTGGAAAACAAACCATGGGGCTGTGGAGGGCACTATGGGGTAACAGTAGCAGGGGCATAGTAAAAGGCTTCAAGTGGCAACCTCATTCCAATAACAACATCCCAGGGGGTAGTCTTTCAGAGAGGGGATATTTCTACCTGCTCACGGATTGGCTGAGATCAGGAGGTGTGGCTGAGAGGATGATAACAATAATGGATTGCATTTATACAGCACTTTTGTGTGCTACAGTCATAAGTATGAGTTACTCATTCACCACCAGTTTGTAGTAACCACCTGAGTGATGTATGACTGACATGCATCAGAACGTGCACAATACATTAACTACCAACCTCTGCAAACTTCTTGAATGGCCAAATCCTTGAATTTGTCCCCCATTAAATGTGTGTACATTACTGTATTTATACTTGGAATATTTTCAACAGGAAAAGTAAAAGAATAGCTGGAATTTTTATGTGTAGTAGCTCAAGACAACATACATAACAGGTTAATTGATTTAAACAACATACTTACAGTAAGTATTAACAAGTATGTACATGCATTAGGCCAAGATGGCGTAGCAGTAAGTCGTCCTGTCGTGTCGTGTCCCTGTATATTTTGTTTATATTTTGTTTATTTTTCGTTTTTTTTTACATATTTTTCGTTTTTTACATAGCTATCCCTTTAAAAACATTTTGCTAAACCTAAGCTTCCAAATACGCTGGATCTTCACAACTAGCTATCCAGCTAAACCGCAACCCTGGACGATTACCCCTGGCTAGCGTTTCCACCCACTTAGCTTGAAGCTAGCCCGGCCTGCGCTACCACCGTAGCATACTCCTGAGCTACAATACCCGGGCCCACGACCGGTCTATCGATGTCACCGCATGAAGAGGAATAAACAGACTCACCCCATCGCGACGTCCCCCAAAGGCTAACTCTCTAGCCCTCGCTATCTCCCTGCTTGCTAATTCGGCCTGCTAACTGCTAGCTTGTCCAGCTCCGGTCCGCTAACTGCTACCTTGTCTAGCCCGGGCCTACAAACTGTTAGCTTGTTAGCACAGGCCTGCTAACCGCCTGAATCCCTGCGTCCCAAACGCCCTCCGGACCCATATTTACTTTCTATCTCTTTTGACTTTTAATTTGTTTATACCTTCCGGAAACCTGCCTCACCCAATGTGATACGGAATCGCTATTATTTTTTATTTATTTTTAGAACACACTCAAGAACCTCCAGAAGCTAACCAGCTAACTAGCTACAAGCTATTTAGTCATTGTTCGTTTTTTTAACCTGGATAACACTCGCCAGTCCAGCTTCCCTTCCCCATCCACCGCTGCCCCCTGGACACTGATCTCTTGGCTACATAGCTGATGCACGCTGGACTGTCCATAAATCACGGTACTCCATTCTGCTTGTTTGTTTTATCTGTTGGCCCCGTTGCCTAGTCTACGCCATTTTACCTGCTGTTGTTGTGCTAGCTGATTAGCTGTTGTCTCACCTACTGTCTTATCTAGCTTTCCCAATTCAACACCTGTGATTACTGTATGCCTCGCTGTATGTCTCTCTCAAATGTCAATATGCCTTGTATACTGTTGTTCAGGTTAGTTATCATTGTTTTAGTCCACAATGGAGCCCCTAGTTCCACTCTTCATACCCCTGATAACTCCTTTGTCCCACCTCCCACACATGCGGTGACCTCACCCATTACTACCAGCATGTCCAGAGATACAACCTCTCTCATCATCACCCAGTGCCTGGGCTTACCTCCGCTGTACCCGCACCCCACCATACCCCTGTCTGCGCATTATGCCCTGAATATATTCTACCATGCCCAGAAACCTGCTCCTCTTATTCTCTGTCCCCAACGCTCTAGGCGACCAGTTTTGATAGCCTTTAGCCGCACCCTCATACTACTCCTTCTCTGTTCCGCGGGTGATGTGGAGGTAAACCCAGGCCCTGCATGTCCCCAGGCACCCTCATTTGTTGACTTCTGTGTTCGAAAAAGCCTTGGTTTCATGCATGTCAACATCAGAAGCCTCCTCCCTAAGTTTGTCTTACTCACTGCTTTAGCACACTCTGCTAACCCTGATGTCCTTGCTGTGTCTGAATCCTGGCTCAGGAAGGCCACCAAAAATTCAGAGATTTCCATACCCAACTATAACATCTTCCGTCAAGATAGAACTGCCAAAGGGGGAGGAGTTGCAGTTTACTGCAGAGATGGCCTGCAAAGTAATGTCATACTTTCCAGGTCCATACCCAAACAGTTCGAACTACTAATTTTGAAAATTACTCTCTCCAGAAATAAGTCTCTCACGGTTGCCGCCTGCTACCGACCCCCCTCAGCTCCCAGCTGTGCCCTGGACACCATTTGTGAATTGATCGCCCCCCATCTAGCTTCAGAGTTTGTTCTGTTAGGTGACCTAAACTGGGATATGCTTAACACCCCGCCAGTCCTACAATCTAAGCTAGATGCCCTCAATCTCACACAAATCATCAAGGAACCCACCAGGTACAACCCTAACTCTGTAAACAAGGGCACCCTCATAGACGTCATCCTGACCAACTGGCCCTCCAAATACACCTCCGCTGTCTTCAACCAGGATCTCAGCGATCACTGCCTCATTGCCTGTATCCGCTACGGAGCCGCAGTCAAACGACCACCCCTCATCACTGTCAAGCGCTCCCTAAAACACTTCTGTGAGCAGGCCTTTCTAATCGACCTGGCCCGGGTATCCTGGAAGGACATTGACCTCATCCCGTCAGTTGAGGATGCCTGGTCATTCTTTAAAAGTAACTTCCTCACCATTTTAGATAAGCATGCTCCGTTCAAAAAATGCAGAACTAAGAACAGATACAGCCCTTGGTTCACCCCAGACCTGACTGCCCTCGACCAGCACAAAAACATCCTGTGGCGGACTGCAATAGCATCGAATAGTCCCCGTGATATGCAACTGTTCAGGGAAGTCCGGAACCAATACACGCAGTCAGTCAGGAAAGCTAAGGCCAGCTTCTTCAGGCAGAAGTTTGCATCCTGTAGCTCCAACTCCAAAAAGTTCTGGGACACTGTGAAGTCCATGGAGAACAAGAGCACCTCCTCCCAGCTGCCCACTGCACTGAGGCTAGGTAACACGGTCACCACTGATAAATCCATGATTATCGAAAACTTCAATAAGCATTTCTCAACGGCTGGCCATGCCTTCCGCCTGGCTACTTCAACCTCGGCCAACAGCTCCGCCCCCCCCGCAGCTCCTCGCCCAAGCCTCTCCAGGTTCTCCTTTACCCAAATCCAGATAGCAGATGTTCTGAAAGAGCTGCAAAACCTGGACCCGTACAAATCAGCTGGGCTTGACAATCTGGACCCTCTATTTCTGAAACTATCTGCCACCATTGTCGCAACCCCTATTACCAGCCTGTTCAACCTCTCTTTCATCTCCTCTGAGATCCCCAAGGATTGGAAAGCTGCCGCAGTCATCCCCCTCTTCAAAGGGGGAGACACCCTGGACCCAAACTGTTACAGACCTATATCCATCCTGCCCTGCCTATCTAAGGTCTTCGAAAGCCAAGTCAACAAACAGGTCACTGACCATCTCGAATCCCACCGTACCTTCTCCGCTGTGCAATCTGGTTTCCGAGCCGGTCATGGGTGCACCTCAGCCACACTCAAGGTACTAAACGACATCATAACCGCCATCGATAAAAGACAGTACTGTGCAGCCGTCTTCATCGACCTCGCCAAGGCTTTCGACTCTGTCAATCACCATATTCTTATTGGCAGACTCAGTAGCCTCGGTTTTTCGGATGACTGCCTTGCCTGGTTCACCAATTACTTTGCAGACAGAGTTCAGTGTGTCAAATCGGAGGGCATGCTGTCCGGTCCTCTGGCAGTCTCTATGGGGGTGCCACAGGGTTCAATTCTCGGGCCGACTCTTTTCTCTGTGTATATCAATGATGTTGCTCTTGCTGCGGGCGATTCCCTGATCCACCTCTACGCAGACGACACCATTCTATATACTTTCGGCCCGTCTCTGGACACTGTGCTATCTAACCTCCAAACAAGCTTCAATGCCATACAACACTCCTTCCGTGGCCTCCAACTGCTCTTAAACGCTAGTAAGACCAAATGCATGCTTTTCAACCGGTCGCTGCCTGCACCTGCATGCCCGACTAGCATCACCACCCTGGATGGTTCCGACCTAGAATATGTGGACGTCTATAAGTACCTAGGTGTCTGGCTAGACCGCAAACTCTCCTTCCAGACTCATATCAAACATCTCCAATCGAAAATCAAATCAAGAGTCGGCTTTCTATTCCGCAACAAAGCCTCCTTCACTCAAGCCGCCAAGCTTACCCTAGTAAAACTGACTATCCTACCGATCCTCGACTTCGGCGATGTCATCTACAAAATGGCTTCCAACACTCTACTCAGCAAACTGGATGCAGTCTATCACAGTGCCATCCGTTTTGTCACTAAAGCACCTTATACTACCCACCACTGCGACTTGTATGCTCTAGTCGGCTGGCCCTCGCTACATATTCGTCGCCAGACCCACTGGCTCCAGGTCATCTACAAGTCTATGCTAGGTAAAGCTCCGCCTTATCTCAGCTCACTGGTCACGATGGCAACACCCATCCGTAGCACGCGCTCCAGCAGGTGTATCTCACTGATCATCCCTAAAGCCAACACCTCATTTGGCCGCCTTTCGTTCCAGTACTCTGCTGCCTGTGACTGGAACGAATTGCAAAAATCGCTGAAGTTGGAGACTTTTATCTCCCTCACCAACTTCAAACATCAGCTATCTGAGCAGCTAACCGATCGCTGCAGCTGTACATAGTCTATTGGTAAATAGCCCACCCTTTTCACCTACCTCATCCCCGTACTGTTTCTATTTATTTACTTTTCTGCTCTTCTGCACACCAATATCTCTACCTGTACATGACCATCTGATCTTTTATCACTCCAGTGTTAATCTGCAAAATTGTAATTATTTGCCTACCTCATGCCTTTTGCACACATTGTATATAGACCCCCCCTTCGTTTTCTACTGTGTTATTGACTTGTTAATTGTTTACTCCATGTGTAACTCTTTGTTGTATGCTCACACTGCTATGCTTTATCTTGGCCAGGTCGCAGTTGCAAATGAGAACTTGTTCTCAACTAGCCTACCTGGTTAAATAAAGGTGAAATAAAAATTTAAAAAAATAAAATAAAAAAGGCCTACAACTACACTAAGTACTCTAGAGGAATTAACCCCCCCCAAAATGTTTTGTTCAGGGGGGTCAACATGTCCAGTTATGCACGTCACGTGTGTCTGTGATGTATACAAATACGTGTGTATGTATCGGAGGTGTGTGAATGTGTGCACACATGCTTATTACTCTGCACAAGAGAGATGAGTGTGCTGCAGTTAGCAGTCCTCTTCTGTTTCATCTTGGCTGCTGGGTTTTTCCAAGGAGTCAGCGATCAACGTCACATGGTGAAGATTTACACACACTTTTTCTTAGAATGAGGTTCCCAGAACATTTGAAAACATGGCCACCTTTAAAGGAAAGGAAACACTACAACTTTCAAGCAAAATAAAATACTATTATAGCAATACATGTTATCCAAATAGCACCTTTACAAGTCCCAATGACACTTTAGTTTAGGATAAAGACATAATAGCACCAAAAGTACACATATCACTAAGCTATAGGTTCCAGAGACCACACATGATACATCCCACCTAATATTCTCTCCAAGATATTCCCACTAAGGACATGAACAATTGCTCAAATGTGCTGTGAAATTAATATATATTCAGTTCACTTTAGGACTACAGTGTTTGGAATTTTGTACATTATTTGAAGATCTCACTTAAATGTCGGACTAGTTCAGACCAACCGCTCAACCAACAGACAACCTTAACTGAAAGAATTCCCTGCGTTGTCCCTAAAACTGTATTTGCATGGTATTCAGGTACATTTTATATATGTGTTATCTTACATTTCAGGCAACTTTAGTAATTACTATGTTGGCCTAATAATATGTTCCTACACTGTAGTTATACGGTACCTATCCTTGTACTTATCTAGTAAACATATATATTTAGGGGCTTCAAATTTAAGTAGAACCACAAATTGTGAAGGAAATTGTTTAATGAGTAGCATAGATCGATGGGGATGGTTGTTTAGCAACAAAAGCGACTCATTCGCAACTATGGGAAAAACAGACTGGGTATTGTTGACAACGTAAACCATATTTTGTCTTCGATTTTAGGCTATTGAAAACATACTGTAAATACATTTGCACAATGATGAGCACTTGTCTCACAAATATATCCTGACAGTTGTTGGTTAGTTAGCGAATTTGAGACATATTAGCATAGAAGTGACATCAGTCAAAACACCTTAAAACAAGACATGGTATAAAGAACAAGATAGAACTAGCTGAAACGAGTCACCCACGATTCCACACATGAAACTTCTTGTCATTGTTGCTAGTTATCCCGCCATCTAGAATCACAACAACACAAGGACTTTTGCCCCATTGAAGCATGCGCATGGTTTTCGTGACGTTGTCAGCTGTTTTTCATGCAAATAGTATGACATTCATACATACACAATAAAGTACTGTATACTGTCACTACCAAAATCTACTTTAACCCAAATTGACACTTTGATCCCTTTCTGTGTACATTTGAGAATATTTCATTATAAAGTCCTAAATATTACAGACATCCCAAGCACATGTTTTATTGAAATATCCTACTATGTAACAGGAATATGATCCTATTAGAACTTCATTCTAATTGAAATAAGACCATTTGTACTGACACTCAGTCTACGAGATAATACAGAGGACCATACATGAGGCAAACTGACTTGCAAGTCATGAAACCGTTAGGGTGTGCACTCACAGCCTAATATTTGCTGAGTCACATAATCCACCGTGTTAACAATGACATGTGCATTAAAAACAGCAGAAACACATTGTCATTGCAATAACTCAGACAGAGTTGAGTAAATTCACGTTTGATTGGTGCTACGGAAAGTCTTTAATTTGATCCCGCCCTGATCCAGTTGAAACTCCGTCTTTTCATGCCAATTCTCCAAATGTCGAGTGGAGTCCAGTCTGGTCTAAAACATTTCACACAAAAAAAACAAGCAGGTTGAGATGAGTCAAATCATCTCCGGGCGGTCTCACACGTAGCTCACGCAGGGAGACCAGTCACATGGTGGCTGTAGGGAAGAATGAGGGGAAATTACTCTTGTGAGTTGGCACTGAGACTACATAGTCAAGCAGATGCAGAGATGGTTTTGATTAGAACCTGCTATGTAATATTGTTGACCGAGGGCAGATAGAAATAATCTTCTTCCCCTCACAGCTAGAGGTCATGTACTCCTGTAACATGGCCAGTGGGTACTCTTGGCACGACAGCCTGAAATAAAGGTGGTTTCCAGGTTTTGCAACCTGGTCTCAGAGCATTTTGTATTATTCTGGACGTAAATCCAAGACATTGCATTTAGTATGATGTGTTACATTTCATATGGTATGTATTAATTTGTGGTTGCCAATCACCCATTTTGTATGATACTGTATGTTACGAATTACAATTTGTATTATATGTTAAGAATTTGCAAACCGTATGATATGTTACGAAATCTAGCTAGATGGCTAATGTTAGCTAGGCTAGGTGTTAGGGTTAAAGTTAGGTTAAAGGGTTAAGGCTAGGGGAAGGGTTAGCTAACATTTAAGTCGTTGAAAAGTTGGTAATTAGCTAAAATGGTCAAGTTGGCAGTGATAAGATCTGAACGCACAACCTTTGGGTTGCTAGACATTCACATGATACGCCCACCCATCCTGACCAACTCCCTACTAAGTAACCATCTATCTTATGCAGTGGTGTAAATTACTTAAGTAAAATACTTTAAAGTACTACTTAAGTCGTTATAATTTTTTAGGTATCTGTACTTTACTTTTATATATTTTTTACAACTTTTACTCCACTACATTCCTAAAGAAAATAATGTACTTACTACTCCATACATTTTCCCTGACACCCAAAAGTACTTGTTACATTTTGAATGCTTAGCAGGACAGGAAAATGGTCTAATTCAGAGAACTTGGGGCAGCAGGGTAGCCTAGTGGTTAGAGCGTTGGACTAGTAACTGAAAAAGTTCAAATCCCCAAGCTGACAAGGTACAAATCTGTTGTTCTGCCCCTGAACAGGCAGTTAACCCACTGTTCCTAAGCCATCATTGAAAATAAGGATTTGTTCTTAACTGACTCGCCTAGTTATATAAAATAAGAAACATCCCTAGGGCATCTGATCTAGCAGACTCACTAAACACAAAAATACTTTGTCTGTGTTGGCGAGCTGTGTTTAAAAAGAAAATCATGCTGTGGTTTGGCACCATCTGATTTGCTTAATAAAATAATTTAGAAATACTTTCACTTTTCATACTTAAGTATATATATATTACATTTACTTTTGATACTTAAATATATTTAAAACCAAATACTTTTAGACTTTCACTCAAGTAAGATTTTACTGGGTGACTTTCACGTAGGTAATTTTCTGTTAAGGTATCTTAACTTTTACTCAAGTATGAATATTGGGTACTTTTTCCACCCCTGGTCTTACGTAATCATACGAAACAGAAAATATCATACTAAATGGAGTGTCTCGGATTTACATACAGAATACAAAATGCTCTGAGACCAGATTGACAACCGATAGACCTACCTTTGAGGAGCATACTCATCCAAGAAGGTGAATTTCATGTGATGTCCTGTTAAGTTGATACGCGTTTAATTTGATGCGTGTCCAATAATGACCTGTCCCCATCGAAAAGGAATAGGACAGGTTATGAATGAAAATCATTCTTGCCTTTAACTCTCACTGGCTGTGACATAATACTGTTCATTATGAAATATCATGGCCTGTTAATCCACCCCAGAGCACTGTGCCCAAGCCTATCTGGCAAAGGCCAAGTAGTGTTCCTTCTTAGTTTGAGCAATTATGGAGGACAGAAGAAAACATTTACAACAAAGTCGCAGTCTTCCTTATTATAACAGTTAAGTCCATACAGTTTCTTGCATAACCGTTTTAAATCAGATAATTACCCCGAATCATGTCACAAGCTCTACGTTTCCCCTTCAATGGATCTATAAGTCTAGGATGAGGTTAATGGCATATATTAAACTGAATGGGCTTCCAGCTACAACTCCACAACCCTTACACCAGCCATATTTGTGTGCTCTTTATGCCACCTTGTGGACCAACTTAAGACCTGCACGACTGGTTTATTATGTTAGTTGGTCTCGCTCTACAGGCCTTGTTCCCAGTTCTTTTATTGCTTTTACAAAACAATGCCATAGATTTAATTAACAAACAATATATTAGTTTGAGTGTATATTCTGGAAAAATAACAATGGTAATACAACACGGCTTCAAACGCTGCTCATCCAATCAGCATCCAGGATCCAAACTACCCATTCTATAATTAAAAATAGGACACTGAGTTTAGAGTAGGAACATAGAATGAGTATGTTTAATGTCACCACATACTACAATCTTAGATATGTACAAACATACATATATTATTTTAAGATATGAGAACAACTAAATGACAGGAATGATTCAGCTTCAAATTAAAAAAGAAAGATCTCTTAATACTGTGCTCTGATAAAATGCTCAAAACATTAAAAGGAACAGAATGCCTTACAAGGTTCCTGGTTAAAAAGACCTACATGGTTAAAATAGATTACAGTACTTGTTTATAAAAATAAAGACTCTTTTAGATTTGGTTTATGTTTCCTGTTTCATTCTTCTACATGGACGGAACTAGTCTTCAAGGGGGAATGTGTCAAGTGGTCAGTGGCGCTCCCTTAGTGGCACATCTGTGATGTCATCTCTTTCTGTAGGAGACAGGAGTTGTAGTTTAGCAATATTATTATAGCAAAAGCACAAAAATGTGCGCGTAAAGATCACAATTCTAGGGTGCAAAACAGACATAACTAAAGGCAGCTTCCTTTACACAAAAGCCATGTAATGTCAAAGAAATTATATGGAAATTAAAATGTATCCTTGCCTTTATAAGCTTGTGCAATTGTTTTATCAGCTCACATACCAACAAGATAGACAATTAAATGATTTTTTCCTCACTCACTAGTGGCTCAAGCTCCTTATGGTCTGTGAGGTTGAACTCTGTTACGAAGTAGTAGAAGTGCTTGTAACAGGTGTTGACGTGGGCCTCTGCACCCATCTGGCTCACACGATCAAAGTGGTGGATGTAGACGTGGACGAACACACGGAACAAGCGAGACAAAATCTTCTTAGCTACCTGCATGAAGGTCTTGGGGAAGGGAGTACCTTCAAAAACAAAACAAAAGATGACAAAAAAAATAAGACGATGTGTCCTCCTGAAACATGTAAAGTAAACAAAAGCAGTCATGCTCTCAACCATATGTGTTTGAATCAGTCTACTTGTCAGATTAATTCTCAACTTTTTGTCTATTACATAATCATGCTTGTATCACTTGAAGGAGATATGTGAGCCTTTAAATGACCACAGGACAGATGATTCATAATTTCCTTCATCCATCCAATAGCAGACCTGCCAACCCTGTCCAACTTTTTAGAGTACCTGCAAATTTGAGTTTACTTCCCATAGCACACGCTGTTTGTGAGTCTGATGCTTTTTTTAGACATGGTTCCTAATAAACACTAAAGGCAAAATCATTTTGAAAACACAAAAACAAATGATCGCATCGACACAGAACGCAAACTAGCTACACAAATCTTAAGTAGGCTACCGGAAAGGGAATCTGAACGCTGTTCGCTAGTAGAGTCCGGTGTTTCAGCCTATGTAAAAGGTGCCTATTGTATTTCTTTGCAGCGCATACATCCTTTTCGAAGTTGATAAAATCTCAAATCTAGTGCAAAGGCATTTTAGAAGCATTGCTTCTATAGCTAAAACCGGACACTAAATCCTTCTTCCCGCAGTCTTCTAAACTCCCGACTCCATTTAATGCCAATATATGTTTATATTTATTTTTGATTATATTTTTGTAATGCTTTTTGTGACGTGGATCATAATTACAATTACAGTATATCAGGTTGGGTGATCCTCGTAATGTTACGTGGAAAATACAACTAATCGCACAAATGCGACCAGTTATTTTTCGTATTTAAATTGTATTTATTGCACTAGCAAATGCGTGTGAACTGCTGCCACTGAATGCCCATTTTATTTTTGCTAAGGTTAGCTTGAAACAATTAGTGTTTACCTTTCCACAACACACGGAGTCGAAAATGGATGTCCTGTGTTTACGTACAGCTGACAGTCGGCAAACTCAGCATCACAACAAACAGGAGGGGCAGACACGGTGTAGCTATGTCGAATAATGATGTATTAATCTCCGTGTCCGTTGACACAAACTCCGTACATGTCTGTGTGTTGCAGCTCGAGAATTGAGATGTTAGATTTTCTCAGTAGATATCTTTTATTAAAATTACATTAAAAAAAAGGCCCTATTAATTTCTGCGTACTTTTAACTCGGATCTCGTACCTGCTTACATGGACAGAGAATTGCGTAGTTGGTACGCAACATGCGTGCATGTTGGCAGGTCTGCAATAGACGAAGTCCATCCATTTACACTATTCTAATAGCATTTTAACAATGCATTTCCAGGGACATGTGCACATGCCATGCCTATTTATACCCTACTGTGGATTCTGTGACCAATTTCTAATGCTATTGCTTGGCTGTTTCTACAGCTAGTCAGATACCAAGATGTGTGCTGGGAGGATGTGAAGAATGGAAGGTTAAGAATTTCTGGCTCTTTGTAGATGAACAAATACAGCTGTTGCACTTAGTAATGACAAAGCAAACTAAAGGAATTCAGCCTATCAATATTCTCTTTTGTAACTCTGCCAAAACATTAAACCCATTTATCACAATGCTGATCCCAGCCCATGTACCTAGTTATCATTATTTGTACATACCGACGTTGGTGGGGAAGATGTGTTCGTTGTTGATCTGTACCTCAATCCAGTCCATCAGCAGGCTCATGTACTTTGGGGCTGGAACGGCTGTGGGCTTCTTGTACTTGTGCTCGTCCTGCCAGCGGTACTCGTACTTGGGCCCTCCAGACATTACGGGGCAGGTCTGGTCGGTGCAGGAGTCGCTGATGGTGCCGTAGATGAGGTTGATGCGGTTGAAGAAGTCCACCACGTGCACGGCCACCCAGTCATTCAGGTCCTCTCCATGGGGCAGTGCTACCGCCTGCTTCAGGTCCAGGCCTGCATTCAGAGACGCCTGGGCCTTCTTGTGCAGCTCGAAGCGCTGTGTCCCGGGCTCAAACTTACGCTTCGGCCGGAATGTCCTGTCCTTGTTGAAGACTTGCTTCAGGGCCATGGACATTGTTGCATGTGGCAGTTTGTTTATGTCTTAAAGAATTATTTACTGGTTAGATGGAGGAGAAATCAACAACAGTGGAGCTGTTACACACTGGTTTTATTTTTCTCACAGATGATGTTAGTCCTGAGGCTGTTGAAGGGTCAAATCTGAGAGGGGTAGAAAGAATAATTGACAGTGTCAGATTCACATAGATGCCATATTGTCAAATTCAGCAGTAACATGCAGTATTCCATCTGGTGTAGCTATTTATTTTACCTTTATTTAACCAGGCAAGTCAGTTAAGAACAAATTCTTATTTTCAATGACGGCCTAGGAACAGTGGGTTAACTGCCTGTTCAGGGGCAGAACGACGGATTTGTACCTTGTCAGCTCGGGGATTTGAACTCGCAGCCTTCCGGTTACTAGTCCAACGCTCTAACCACAACTATGCCAACAAGGCCCACAATTTATTTCTTAAATGTTTAATATTACAGTGCCAGTCAAAAGTTTGGACACACCTACTCATTTAAAGTTTTTATTTTATTTTATACAATTTTCTACATTGTAGAATAATAGTTAAGACATCAAAACTATGAAATAACAAATATGGAATAATGTAGTAACCACAAAAGTAATAAACAAATCAAAATATAGTTTATTTGAGAAATCTTCAAAGTAGCCACACTTTGCCTTGATGACAGCTTTGCACACTTGGCATTCTCTCAACCAGCTTCACCTGGAATGATTTTCCAACCGTCTTGATGGGAGTTCCCACATATGCGGAGCACTTGTTGGCTGCTTTTCCTTCTCTCTGCGGTCCAACTCATCCCAAACCATCTCAATTGGGTTGAGGTCGGGTGATTGTGGAGGCCAGGTCATCTGATGCAGCACTCAATCACTCTCCTTCTTGGCCAAATAGCCCTTACACAGCCTGGAGGTATGTTGGGTCATTGTCCTGTTGAAAAACAAATTATAGTCCCACTAAGCCCAAACCAGATGGGATGGCGTATCGGTGCAGAATGCTGTTGTAGCCATGCTGGTTAAGTGTGCCTTGAATTCTAAATAGTGTCACCAGCAAAGCACCCCCAAGCCATCACACCACCTCCTCCAAGCTTCACGGTGGGAACCACACATGTGGAGATCATCCGTTCACCTACTCCGCATCTCACAATGACACGCCGATTGGAACCAAAAATATAAAATTTGGACTCATCAGACCAAAAGGACGATTTCTACCGGTCTAATGTCCATTGCTTGTTCCTTGACCAAAGCAAGTCTCTTATTATTGGTGTTCTGTAGTAGTGGTTTCTTTCCAGCAATTCGACCATGAAGGCCTGATTCACGCAGTCTCCTCTGAACAGTTGATGTTGAGATGTCTGTTACTTGAACTCTGAAGCATTTATTTGGGCTGCAATTTCAGAGGCTGGTAACTCTAATGAACTTATCCTCTGCAGCAGAGGTCTTCCTTTCCTGTGGCAGTCCTCATGAGAGCCAGTTCAAGTGCGACTGCACTTGAAGGTACTTTCAAAGTTCTTAATTTTCCAGACTGGGAAAGGGGGATACCTAGTCAGTTGTGTCTACCGCATTTAACCCAAACCCTCTGAATCAGAGAGGTGCGACATCCATGGCTTCGGCAGTGTTTTAACTGCCTTGTTCAGGGGCAGAACATATATTTTTTTACCTTGTCAGCTCGGGGATTCGATCCAGCAACCTTTCGGTTACTGGCCCAACGCTCCTACCCTCCAGGGCATTAACTTTGAACAAGGCACACTTGTTAATTGAAATGCATTCCAGGTGACTACCTCATGAATCAGGTTGAGAGAATGCCAAGAGTGTGCAAAGCCGTCATCAAGGCAAAGGGTGGCTACTTTGAAGAATCTCAAATATAAAATATTTTGATTTGTGTAACAGTTTTTTGGTTACTACATCATTCCATGTGTGTCATTTCATAGTTTTGATGTCTTCACTATTATTCTACAATGTAGAAAATAATTTAAAAAATGTAAAAAACCTTGAAGGAGTAGGTGTGTCCAAATTGTTGACCGATACTTTGTTAAAACAATCTGCATCACCATTAGTTCTGTTTGGTATGCATGAATAATACTGTAAGCATTTGTGGTGTCTGTCCATTTCTGAACTCCAATTAACTAATTAAAAAAACAATTCATAAATCATGTTTAAGCACTGATTAATAATCACATAATCAAATTATTTAACCATATTTAACTACCAAACCATAAAAATACACTTCCATGACTGCTGTCATAAGCGTAGTAGGTTCCTGGAAGTCTGTCCACATCAATTTAGAGAAGAATAACACCAACCAGTTACAATGTTACAAAAGTGAGTGTTGTTACAGAGTAGACTAGATAGTTACCATGTTGCAGAGTGTGAGGTTTTTAATTAGAATGTGGTTACAATGTTGCAAGCTATACGAGTCATTTCCTATTTGTCACATTTACTTTACGGCCTGGTTCAGCCAAGCGAGTCAGCATGGACAACCTTGCACGATTTTATGAAGTGACCTCAGACAATAAGGCCATTTCATATATTGAAATTATTTATAGGCCTATATCTAGACAGCTGACATCAGAAGTATAAAGTGGTCGGAGGCAAAAGTGAAAAACTTAAATCCAGCTAGTTAGTACATGATGTAGCATTGCGGTAGCCTGCGCGCTGATGCTAATGTTGGTTTCGTGAACGATGAGGGCGCGTGACGAGGCTACGAAGTTTATTCATGACGTGAAAAAAAGGACATCAATCGCACTTGTTGCTTTTCGCATAACAAAGCTAAGCATAACCTTCTCATCAAAATATTTATCATTATTACATTTCACGTAAACATAACGGAGTAAATTGCTACCGAGCTGACGGTGACGAAATTCGTCTCCCAACCACTTTCCCCGAACTTAGAGACACCACTTACTTGTTCCGCTTTACTGAGCCTTCTTTAGCGATGTTCCCTTGAATAAAATAAACTTTGCTAATCGTTTTCAAATGTATAACAAAAGCTACATTATGATTAATGTATAAGAATACGACTCACAGCGCTAAGGCTATACTTTATTAGGAAACAAAAATAAGCCCCTCCCTACCAAAAAAAAACCCAACTTCCTTTGATCAGACGTCACTGTACACCGCCCGAGGACAGAGTGGCGCACCTCAATGAGGCGTGCACCACTCTATCATTAGGCTGGTAGCCTAATGATATGCCTAAAAGTATCTTGATAATTCAAACTAAGTGAATTGTTTGACATCATAATCTAAGCAAGACTGTTGTGTCGATGATATAGCTATGGGTTTAATTGTTTCCTCATAGTTTTCGATTTTAAAGTGTTGTGAAAATGTCAATCTCTCGTGGAAGTGACAAACTTGGTAACCGATATTGTGAAAATGTAGACAATTTCACAACTCAAAAACGAAATGAATCCCATATTTCTGATCTTAAATTCTGTTTCATAATTTATATTAAAAAAAAATCCTCAATTACTTGATATACATACACCATATTCTGTGACATGTTTTATTCATCATGACGTGTTAACAAATGTATAGAGAGCTAAAGCACATAAATAGAAACAGAATTCACACTAGACCTAATTATATGCTCAGGGAATTACACTTTCAATATGCAGTTTTACAATTCTAACATGTACCATTTTTTTTTTAGTTTCTTCCAAAACATTCAAACCAACAAATGATGCAGTCCTGAGCTAATAAAAAAGGCTGTTCTAATATGAATTACTTTCATTACAGACTCACATTTGCGTCAATAAGGCTTGTTTAGCTGTTTACTGTTGCTGCCTGTTTCTGAAGCCGTCAGCTTGTTCCCAGTTCATAAGAGGCTCATTGTCTGTCTCAAAGAATGCATTGTGTGGTGCGGGGACAGAGTGTATCTTGTCCCTGGACTATTTGAGAGGCTCAGCAGCGTCTGTGGTCCCCTCAGGCAGAGTTTTGTTGGATATAGAGTAATAAAAGCCTCGCATGCGCTCCTCCACCTTCACAAAGCCTGGCCGGTCCTCGTGTCTGAGAAGAGAAAGATCAGACACTTTAGACTTGATGGATCTCCTTTGGGCAGCAGTGTGGTCTAGTAGCATGTGGCGTGAAAATGAATAGGTCTCTGGTTTCTCACTTACTTGTATGTCCAGCAGTCCTTCATCAGAGCATACATTTTATCTGGACATCCAGATGGACATTCCATGCGGCTCCCACTGGCAATGAAACTGATCACCTCAGGACCTTTCATTTTCTGATCACATGTGGTAAAAAGACAGATGAAGATAATCTCAACAACTCCTTTGTTGGAGGCTGTTATTATTGAACCTTTATTTAACTAGGCAAGTCAGTTAAGAACAAATTCTTATTTACAATGACAGGCTAGGAACAGTGGGTTAACTGCCTTGTTCAGGGGCAGAACAACAGATTTTTACCTTGTCAGCTCGGGGATTTGATCTAGCAACCTTTCAGTAACTGGCCCAACTCTCTAACCACTAGGCAGCCGTATACATCTTTAAATGTTTGTTGTGTATAGATCTTGCTGCTGCTGTACAGATAGTACCTTGTATGGTTTCCCTCCAAAAGAAAAGGCTTCCCACATGGTGACACCGAAGCTCCAGACATCACTCTTGCTGGAGAATTTGTGGAAATTCATGCATTCTGGAGCATACCACTTCAGCGGCCATTTTCCTGCAGTGCGTGCCTATGTACCCACGCACACACATGTTTACCATACCACATGAATAATGTACATATGAAGAACTGCATCATTTAACTATATAAAACAGAGCAACTTAAAATTATAGCACATGACACATGCAAGAGACTTCTACCTTGTAATAGTTGTCATCAGCACCCAAAGCCTTGGACAGGCCAAAGTCACTGATCTTGGCGAACTGTTGGTTGACCAGCAGGACATTGCGAGCTGCCAGGTCTCTGTGCACAAAGTTCTTCTCCTCCAGGTATTTCATTCCCATAGACACCTGGTGCATCAGCCCCACAATGTTCTCCACTGTGACCTTATCCCTGAGAGGTAGAGAGACAGAAAGGGAACTCAAATAAACTCAATTCTCATGGTATTTAGCTTCACTTTGCTGAGCTCATCATCACTGTTTGAGTAATAGCAGGGCTATCATTAATTGCATTTCCATGACTCTCTATGATTAATGTCACTATTAAGAGAAAAACATGCCTTATGATATACTGTACTACACGTGTGAAATAATTGCCCTTACTTATTGGTGGAGAGGAACTTGTTGAGTGGCCCAGCAGAAGCCATCTCCATCACCAGCATCAGGCACTCAGCCTGGCAGAGCCCCAGCATGCGGACGATGTAAGGGTTACTCAGTTGGTGCATGATCTCCGCCTCCCTCATCATCTCATCTTTCACCAGCTTCTCATTCTCACTCTTCAGCACCTTGATGGCCACATCCGTGTGGCCCCTGGAAGCACACAATAATTTGTGATATGTTATCAATAGGGCCCCATGTTGTTCTAAATGTTAGCCTCTAACTAGGGTTCAGAGTTTTTCTTGATCAGCTCACTTTCTCAATAAAAATAATTATACACCTCTGTGACATAAAACGTAGTTACCAGTTGTTATAAGTGGCTCTAGGCATGAGGTTATTGGTTCTAAACTCAGGTTCTGATGTTTTGTTTTCATTCATCCAAGAAGCAGCACCCCCCACCCCCCTTACTTATTTGTCTTGAAGACTCCTTTCTTGACACAGCCAAAGTTGCCTGAGCCGAGCTCCACCTCGTCAATCATCAGCTGCTCCCTATTGATGAAGAACTTCTTCAGGTCATTGGGGTCATGGTAAGGGTTGACAAATTCACTGCAGTCCATGGGCAGCATCTGACGGTCTGTGGGGGGCGAAGTGTTGACTTCCGTGGAGCCCCCCAGAGGTACTGTAAGAAAGGGCCAAACCACAGGTAAATGACATAAAGACACATTCAATGATTTTTTTATGTGTATTTTGGTGGAAAGGCCATGTGTGTCTGTTGTAATGTTAGTGACCTACCTCCAGGTGGCGGTGTGTATCTATTTGTTCTGGACAACCTCTGAAAGAAATGTACTGTATTCAGTAGATCTGTGTGAATGAAGTTGGAAAGTACTGTATCTACCATGGATAAATTATAAAATGTTCTTGACACTCACCCCTGAGGGCACAACCGGAGTCTCTGAAAATGGATTTGAAAAATAAGACAATTAATTCAATTGCATAGGGGACACATTTTGTGAAAGGATAAGAAGAATGTGATGATTTTGATTCACTTGAGAACAAAATGTTGGTTCAGTACGTTTGGCATTGTTGCGGTTCACACATGGTTCCCTCAGAACTGTCACTAGCCCATCAGGCTTCATCTTAAGATACTCAACCAGCTGCAGTGTAGAAGGGAGGGAGAGTGGGGTAAACTTTAACATGAGGTAGCAGACAATACATTTGAACCAATTTGTTGAAGAAGACAGAACAGTCTACCTGCCACACAGTGTCAAATTTGGTTCCCTCTGGCATGGAGTACTTCCCTGATTTGTCATGTAGGATCTGGTAATGGTAGGCCGTTTTTCCGTACACCAAAGAAAGGGCAAAGGTGCCGGACTCTTCCCTGTCTCTGACTCTGATGAGAAAAAAAACATTATAATCATTGTTGTGAGTGTTTTGGGATGTGATGTAAATTGTTATGTTTGTATATAAGGGATCTAATATATATGTTTGTATATAAGGGAACTAATGGGACTGCCCCGTTAGAGCTCCTGACAGACGTTTCCTGTGGTGCATCAAGTTTGTTGGAACCTCTCCAGTGCGCTGATTGTAATAATGACTCATTTAAGATTGACTTTGAGTGTCCCTGTGTAAGAATTACCACGACAGGGACTTTTGGATGGAATTGAACTAAAATATATTAAATGACTCACAGGAACTTTCCGTCTGGCTGTGCCCTGGAATAGAGTCGCCTCTCCCCCTCCTGGCGAGGGATCTTGCCGTGGTACCAGGGCATCCTCTCATGGGCAGTGGTGGCGATCAGCTTCTCCAGCTGTGGGGCCTGGCTGATGATGGCCTGCTCCATGGCCTCCCCCTGAACACAGATAGACAGTTAGTCAACCTGAGCCTACACAGGGCCAGCAGGGCCAGCAGACTAACAACAGTTATCCTACTCGTGCCAAGGTTCTACAGGGCATCAGAGATGCTGTTGGTGTGACCCTGCTGCCTATTCTTCAGCCAACCCTCACCTCCAGGTTCCATGTCTGTCGTACATACTCCCTCAGCATGTTGTCCCTCAGGTTATCAAATACGCCTGCTCTAATGGGGTTGTCTGGTGAGCGCAGACAGGGCTTCTTCAGATTGCACACCAGGCCATCTGAGTCCTTACTGTAGAACTCACAGAGTTCCGCTGGCCCACAGTGGGGCTTGCCACCCGCAATACAGTAGGTGCCATTGAGTTGTTTCTCCACAGAGTAGTGGTGGAAGTCCAGGTCCCAAATCAGTGAGATCACATAGCCGCCCAGGCTCCGCAGACACTGGCGCAGCAAGAACAGCCCGTCTGCCATGCCTGCCAGCTTCAGGTGCTCCTCAGCCTCCGAGCGACTGATGCTGCCGTAGAAGAATGGCAGTTCTGTCGCAGGGTCTGTCGCCATGTCTGAGTCTCCTCAGGAAGTACGAGGGAAGACTCCTCAGTTGGAAGGGTTGGAGATGTCTGGAAGCTCCTGATTAAAGATCTATACAGAGAGAGAATGGAAAATAATAATGCATTATTATTTTCACAATATTCAAATGACCATAAGTAATGCTAACTACAGTATGTTTTCCAGATCGTAGTTTTTCTCTAATTGAGGTTGTTGATGACAGTCTACAGTCTTCATCAGAAACTCCATCTTAGGGATCCAGAGGAGTATCTGGGGTATTTGTGTGGTTGGGCTGTTCTGGGTGCAGTAAGTGAGAGAAATAGTAGGCTATACGTGTTTCTCTACACCGGCACAGACTGGTGTTAAGCACAGCCACAACAGGAAATACACCCGCCCCCATCCTCCTTCTCCAAGTCTTCAGTTTCTCACTCTTACGTTGAACAGGTGCTGCTGTTTCTCACATTTTCCCTGAGCTGTTCAACACACTGCTGCACATTTCAATGAAGATTATGAAAACAAATGTCCTTTATAGACACATGAAAATACAGAAACAAAATATTTCAGTTGTATCCCCCATCAGTATTTGTTTAAACTAATTTGTGCTTTATTCTGACTATCAGGAGAATGTAAAAGAAGTGTAGACTGCAGTCTGTGCAATTACCATCAAAGCAGCTGGTGTCTGCTCTGCTGTGAGGTAGCTTTATTTGATAACAAGTGGAAAATGCCTGTTGGTGGGTAAGACACAGATGAGTATCATAACTTTTTAAACGCACACCAGACAACTATCAAGAGGACATGATATTCACGCACAGAAGCAGAAATAAAAGAAGTCTAGTAGGCAAAATAAACAGTTGAATCAGTTAGCATAGTGATGTACTGAGTTTTCTATTTGCGGTTTTCACATAACTTCCTCTTTTCCGTTTAAATTGACAGCCTCATTTTGGAAAATGGAAGCTTTAGCAAATCAAAAATGTTAACTGTTGGTGTGAGTCATAGGTCAGGGTGGTTTTCCTTGGTTTGGTTTGTAGTTTGAATCAACTGCTAAAATCAAACTTCAGTTTATTACATGATACACAATATATTAGCAGCTCCTTATGGGAACTCTTCATTCCTATTTGTCTTGTAGAAAAGTGCAAACTTATGGCCCATGGCCAATATTTGATGTATTGTTTTAGAGATGAAGTCCTGTGCTTTGTGAAAGGATTCTATGAGGTGAGATATGTCAAAAGGAGGGTGAAGGTAAAGACTGGGTCATCTTTGTCTATGTGTGTCTATGTTTGTGTTTATGCTTTTAAAACTGTGTTGTGATTCAACCACAGTTTCCTGGACGTACAGTACCTGTGACAGTATGCTCACATCCACGCCGGACACACAGACGCAGAGCAACAGAGAGACGCAATCTGCCGCAGCATACATAAACTCCACCATGGCCGGAGAGCTTCAAATCCCCACAAGGGACAGTGGTACAAAGACATGGTGTACTGTCAAAACTGTACCTTTAGTATGCACTTGTTGACATTTCTGAAATTCCATTGATGTGAATGGCTAAAACTGACTTGTGTTTATTTTTATTTCCTGTCTTTCTTATCCTTGTATTTTATGAGCGGAATCAGCTAAAAGTCTGAACGAAATAATAAAGTACTTGAGAAGAGCCATGAAAGTCAGTTCCCATGCAAATGGAAAGATGTTGAGCATAAAAACCAATCTGTCAGAGAAGAAGATGTATTGTCAACAAGAGACTTGTTGACGAGGAAATGTCCAAATTTTCTTTTCTATTTCCCTGAATTTACGAGTGAACACATAGACAAAACCATAAATGTCTCACCACTAGCTCAGTAATCGGAGCATAAATATGCTGTTTGCTTTTGACCACCCCAATTCTCTTCCCTGATGTTTCTTTCCTTCCAGTCCAGAACAGAAAACCTAAATGGAGATAAACTTCTGATAAGGGAATACACTATATATTAAAGCAATAAGGCCCGAGGGGGTGTGGTTTATGGCCAATATACCACGGCTAAGAGCTGTTCTTATGTACAACGCAATGCGGAGTGCCTGGATACACAGCCCTTAACCGTGGTATATTAGCCATACAGTATATCACAAACACCCAACGTTCCTTATTGCTATTATAAATTGGTTACCAACATAATTAGAGCAGTAAAAATAAACATTTTGTCATACCCGTGGTATACGGTCTGATATGCCATGGCTTTCAGCCAATCAGCATTCAGGCCTCGAACCACCTAGTTTATAATCTCTTTTATAAATGGCCAATATACCACGGCTAAGGGCTGTGTCCAGGCACTCCGCGTTGCGTCGTGCACAAGAACAGCCCTTAGCCGTGGTATGTTGGCCATATACCACACCTCCTCAGACCTTATTGCTTAATAAAACTATTTTTGAATGTTATACTGCTTCATAAGGAAAACAAACCAACCAAGACAAATTTCCCTAACAATATATAGAGCAACCCAGATGTTACTTTTCAAAACAGAGACTGACAGTGTGATGGATATTGAACTGCATCAGCACTTTTTCCAATACACTTCTACAAACATTACCCATGCTGTTAATATTCAAACGTTACATTCCAACAAAATGACTTTTTTCCCACAAGACATTAAACTCACATCAAAACCAGCTGTAGGCCTATGTTCTCCCCTGGTAGACCCTGCATTCTCAGTAGTGCTTTGCCCGGAGGTTGGTTGGAGTTTACAGCTGAGCCAATATAGGGCATACAGTAGCAGCAGGTTGAACGGCTGAACCGGCCGACCCTTAGAGGAGTCCCAGGTCCTCTCGGCAGGCTGAAGGCCATAGATTTAATGAGCGGAGAGATAGCAGAACTGTGTTCTGACGCACAACTTTTCCCATGCAAGTACTTGTGACTGTGAGCTCTACAATAGAAATGCCTTGTCCACTGTACCACAGAGGATAACATGATAGAGGGCCCTTGGTTTAACTATAAGACATTACATTAATCAACTATAAGCAGTAAACTCAGCTTTGCTAAATTCAGTCGTTGGCACATGGCCATGATCTGTAACAATAATACATATTTGCCATGTATTTCATATGTAATCATAGTCATATAAATAATAGCCCATCATGTTTTGCCATTAGAGTGTTCAAAAGATGATTGAAAAGAAACGTTATATCAGAAACATGATCTGTTCTGTAAGTTATGCTAACAAAAACATTCCTAAATCATTAGAAACACAATACCTATCTATTTTTAGGGATCGCTTTGGCTACTACTAAATATAAATGTGTTCAATGCGGCAATGTTGTTTTTTATATAGTGGTGTTGGCCTTTAGAGAACAAAGAGACCACACAATGTTGCTTAAGAACACCTACCGTGTTTGCAGAAACAACCACAAATAGGCCTACAAACATCAAACATACATTAAAATGGTGGAAGACTCTAATAAGTAGTTCATTTAAAGTATGTGGCTGAGACCGCTACCTAGAAAACAAATAATATTTAGAAATGGCTTACTTCAATGGAAAATCAATAAGGGACATAATGTGCATATCTTTCCTAAACATAGAAGACTATTGCTGATTTCAAATCAAGCTTTTAGAATTTCTTGTTCTGCTATTGTTTCATGCAGCTTGCAAAATGCTTGACTTGCTGGGTAGCTGACAATTGCCCCTCACCCAGCCATATTTAGCCAGTCGAGCTTAAGATCAAACCCAAGAGGGTAATCAAGTATTTTGTGACCCCTAACTCTCTAATTCTCCCTGGAACGACAACACATCAGTCTTAGTGATCTGGGTTGTGGCACCTCTGAAATGAGTTAGCCAATATATAGAATGAAATTGCCCAAGTCAGCCACACATCGTCAGGGCACAGTTTGGCCAGTAAGATTTAAACCAAGGCTCTATCCCAACAGGCCAATCAAGTTGTTTCTTATAGATTCTTATAGAACCCATTACTGGATTGCATTATGTTCAGAATATTTCAGAGAAGTATGAAGGTTAGTTTGTCGTCTAGTTGAGAATGAGTCTCTGTTTAAAACGTCAGAAAAATACAGCCACTTATTTTCATTCAAAGCACAGTAACCTATTTTGTCATATTTGTCTGATTACAAGTGCCAGCAAGTCTCAAAATAGAATCTACAGCATAATTCAAAAGAAAATTACAAGCAGTAAGGACACACATGAAACACGGGTGTGTCTACTTGAAAATCGTACCCACTTTTGGTTTTCTATTCATATACACAATGAAAGCAACTATTTATAAATATAATCTCTACTTTTGAAGCCACAGCTAGAATGTCTTTGCGCACTGCGGTGAACCCATATTGCCTATGTTACAGCACAAACTCTTCTAATAGAAACATATTAACAGTTTTAAATCTGTTTAAGACACTGGTTATAAGGAAACAAGTCATAGAAAAGGAACATTTCAAGAACAATCTTTTACATATATTATTGATATAAATGCAGTCTAAAATATTGTATTGTATACTTCAAAGTACATTCAAGTAATAGACTTTCAACTTGATCTTTTTTCCATCTCCAAAATACAGCCGAAACAAAATCCTTGATTTGGTTCAAAGAGATTCATCCTAATTCCTCAACTGAAAATGAGTGAATAAAAAGACAGAACTGGCTTTTTAAATGAGATGGACTCACCATACACTATTTCACTGGAACTGAGGAAAGAAGTCAGAGATCTTAGTAGATTGGCCTCAGAGACAGAGAGCTGCTGAGTCTGTCGATCTGTATAGGTGACAGAGAATATGCATCAGCACTGCTGAGTGAGGGCACGAGTGAGGGTTCAGGAAAACTATGTGGGTTGATTGATACAGCCCTGGAATCTTCACTAAGCTACTTCCTCACCTCAGCTACATGAAACCCTTTCTACTATACTACCTTTTGTTTCATGAAAAGGCAGAAATAAAAAATAGCACCATTTCAATATTTACAACCATCTGACACAGCTCACCCAGTTTTCTGTATCCAACTGTCGACCACGGCCCTCCAGCAGCGAGGCTATGGTGGAGGTTTTAATGGTTACATGGAACAGCATTCCATTTCAGATATCTCTTTGTTGGAGGCCACATGTTAGAACAGGGCTAGTGCATGCCCTCAAAATCACCTACAGAGGGCGGTCTGGATTAACTAACTACTACCAATAATAACAAGTCAAGTGTATGTGTAATATGCATAGGAGACATGCAAAGGAATTAAGTAGGATAATAATGCTGGCAAGTTGCTGTTACTACTACAGTTGTCTACTAAATGTCTTCTATGCTCGCTTCGATGCAAGCAACACTGAACCATGCATGAGAGCATCATCTGTTCCAGATGACTGTGTGATCACACTCCCCGTAGACGATGTCAGTAAGACCTTTAAACAGGTTAACATTCACAAGGCCGCAGGGCCAGACGGATTACTCATAGCATGCGCTGACCAGCTGGCAACCTCTCCCTGTATCAGGAATCAGGTAAGACCCAAGTCCAGACCGTGTCGAAGTAACAATGTTTATTGCAGCAAACAGAGGCAAAGGTACAGGGCGGCGGGCGGGCGGGCTCAGTGTCAGGTCAGGCAGAGGTCGGAAATCCAGATAGGGGCAGAGGTACCGGACAGTAGGCAGGCTCAGGGTTAGGGGCAGGCAGAGTGGTCAGTTTAGGGTCAGGACGGGCAAGGGTCAAAAACGAGGAGGGCGAAAAAAAAGAGAGGCTGGGAAAAGACAGGAGCTGACAGGACAAAATGCTGGTAAACGTGACAGACAAGACGACCTGGCAACAGGGAAGATGGGCGACATCTGGAGGGGTTGGAGACAATAAACAAAGACAGGTAAAACAGATCAGGGTGCGACACCCTGACCCAACCTGTAATACCTACGTGTTTCAAGCAGACCACCATAGTCCCTGTGCCCAAGAATGCCAAGGTAACTTGTATAAATGACTATCGCCCCGTAGCACTCACAACTGTAGCCATGAAATGCTTTGAAAGGCTGGTCATGGCTCACACCAAATAAAATAAGATTGAATTGGTCACATATACATATTTAGCAGATGTTATTGCGGGTGTAGCGAAATGCTTGTGCTGCTCTGATATCCCAAAATTATTTCCGGCTGTATGTAAAACACGAAAAATGTTCTGGACTAATAATGTAAGAAATTATACATCAACAAAATAAATACTGCAAAGTTGCTTAGGAGCTAGAAGCAGATCTGCCAAATCTGTCAGTGCCATCTTACTACACTACCAATGAGACAGCCCACTCCAATTCACATACCTCCCTAACAGATCCAAAGATGACGCAAGTTCTATTGCACCCCTCATGGCCCTTTCCCACCTGGACAAGACAAACACTTATGTGAGAATGCTGCTCATTTACTACAGCTCAGCTTTCAACACCATAGTGCCCTCCAAGCTAGCTCATCACTAAGCTAAGGACCCTGGGACTGAACAACTCCATCTTCAACTTGATCCTGGACTTCTTGATGGGCCACCCACCACGCTGATCGTCGACACAGGGGCCCCTCAGGGGTGCATGCTTAGTCCCCTCCTGTACTCCCTCTTCACCCACGACTGCGTGCCGACGACACAACAGTGGTAAGCCTACGATCACCTACGACGATGAGACAGTCTATAGGGAGGAGGTCAGAGACCTTGCAGTACGGTGCCAGGACAACAGCCTCTCCTTCAACGTCAGCAAGACATAGGAGCTGATAGTGGATTACAGGAAACGGAGGGCCGAGCATGTCTCCATTCACATCAACAGGGCTGTAGTGGAGCGGGTTCCTCGGTGTCCACATGAATAAGGATCTATCATGGTCCAAACAAACCAACACAGTCATAAACAGGGCACTATAATGCCTCTTCCCTCTCAGGAGGCTGAAAAGATTTGTCATGGACCTCAGATCCTCAAAAGGTTCTACAGCTGCACTATTGAGAGCATCTTGACTTGCTGCGTCCCCGCTTGGTATGATAACTGCTTGGCATCCGACCGCGAGGCGCTACAAAGGGTAATGCGTACGGCCCTTTACAAGACTGCTAAATAGTTAGTTAAATAGTTAACCAAATTGCTACCCGGACTATCTGTATTAACCCTTTTTGGACTAACTTTTTGACTCATCACATACGCTGATGCTACTGTTCATTATCACTTTATTTATAGTTATATGTACATTTCTACCTCAATTACCTCGTACCCCTGCATATCGACTCTGTACTGGTACACCAGGTATAGATTATTACGTGTTTTACTTTTCTATTATTTCTCTCTGTGTTGCTGGGAAGGGCCCGTAAATCAGCATTTCACTGTTAATCTACACCTGTTGTTTATGAAGCATGGGACAAATAAAATGTTATTTTATTTGTTACTATTAGGCCATATTAGCACCTACAGCAACCATCACCACCAGACAGCATCTAATCTGAAGAATAAGAATATCCCCACCAGGCCAACATTAGGCAGCCTAACCCAGGCAGTGCGTTTCAACCACATTCAGGGTTTACATGTATGGTATTAGTAATGTAAATGCCTTACTCTGATTATCTTAATCGGGTAAGGTCATGATCAATGAATACTCCGATTAAAATACCTATTTATTTTTTATCTTTCAAATTAATAGGACATGCTGCTTTAACATCAGGACTCCCTAAAAACAGGCCACTTGGATACAAGTGTCTTTTCCTAGAAGGTTAGGAGAACATTTTCGCTAACCCTAACCATATGCCTAACCTGCTACGAAAAGTCATAGCTGTATCGAAGTGGGGTGTTTTTAGGGAGTACTGCTTAACATCTTAAAGGCGCTACATGGTCAATCCGTTGTCTGCATTGGCTGTGCAGCATTTATGGTGATACGGCCTCTGCAGAAGTCAGGGCATTCAAAATGATCTTGCATTGCTGAGCAGCGCAGCGCTGTTGAGCAGAGCTGTTGTGAAGGAATTTATCAAGGAAGTGAGTTTGTGTTTATACAGGACCTCCCGCCCCCACCTACTGTCAAACAATCATGTTACTGTGGTGCTCTACGGAGCCCTCCGCATTGTTAAAAAATATTGGAGGCACAAAGTGATGCGGTACAGAGCTCAATTTGGCCACTGCGTGCCTCTGGAGTCTCCGCAATTGCATCAACACCCTCCATAAGGAGTCTCTGACCACCTTTTCAGATCAAGCATAAATTGGCTCTTATCTAAGCCAGTTAGGCAGGTTAGGAGAACTAATGGGACAGGTTAGGAGAATTAACTGGGCAGGTTAGGACTAATGTAGCAGGTTAGCATAGCCGGTTAAGATAATTAACATGGCAGGTTAGGAGAACTAACCTAGCAGGTTAGGGCAATGCAGTTAAGGTTAGGAAAAGGGTTAGTTAGGGTTAGGTAAAATGCTACAAGGAAGCAGCAAGCAGACACTTCTAAAATGGTCTTGAGTGGCAACCAATCTGCCCAATTAGCTGTTATAGATTTCCATACACCCACCTATTTCACAAAGCCCACTTTCAGATGCATACAGTTGAAGTAGGAAGTTTACATACACTTAGGTTGGATTCATTAAAACTTGTTTTTCAACCACTCCACAAATTTCTTGTTAACAAACTATAGTGTTGGCAAGTCGGTTAGGACATCTACTTTGTGCATGACATAAGTAATTTTTCCAACAATTGTTTACAGACAGATTATTTAACTTGTAATTCACTATCACAATTCCAGTGGGTCAGAGGTTTGCATACACTAAGTTGACTGTGCCTTTAAACAGCTTGGAAAATTCCAGAAAATGATGTAATGGCTTTAGAAGCTTCTGATAGGCTAATTGACATAATTTGAGTCAATTGGAGGTGTACCTGTGGATGTATTTCAAGGCCTACATTCAAACTCAGTGCCTCTTTGCTTGACATCATGGGAAAATCAAGAGAAATCAGCCAAGACCTCAGAAGAAAATTGTGGACCTCCACAAGTCTGGTTCATCTTTGGGAGAAATTTCCAAATGCCTGAAGGTACCACGTTCATCTGTACAAACAATATTATGCAGGTATAAACACCATGGGACCACGCAGCGGTCATACCGCTCAGGAAGGAGATGTGTTCTGTCTCCTAGAGATGAATGTACTTTGGTGCGAAAAGTGCAAATCAATCCCAGAACAACAGCAAAGCAGCTTGTCAAGATGCTGGAGGAAATGTATCTATATACGTATCTACAAAAGTATCTATATCCACAGTAAACTATATTGAAATAAACAGGAAAGGCCACTCAGTAAGGAAGAAGCCACTGCTCCAAAACCGCCATAAAAAATCCAGACTACGTTTTGAACTGCAGATGGGGACAAAGATCGTAGTTTTGCAGAAATGTCCTCTTGTCGGATGAAACAAAAATAGAACTGTTTGGCTATAATGACCATCGTTATGATAGGAGGAAAAAGGGGGATGCTTGCAAGCCGAAGAACACCATCCCAACCGTGAAGCACGGGGGTGGCAGCATCCTGTTGTGGGGGTGCTTTGCTGCAGGAGGGACTGGTGCACTTCACAAAATAGATGGCTTCATGAAGTAGGAAAATGATGTGGATATAGACATCAGTTAAAGTTAAAGCTTGGTCGCAAATGGGTCTTCCAAATGGACAATAACCCCAAGCATACTTCCAAAGTTGTGGCAAAATGGCTTAGGGACAACAAAGTCAGGGTATTGGAGTGGCCATCACAAAGCCCTGACCTCAATCCCATAGAACATTTGTGGGCAGAACTGAAAAAGCGTGCGCGAGCAAGGAGGCCTACAAACCTGACTCAGTTACACCAGCTCTGTCAGGAGGAATGGGCAAAATTCACCCAACTTATTGTGGGTAGCTTGTGGAAGGCTACCTGAAACGTTTGACCCAAGTTAAACAATTTAAATGCAATGCTACCAAATACTAATTGAGTGTATGTAAACCTCTGTCCCATTGGGAATGAAATAAATAAAAGCTCAAATAAATAATTCTCTCTACTATTATTCTGACATTTCACATTCTTAAAATAAAGTGGTGATCCCAGCTGACCTAAGGCAGGGAATTTTTACTAGGATTACATGTCAGGAATAGTTTAAATATATTTGGCTAAGGTGTGTGTAAACTTCTGACTTCAACTGTATGCTAGCTATGCATATTTGAAATACTATTTAGGTTTTACAAACTTTTTCATTTCCAAACACCGAATCAATTGGGCATCCCCCAAAAATAACATGGTCACTGTTATTGAACGTTTATTTTGATTACAGTCCAATCTAAGAGCCAGATGTAAACTGCGTTATCAGGCTATTACTATTAGGGAAGTCGCATTTCTTTCAAAGAAAGCATGTAGCCTAAACTTTTTAATCGAACTAGTATATTATAAAATAAGTCGACCATTAAGAACAAAATGAATGTATGTATATGTTATTGCAGAATTTTGGTTATAGTTGTGTTTTAAAACATCCCCTTCTTGGGGCCCTTCGTTTTCTGAAGCACGGTATCGGCAAACATCTTTGGTGTAGCTCCTCTGTGCGTAGTGTACAGACGCGGCCATTACCATTTTTACTTCCTGGTTTAGTACGCAGCAGTGAGAGCGAGCGCGCAGGCATCCAGCGCGTATCTGTGGCAGTGAGACCCTGGGAGCAAGAGAGGTCCACGCACTGTACGATCATCCGCTCAATACAGACATAACTTTTCAAGGTAACTGACACGTCTAGAAGTAAATCAAGAGAAAGACACCGGAAACCCTGAAAGGTGACCATAGTGAACTTGGACAGGGAGAAGGAAAAGGTACTGGACCCTAATTTGAAACTTCTTTTAAACTCATATTTCATAAACCTAGTGTTCACTTTTGTCTATGTTATGAGAGTACAGTCGATTCCGTAAAAATGTTTGACGACTTCATTCGAAGTCTTACATATGCTTTTCCAGCTATTTAAAGTAATTTTGCACAACTCGAAAATTTGCATGGGAATTATCAGGTAGTCAGACTGGCATTTTGTCATGGTGTTGATTTCTCAGTAAAGTAAAATCTTTTGAATTAACAACATTGTTGGGGGATATTTCCTTGTTTAATTGCATTGAGGTTAAAATGAAGAAACTGTCAAGGATCCAGACATTTTCCCCCATTTGTTAGATTCAGTTAAGTGAAGTGAGGACCGTTATTTGTAAAGCTGAACCCATGTGGGCGATGAGGGATTTTGCTTGGTTGATTCCAGACAGCAGCAGTTAATCCACATAGTTCTGAGGGTTTCTCTCTCTCTCTCTCTCTCTCTCTCTCTCTCTCTCTCTCTCTCTCTCTCTCTCTCTCTCTCTCTCACACATCAAACAAATATTGTAACTAAAAAGTACCTTGAAGGAGTTGCATTACACAGTGAACACAGTGATGTAACATCATGCTTAGGGTCATGTATAAAAATGCTGGGCAGGCCATTATTTTGGCTACCATGACTATGCTTTCACAGGGCACGAGTGTTCACTGAATGGTTTGATGAGCATGAAAACAATGTCAACCATATGCCTACGGCCATCTCAGTCACTGGACCTCAACCCAATTTAACACTTATAGGAGATTCTGGATCAGTGACTGAGACAGCGTTTTCCACCACCATCAACAAAACACCAATGATGGAATTTCTCATGGAAGAATGACGCATCCCTCCAGTAGAGTTCCAGACACTTGTAGAATCTATGCCAAGGTGCATTGAAGCTGTTCTGGTTTGTGGCCCATTGCCCTATTAAGACACTTAATGTTGGTGTTTCCTGTATATCTGGTACTTTTCCCTTGCAGATCAGTGCCCACCACTTCTTCTTCCTCAAGCAATAAACAGATTTATGACACTGACCCAGAAGTGACCTGTTGCTGATTAGGCTAGTGATCTCTTTTGTAACAAAACTCAAATGTTGCTATTGCTGGGTTAATTAAAAACACTTATGGTAAGAATCTGTCACTAAAATGATTGATGTTTTGTTCATATTGTGAATGCCCTTCATATCCAATATTTTCACCATGGTAGGGCTGGGCAGTGTTTAATCAGCATGTGAGGTTCCTAGGTCTCTCAACTGGCTGAGGCAAATTGACAAATCTGTGGTCTGTTGTTGTCTTCTGGGTGTGTGTAGTATGAGAAATGTGAAACTCAAGACTTAAACTGCCTATGATCTTTTGTATAGTCTTTAGAGTTGTTGGCTGACTCAGTGAGTCCAAGCCAGCTCTCACAAAATATTGTCTTTGACTTAAGCTCATTTCCAGAGTGCGCATCCTTGGCTGTCTGACAAGCCTAGTTGTTTATGTTCCCACTTTTATTTTATTTCAGGACAGTGTTTTAGACTGAGATCCCTCCCTTTATTCTCCATATTATTTTTAGCCCCTCATCTGTTGTTTGTTGTGCAAGGCTTAACATGGGGGAGTCGTGTCAATTGAGCTTGCTTTTCTACACCACTTCTGAGGGAGTGACTGCTGTCAGGGTGAAACAAGTTTCTAGGCCATGTGCTGCATGAGCTCCCAGTTTTCACTTAGTGTTGATGTGTTTACAGTACAGTAAAGATGCCACACTCCCCTACTCAAATAGGAATGACAAATGAGACATCAAAAGAGTAAGTCTAATATCAGAGAGGAGTGACAGGAAGAGTAGACAATCATAGTGGTTTCTTCAGAGGAGCACACAGAGGGCGGTGTTAGGAGCTGAGCAGGGGACTGAGCAGCATTTCCTAGAGAGAGCCTTTACATTGAGCAAGTCATATGGGTTTGATTAGTGTGGTCTATTCTGCCTGTCTGTACAGTTCCTGGCAGGGTCACTATACATAGTCTGCAAAAACATACGTTTCACTGCCTTCTCCAATCCAGTAGATATGTTGAAAAGCTTATGGTCCAGACTACATTATGACTTTGGCCCACCCTGAAATTGCAATTTACAACTCCCTGTCTAATGTCTCTTCTACTGTTGTCCACAAATACCTCCTTGTCTTGCCTTTAAAAAGCACTCTGACCACATTATAATTGAGCTGTATACAGCCCATTCCAATTTCTGAACTCGCCATTGCCACAATTAGGCATTCAAAATGATCAAATGCTTGCTTCACGTGCTTCTCCACCTGCATTGCTTGCTGTTTGGGGTTTTAGGCTGGGTTTCTGTACAGCACTTTGAGATATCAGCTGATGTACGAAGGGCTATATAAATAAATTTGATTTGATTTGATTTGATCAGAGGTACTCGTCTAAGGAAATGATAAAAGCGTCTGCTAAGTGGAATATATTACAAAATGCCAACAGTACTTACAGGATTATGGTTGTATTAGCCAAATGACAAACACATTGAGGTTTTTTTCCCAATGGAAAACTGCTACAAAACAGACCCACAAAGACAAATGACAAAATCCCTTTCAAGAGAGAGTACAAATTACCTGATTTTTTTTTGTCATGTTTCTTAATTGAGCAATGATTTAGTGAGTGTACAATGATTTAGTGAGTGTAGAGACAACTTGAAGACAGTCAGTAAAGCTTTTAAGCAGCTTTGTTTAAAGACACAAAGGCAATGATAGGGGGGCTGATTTATGTGGGCTTTGTTTTAGTAAACAAGATGAAGAAGAGTTTGAATGAAAACATTTGATATCTTGCTCCAAGTCTAATAACCCCACAATAAAATGAGACTCCAACAAGAAGTAATGAAAATATAGGAGAGTTTGGCCAAGCAGGAAATGACTGAAAAAAGCCTTGAGGAAGGGGGCGGATAGGGCAAAAAGTGCGAGGGCTGTGGAGATGGAGAGGAGAGGGGCTTACAGTTGCTCCACATTTAAGGGAAGTGAGAACACAAAGCCGCCTCACTGTTTTAGGACCACATTCCGTACGGTACTGTACTGTGAACCACTGCACTGCAGGGAAACCAGTGGCACATTAAGCGTCCTTCTATCCCACTCACCTCTCTATGTCAGCTACGTCTGTAGATTGTATGGTAGTCAGCATTGTCTGATTATGAGCAGACTATAAGTGTGAAAAGCTTCAGCTGCTCATTTTCAAATGGGCCAGGTCAGTTGTGTCTTACTTGTGCTTGAACAAATGAATCATTGTTCATTAGCTAGATGAATGAATATATGAATATATGGTGTACACAACATGGCAAAGCTTCAGGCCAGGCTGTCTCTGGAGCTGGATATGTGCAGTGATCTACAGAACTCCGAAAGCAGTCAGAGAGAGGTGAACCTTAATCCAGGCACAGAGAAAGCTTACATTTTTTCAGAAGGTGCAAAGATTCTTGTTTATTTCTGCTTCTCTCTCTCTCTCTCCACACACGTAGTATTTAAGAATGGCTATCCCAGCTCTCTCTCTCTATCTCTCTCCTTCTCTCCACACACACGTAGTATTTAAGAATGGCTATCCCAGCTCTCTCTCTCTCTCTATCTCTCTCCTTCTCTCCACACACACGTAGTATTTAAGAATGGCTATCCCAGCTCTCTCTCTCTCTCTATCTCTCTCCTTCTCTCCACACACGTAGTATTTAAGAATGGCTATCCCAGCTCTCTCTCTCTCTCTATCTCTCTCCTTCTCTCCACACACGTAGTATTTAAGAATGGCTATCCCAGCTCTCTATCTCTCTCCTTCTCTCCACACACGTAGTATTTAAGAATGGCTATCCCAGCTCTCTCTCTCTATCTCTCTCCTTCTCTCCACACACGTAGTATTTAAGAATGGCTATCCCAGCTCTCTCTCTCTCTCTATCTCTCTCCTTCTCTCCACACACGTAGTATTTAAGAATGGCTATCCCAGCTCTCTATCTCTCTCCTTCTCTCCACACACGTAGTATTTAAGAATGGCTATCCCAGCTCTCTCTGTCTCTCTTACAGCCCCTTGAGCTTTGCACTCCCTTTTTCATATTTGTTTTGTCAGGAGGCTACTTGTTTCCTCACTTTCGTCGCCAAATCGTTTCCCATCTGCTTCCGGTTACCTTTGCCTGCAGTTGGTTTGTCGCCAGCCATCTGGGCCAGTGTGGCTTCTTCTCTGTTCTCTACCCAGACACACTGAAAGAATGATAGAGGCAGGGAGCAGGGTAGGCAGTGTAGCTTGAGGGAAGGTTATCAAAGATTAAGTTTGGGCCTCTCAATGACATTGCCAAAAAGGCTTAGGAACAAATGTCACAATGTTACTGTAAATAGGACTCCTCATCCAGGCTTTTAACTCCTCTGTACACTTCAAAGTGTGATGGGGGATGGGACATCTTTAGTGTTGTGATGTAATAAGAACCAATGTTGCTTTTTTAAAGGCTATTTTTAATCTCCCAAAAAAGCCTGATCTATGGCTAATGGCCTATTCTTGCTGTGTGTGACTGCTTCTTCCTTGTGAAGTGGCCAGGTCACATGAGGTCAACAGTGAGTGTGGAAGTAACCCACTGCTTGTCTCAAATTGGGTCATTTTCCCCCACAGCCACTGACATAACACCCACTTCCAGCTCCTCTCAGCCTAAGCACAGCGTTTTAAAAGATCAATACCTTCCTTTCTCTTTCCTGTGAGCAGAAGAATAAAAGAGACACAGGGCACCCAGGTCGAGACTTGCTTACCCTGGTCCCTAGATTGTCAGCCAGTGTTTTCCTGGAGTGATTGATCAACTGAAGACGCAGTGGGAGGTGGCTGTTCTTGAGTCACTGACTACAGACTAGATATGTTTGTGTTGTCAGATGGGGACCATTTGGGTCAGGGAGATCTCATGCTCTCTCTCTCCCTCCCCCAATCTCCCCTCACACTAACCTGTTTCTCTTCCACAGGGAGGCCACAGTACATTATAGACTCTGCTATGCTTGGAGGCAGTCTCTCCATCTTCCTTTGACTTTGGTCCTACCAGAGAGAGAAGCAGAGAGGCTGTGTGTCCAGAGCGCTCCAGTCCAGTCTCTAGAGGTCTATCCTGCTGCAATGGCCCGTGAGTTCGCTGCGTCCCACTGGTGAGCGAGGGGCATCAGAGGGCAGAAGACATGTTGGGACAGAGGCCTGGGGACTGCACTGAAGCTTGCTGTAGTAACCATGGAAACGGTATGGAGGATCTTGGCCTGCATTGTTGTCATCATCGTCATGGTTGCCACCGAGGTCGCAGAAAGTCAGACTGCTGAAAAGTTCACCCAGTCACACGGTGAGCCGACTACTTTCTTCTCTTTTGTTTGACATACATGGAAATGTTTAACTGTGTCAATGTTTGTCATGAATACACACTATGATTATGTTATTATTACTGTCATATTCATTGGGGAATTGGTATTATTCCCTCTTCTGGACTGTGAAAGTGGTTCAACATTTCCAGTCACTTAGACAGTTGAACAGAGGTAACGGACCTGTTCATTGAACTCTTCCATACAGTGTTGAGGGCCTCCTCTGAGCTGAGCAACACTCCAGGGCAGTAGCCCTGCTGAACTTGAACCCTGCTCTCACAAATCAACTCCAGAGACGGAGAGCCACACGCCCCCCTCACCTCTCCTCAGCTAGACCAATCCCCTTGAGGCACGGACATAAATACCCAGAGTGTCCATTACAGAACAAGGCACTGATTGTGCATTTCTTATGCTTAACCTCTGCACCCTGCAAGTCATCTGTTTCCAATAGTTTGCTACACTGCTTCCTTGAAAACCACCACAGGACCATTCATTCATCTCCTCTGTTTAAACACGCTCTAGAAGAACACCTTTCTAACCCAAAACTGAAACCAGCTCTGTTGATGATGGATGGTACTCATTTTTATGAGTTATCTTTTGTCACAAGTATTCACTAGAAAATGCAACAAGTAGGTCAATGCTTAATTTGTTACGGCTGTGAAATAAATTCAGGACAGGCTGTTTAGTACAGTACGTCTGGTGTTCTACATTTCAGCACCACTGTTAGATTCCTCCATGCTAGTCTCCTACAATGGATATTGACTTCTGGTCAAGCGTTAGTTGTTATCTAACTGAGAATGGTCTCCCCTTTCAGTCATTCTAGATTAAAACCTTCAACAAAAACAGAACATTTGAAAATGGGGGGCACGGAATCTGTCTATATTTGCTGCTGCACTTCATGACAAGCTGCAGAGTATATTTGGCTAGGCTTTGTGTTTATTTAAAAGAAGGAGAGGACAAATATGTAGACATGGCGTAGTTGGAGAGTTGGGCTTTTTCGGAAAAAATGTTATTTCCCTATTTCTTTGAAATAAGCGAATAATGAGGTAAGCCACCGTGGTAGTGGCATTAAGTCATTTAGTTTAGTGTTATTAAGCCATTGCATGGAGTGTATATATAACCTTTCTCTCAGACTCAGACTGAGGCTCCGCAACGCGGCCTCATAACTCAGCCAGTCAACTGTCCCAGGCAGAGGCGTGACCGACAGACTGACAGACAGACTGATAGACAGACTGACAGACAGACTGACAGACAGACAGACAGACAGTAAGGTAGACATAGTGGGAGACAGACTGGGAGACAGACACGGAGACAGACAGGGTGATAGAGAGGGAGACACAGAGGGGGGATAGACAGACAGGCAGTCAGACAGGCTGACAGGGTGACATGGAGACAGACAGACAGGCCGACAGGGAGAGAGACATGGAGGGAGACAGGAAGGGAGACAGACAGACAGACAGACAGGGAGACAGGGAGAGAGCAAGACAGGCAGGCAGAGCTGAGAGCAGAGTTATGAGCAGAGGAACTGCTGACAGGGCCCTATGGTAACCGAGGCAGAGATGGACTTTTTCAGCCAGGCATGGATGAGAGAGAGAAGCTCCTCTCTGGGAACGCTACAGTAAAAAGGCCACTGTTCTCATTTCCTTCTCTTTTTTTAAAGAGTCTAATTAAGGTTATTTTCTTCTGAAAGCTAAAATAAACTGAACCCTGGGTAGTGCTTTATGACAGTTTATTTTACAAAAGGTGAACACTCTGCAGACCTCTATTCTTTTATGGGCCTCTCTCTGTTACCGGTTGGGTTTATTGGTGAGTAATAATAGTTTCCTCCTCCTAGTGATTAGATAATAGATCAAAAGAATTAGAGAAGTGGTTCGCCCTGTGGTGCTAGAGAGCTGGGAGCAGCTTTCCATCAGTTGTAGGGGACCTGGGAGAGGATCAGACGCCACGCGACCCTTCAGACCAGACTAGGACCTACTGTACACTTATACTGTAGTTAGCCAACTTCGCTCCCCTATTTTCCATTGTACCCGCCATATTTCCCCTTTGAAGTACCCTGTACATGTGGGCACAGTGCGTTGGGAGGGGTCTGGCAGCAGAATGGTAGCCTTATGGAAGCAGTGGTGGAGCCCAGTCAGGCCACTAGCTGCCTCACTCATTAATTAGACAGGTTTATCAGGTTGCTGGACAGATTACTGCTGCGCTGCAGAGAGAGAGAGAGCTATTGCACAGAGCAGGGAGGGCACGAGGAGCAGCTGTATAGCTGTAGAACCATGGAGGAGGGGAGAGTAGGGGTACAGTACACTTTTGAAAATATGCCTCATTAAGACCTTCCAGATATTTGACTGGTCTACTTTATCTGACCGCTGCCCTCCGAGTCCCCTCCAGTCCTCCAGGAGGCTTTCCTGGGCCAGATACTTTTGACCCTGTGAAAATACCATGAAAATACCACTTTTTATGTGGGGCAATTGTCTGAAATGTTGTAGTAGAGGAATTCAAAGCTCATATAACTGACTGTTGCAGAATGTGCTGAAGGATGTGAAATGGGGTTGGAGGGGGCCTCTAATGGTGCTTGCTGTTTATTTAAGCTGGCCTGGCCACATAAACAGAGAGCCTGGGTCCGGACTCACGGTACAGACACTAATCCCTGCCTGTTTACTCTCAGTGGGGAGGGCTGTTTTTCCACAAAACAAGGCAAAAGGCCTTGATGAAAACTGGGCTAATTTCTGTTGACCTTTCCCCTGTTAGTGCAGTGTTTGGAGCACCGTGTTTGGACAATAAATCTCCGGGCCCGCAGCCAGAGATAGGAAGTATAGGATTTCAGGGTTGCTATGGAGACAGCCTTGGGAGGAATAGCGTGGACTGAGAAGTCCTCAAGAATCCCACTAGTCACTACTGACTGAGGTCTGTCCCCATAAGCTTTAAGCTGTGATGATAATGCACATACTGTATATTCTACCAAAATGTATTTGAAATGTCATTGACTGTGAGTGTTTGTGCTCTGTCTCCTCTCTCTGTCTCTCTCCAGCTACGTTCCTGTCTAGCCTGGGCCAGTATGAGATTGCCATCCCGGTTCGTGTGGGGCCGCAGGGCGAGACCCTGCACACAGGGGATGGGGGTGCAGACAGCCCCAACCACCATCGGCGGAGCCGCCGTAGTGCTGAGGACCAGCAACAGGACCTGTCCCAGCTGTACTACCAGCTCTCTACCCCCACAACCAACTTTCTCCTCAACCTGACCCTGCAGGGGGGCCTGCTGTCCCATCAGTTCCGTGTAGAGTACTGGAGGAGGGGGCGTCTGGCCTGGAGCCACCCTTACGCCCTTCAGTGTCTCTATGTAGGCCATCTGCAGGATCAGCCCCACTCTAGCAAGGTGGCCCTCAGCAACTGTAATGGCCTGGTAAGAACCTGACCCATCTAGTACTGTTAGCACCACTGGCCTGTTGTCCTATTGGCCTGTTGCTCTGTTGCCTTGTTCTGCTGTCCTTGGCCTCAGGGGACCCAGGGCTAATGGAGCTCCAGAGGAATCCTCTCCCTCTGAGTGTAACATTATGATTCTGTGTACTAGGATAGCTCTGACCCTGGATCCTGGACTAGACCAGGGCACCTGTCTGGACCACATGCTATTCTGGAGCAGTAATGCACTTGTGTAAACAAGGGATTACCAAAGCCCATTGTTATCACCAGACTTCCCCTGCTGGTCACAACTCATAATGTCACTAAGGCATGTTCACAGCTGGACGTCCAGACCATCCAGTAGCCAGCTAGCACCTTCGCCCACAGCAGACCCTTTTGAAATAATAAAATCAGTCAAATGACCCAATTCCAATCTGCCTTTTGACACATGAAAGCATTCTCCTTATCCATCTATTCTTGTGATCCCTTTACAGCTAATAACTAATTGGGCCCATAATAACAGGGCTAAATGCAACCAAGGATTAAATCTGCTCACAAAGTGTTAATAAGCCCTACGCGTAATTACTTGTGGTCAGACTAGCATAACTTAATTCAGCAGGGAATCCGCTGTGTGTCCACGAGAGCATCACTAAACACATTACAGGATTAGGTGCACTGTGAAAGTGCGCTGCTATTGTAGCGACTAGAGAGGGCCAGGGGGGAAACACTCACTGTGACCTCAGAGGCTGCAGCCAAGAGATCTAATCAGGGGAAGTGTCTCCCTGTCTCCTCTCTGCGGAAATACTCAGATAGGATCACTCTCCCTATGTATCTGACCTACAGACATGTCTGGGAGAGGTGAGGGCCTGTACTTGTTTAGGCCCAGGTTGATGAGAGACTGATATGATTATCATCCCAGGCCAGGGATAGTTATGTACTGTACTGTTTCCACTGAGGGGAGGTGAGATGTTAGAGACTGGCTGTAGACAGACAGAGACCTCCAGTATGCTACTGTAATGGGCCTGCCAGTCACCAGCGATGTCAGTTTTTGTCATGTCACCACCAACCTTCAGAGGGCGCCTGGCTCACCTCTGCTTCCCTGACTTTTCCAGCAGGGGGTGATCGTGGCAGGGGGTGAGGAGTATATCATCGAGCCTCTGACCCCGCCCGAAAACCTCACGAGGGGGGAGAGCCGCCCCCATGTGGTCTACAAGAGGTCATCTCTTCGCCACCAGTACATGGACCAATCCTGTGGGGTCATCGGTAGGTAGAGCTGTCTGGGTCCTGGGTACAACATGCCCCTTCAAACTCTCATGTTTTACAGGTTACGATTAATTAGATCAGCAAACAGTCATTTATGATATCGGCTGTACAGCAGTCTCAGTTTACAGGACATAATAACCTGGTTTTAATACATGCACATTAATGCCACTCTTCTCAGGTGGTGTACCCTCTCTTCTCTCAATGCCATTAACCCCTCTTTGTGACCGTTCTTCAGATGAGAAGCCAGGGAAAGGTATGGCCTGGTGGCAGAGGACTCTGAAGACACCTCCCAACCCCATTGGCCGAGGCCAGCTGCCCCTGAAGAGGTCTGTGAGCAGAGAGCGCTACGTAGAAACACTGGTGGTGGCCGACAAGATGATGGTGGGGTACCATGGCCGCCGGGACATCGAGCAGTACATCCTGGCTGTCATGAATATTGTAAGTTTCACATCGAGCCAGATCACTACAACTGGCAGGGTGTAAAACCTGGAAAATACTTGTCCTGTCCACTTTGTCTGTGTTTAGGATTGAGTCTAGGATTGTTGTTACTGTATTGAATGGTTCTACAGATAGTGTAGTCGAGGTCATGACGTGTAGTAGTATTGCTTCACAGGGTATCACTTCACACCCTGTCCATCAGATGGCCAAGCACACACTCAGGAATGGAATGTATTTCATGAATGGTTGGCCTTATTTTATTGTTCCACACCAGGTTGCATCCATCCTGTCACAAAATCCCAAACAGAAGAAATTAAACTACAAGAGTGTATTGTAAAGTAACCAAATTACACAAGTTTCTAGGTTGTAAGTGGTAGTGATGAATGATGTCAGCTCTTTTTAAGACTGGTCTTTTCTTGTTTCCCTGGAGGTCAGGTTGCCAAACTGTTCCAGGATTCTAGCCTGGGGAACGCAGTGAACATCGTGGTGACTCGTCTCATCCTGCTCATGGAGGACCAGGTATTCTCTTCTAGACCCATCCCGGAGAAACCTCTTCCTTTCAATGGGGTCTGCATCCATCCACCCTGCCTCCTCTCTGCATCTCACTCCTAGTTCAGTCCAGCCTGTTGTCTAGACCAGCATCTATGAGCTCCTTGTTTGTGTCAAATTATTGGCTTAAGTGTCCTTCCTCCCCTGCTCCCAGCAGAAAATGTCTTGTAAGTGGAGCCATTTGCGGTGGTGGAGAGAGAGCGACCTGCCAGGCGGCCCAGCCATGACTGCACTTGTTGTTGCTGGTGACCTCTCGGCTGTTGCTATGACGTACATTAGTGCCCTAGAAAAGTTCAAATAAAAAGCTAAATATGAGGCCGGTGCAGGCGGGCGTCACTGTGGTCTAGTGTTCTGTCCACCTGCTGCCTGGTGGTTGACATGAATGTCACGTCATGTTCTTGATCCCTGTCCAGTCCAGCAGGCCAGCCAGCCAGGCCACGGCACTGTGATGCTAACGGCATGCGGTCAGACTGAGTGCCAGGACAGGGTTACACTCTCTGGCCTAATGTGGACATTAAGCTTCAAAGGGCATTAGAAAGGGTATTACTAGTGGGTTTGCAGTGAAGGTACTGTGGCAGTCTAATAACCTTTCCAACTCACCTTCTTTGTCATCCCGTATAAGCTCCGGTTGACCTCCCTGTCATCCCGTGTATGCTCCGGTTGACACCTCTGTCATCCCGTATATGCTCAAGTTGACAGCACCTGTCATCCCGTATATGCTCAGGTTGACAGCACCCTGTCATCCCGTATATACTCTGGTTGACAGCACCTGTCCTTCCGTATATGCTCAGGTTGACAGTCCATGTCATCCCGTATATGCTCCGGTTGACAGGCCACGTCATCCCGTATATGCTCAGGTTGACAGTCCCTGTCATCCCGTATATGCCCAGGTTGAAATTGATAGATTTAGTCATTGATTAGCGCCTTAATTGGAAGACAATGGCTGTACATGCTACACATGACATCAGAGCTCAGTTTCTCCGTTTCACAGAGATGTATTTTATATATATTTTTACTTTCGATTATTTAGTAAATATTCTTTTGGAACTGCTGGTACGAGACAAGGTCGAGGGCTGGCAAACCGTTCCATTGCCACAGTAGCTGCATTTGTTTAAGCTTACACATCCATAACAATGAGGTAATGAGGCACGATTTCGCCTGGCAAAGAAAATGTGTTCTCTCGTCATACTGTTGTTCAGAGGAGCTAACACATCTAACAACATCTTTTCAAACTGAAGCTGGGAAGACTGCAAACTAGCTGCACTTCGTTTCATTGTAAAAAAAAATCTATTGACATTTCTTTGTATATATCCATAAAAATGATGCCAGCTGATTCATGATTTCAACTGGCTGAGAAACACTGCCTGCCTGTCTGTCTCTTCCCGAACCCTGACCCCTACACGTTCATTACTACGGGAGAGGAGATCGAATTTCAATATTGAAACAATGTTGCAAATGTCGGAGAGACAGACTGCAAGGTTTTTACAAATCTCGTTGTTGAAAACGAAATGTTACTCTAAAAGAGGGAGAGTGAGATAACATCTAGATGCTTTTTATAGATGAGATCAAGTTTATAAAGTGCCTGGCTGGGCTGATGAGACAGTGGATTGTGCAGTCAGATGGAACAGAGTAAATAGGCATTTTAATGCCATAGTGGTGGTAACTTGTGGAATAGACACCGGCTGGAATGCGCATTTAACCAATCAGCATTCAGGATTAGACCCACCCGTTGTATAAAATATTGTTTTGTCGTATTGTGAAGAAAGTTTGAGGCGGAACACACACCTGAATGAACTCATGACTCCTGTCTCTGCGCACCAAAATTACAATCTGCTTGTCTGAAGTGCCTTTTGAAAGCCTAACACTGTAAGATTGCATTTTATTACTCAGATAGCCATGTTGGCAATAGAACAAGCTTTCAAATGATGCCCACCTGACCCAGACTGCGATTTATAGTATAATGAAAATGTTTGGATTGTGTAAACAACAGTAATCGTGTGATGGTGGGGACACAGGTCTGTGTTCCAAACAAACATCTATAAGTGTGCTTGCTTCAGCATCAGTTCCTCAATAGTAAAGCTAGGAGAGCTAAAAATAAAGAGCCTTAGAGTGGAAGGCTCTTTCCTTGAGCCATAAAAGTGCAATGGAATGACTTAGGAACTGTGCAGTTTGGAGAGGTGTGTGGCCACTTGGAGACACCAGTGAGACCTCTCACTCAAACCCTTGTAATTGTTTTTTCTTACCTATAGTACAAAATGTATATTAAATTCTTATTACGTTTGCTGAATGTATCCAGGGTATTTTCAGATTTCATTATTGACAAATGCTGTGAAAAGTACAGTAAATGTCAAATGCACATAAAATCAACAGTGTAATGTTTGGACTCAGTCCTGTCAGGTGAACTGTTGTGTCCTCACCTTTTGGTCTGATAATTTCACCAATTGCTACCATGGTCATGCATATGGTTTTAATATTTCTTCTGTAAGAAACATTTCAATTTGGCCCTATCCATATGGGCAATTTCCACGAGTTTAAGGGGCTAACAACCTGTATGATTCATACCAGATAGCTGACATTTGCCCCTGGTATACAGTATGTCATCTGACAAATAAACAAGTGTCATGATCATTAGCAGCAGTATTAGTATTATTCTTGCCGTTCGGTCTGTTGAGATTGGGGTAAGACCAAAAGTTGTCTCCCAGAGCAGAGACTTCCAGCTGAAAACTGCCCCTGGAAAACAAAACAGGCCAGCCAGCCCACTGAGCCCAGAGATGGATTGTGGGATATGACAATTACTAGTTATGTCATCACCATGTGCATTCCTGTGTTACGAGCATTCTCAGCTGTAGCCAGGAGAGTATTCCCTCCCCCTGCCAGGGCTGCTAATGGCAGAGGGACAGCAAAGCAGTAGAAGCTCCTGTCCTCATCAGTCCAGTTCAATAGCCTCGTGGCAGAAGGCTGGGCTGCCCAATACTAGGCTCATTGCACAGCTATGGTTGTACTGATCAATTCTGTTTATGTAGGGGAAATTAATTATTGGACCACCTGGGGAATGTCTGTCTCATTACTCCCTCTGGCTTATAAATGATTGTCAGGTGGTGGCAGATAGTAAAAGTGGCTTATCTATGAAAACCTAAAAGTGATCATACTGTAATTTGATTATTTCACTGTACTCTGTTACTGAATATGTTGATTTCAGTATTCCCTCTCTGTCTCTGTCAGCCGACTCTAGAGATTAACCACCATGCAGGGAAGTCCCTGGACAGCTTCTGTAAGTGGCAGAAATCCATCCAGAACCGGAATGGCAATGGGAACGCCATCCCAGACAACGGCATCGCTCACCACGACACTGCCGTGCTCATCACCAGGTCAGCACTCACAGCACCGGAACATTCTTAGTGATTCAGTGTTCACAACTCTTGACTTTCGCGTAAAGCATTAATTGAGGCCAATGGGAAAATGTTGTGAAAATTTGAGAGAAGTGCACAGATCTCAAGACAGAATACTGATCTAAGTACTGAAAGGCACCCTCTAGCATTGTCAATTGACTTTTACATTTTTTATTTGACCTTTATTTAACGAGGCAAGTCAGTTAGGAACAAATTCTTATGCGCAATGATGGCCAACCAAAAGGCAAAAAGGCCTCCTGCAGGGACATGGGCTGGGATAAAAAAATATATATATATATATGACAAAACACACATCACAACAAGAGACAACACAACGCTACATAAAGAGAGACCTAAGACCACACCATAGCATGGCAGCAACACAGCATGACAACAACATGGTAGCAACACAACATGGCAGCAGCACAACATGGTAGCAGCACAAAAGAGGGTACAAACATTATTGGGCACAGACAACAGCACAAAGGGCAAGAAGGTAGAGACAACAATACATCACGCAAAGCAGCCACAACTATCAGTAAGTGTCCATGAGTCTTTGAATGAGTAGATTGTCCAGTTTGAGAGTTTGTTGCAGCTCGTTCCAGTCACGAGCTGCAGTGAATTGAAAAGAGGAGCGACCCAGGGATGTGTGTGCTTTGGGTCCCTTTAACAGAATGTGTTTGGCGGAACGGGTGTTGTATGTGGAGGTTAACGATGCACATAATGAAACCTCTCTAGCCTAATTCCTTAATGATCCACCACTGTGTCTATTGGACAAACAAAATATATTGTGCTCAAATCCTTATTTACGGTTTTAGTAAGAACTGACTCAATATTCTGCCCTTGAGATGCCTCGAGGTTCACTGACACCTTCCTTGCCTCATGGCCTGTCATTTTCCTGACGAAGTCAGTGACGAAACCTAGGCTGTTATGCTCAACTGAGCATCTGGAGATGGAGCGTTGTAGAGAGGGAGAAAGAATGAGAGAGAGAGAGAGAGAGAGAATCAGAGCACAGCTGCCTTGAATCTGACAGTCAAGAGCTGGGCCAAGGAAGCAAAGTGCAGTTTAGTGAGGCACTCTATTTAGGGGGGGAAACAGCAGTGGAAACACAATACTGCATGCAGAGAGATACAACAGAGCACTACTCACTGAAAAACACTCCTCTGCCCATGCATGGGCCCCTGTTCCTAGTAGCTTTGAGTATCTTGGGATGTTTGGTCTGTGAGAACAGGTTCTTTATATGAAGACTTTTATCAAAGAGGGATGGAAAATAAAGTAACCATCCTTTTAGTGACCGTCCTTTTATTTCCTGCCATTGTTCAGACCGTATCAGTTACTTATCAGGTCTGCTATGTGTCCATAGGGCTTAGTGCCAGAGAGAGAGAGAGTGAGGGGAGGGGAGGGAGAAAGTGACAGCGAGAGAGGAGAGTGTGTATGTGTGAGAGTCTTCGTGTGTGTGATGACATGTTTGAGTGCATTTTGCTGAATGTACAGTGGGGAGAACAAGTATTTGATACACTGCCGATTTTGCAGGTTTTCCTACTTACAAAGCATGTAGAGGTCTGTATTTTTTATCATAGGTGCACTTCAACTATGAGAGACGGAATCTACAAAAATCCAGAAAATCACATCGTATGATTTTAAAGTAATTAATTTGCATTTTATTGCATGACATAAGTATTTGATCACCTACCAACCAGAAAGAATTACAGCTCTCACAGACCTGTTAGGTTTTCTTCAAGAAGCCCTCCTGTTCTCCACTCATTACCTGTATTAACTGCGCCTGTTTGAACTCGTTACCTGTATAAAAGACACATGTCCACACACTCGATCAAACAGACTCCAACCTCTCCACAATGGCCAAGACCAGAGAGCTGTGTAAGGACATCAGGAATAAAATTGTAGACCTGCACAAGGCTGGGATGGGCTACAGGACAATAGGCAACCAGCTTGTGGGGAGGCAACAACTGTTGGCGCAATTATTAGAAAATGGAAGAAGTTCAAGATGACGGTCAATCACCCTCGGTCTGGGGCTCCATGCAAGATCTCACCTCGTGTGGCATCAATGATCATGAGGAAGGTGAGGGATCAGCCCAGAACTACACGGCAGGACCTGGTCAATGACCTGAAGAGAGCTGTGACCACAGTCTCAAAGAAAACCATTAGTAACACTACGCCGTCATGGATTAAAATCCTGCAGCGCACGCAAGGTCCCCCTGCTCAAGCCAGCGCATGTCCAGGCCCGTCTGAAGTTTGCCAATGACCATCTGGATGATCCAGAGGAGGAATGGGAGTAGGTCATGTGGTCTGATGAGACAAAAATAGAGCTTTTTGGTCTAAACTCCACTCGCTGTGTTTGGAGGAAGAAGGATGAGTACAACCCCAAGAACACCATCCCAACCATGAAGCATGGAGGTGGAAACATCATTCTTTGGGGATGCTTTTCTGCAAAGGGGACAGGACGACTGCACCGTATTGAGGGGAGGATGGATGGGGCCATGTATCGCGAGATCTTGGCCAACAACCTCCTTCCCTCAGTAAGAGCATTGAAGATTGGTTGTGGCTGGGTCTTCCAGCATCACAACGACCCAAAACACACAGCCAGGGCAACTAAGGAGAGGCTCCGTAAGAAGCATCTCAAGGTCCTGGAGTGGCCTAGCCAGTCTCCAGACCTGAACCCAATAGAAAATCTTTGGAGGGAGCTGAATGTCCGTATTGCCCAGTGACAGCCCGGAAACCTGAAGGATCTGGAGAAGGTCTGTATGGAGGAGTGGGACAAAATCCCTGCTGCAGTGTGTGCAAACCTGGTCAAGAACTACAGGAAACGTATGATCTCTGTAGTTGCAAACAAAGGTTTCTGTACCAAATATTAAGTTCTGCTTTTCTGATTTATCAAAAACTTGTTCTCCCCACTGTATGTTTTAGTGTGAGTGCGTGTCAGGGTGTGGACGCACCGACTGCCAGAGTATTCATTTTAGTTAACAGTTTATTTTCCTTCCTGTTCCCAGGTACGACATCTGCATCTACAAGAACAAGCCATGTGGAACCCTAGGTAGGACCTTTGGTTAAACCTGCCCGCACAGCCCAGGAGAGGGCTAACCCTGGGCACACACTGCACACACACAGGCTGCTTGTTGGGAAGCACTGGGCTTCAGTGTCAGACTGTATATAATCTAGCGATGCCAGGGGAGGGGATGTGACTCAGGAAACTGCCCTCATTTGGACTTTGCACTCCCTCACTATTAAGTACCTACCTAACATATCTCTGCTGCAGCATGACTGACCAGCATGACTGACCAGCATGACTGACCAGCATGACTGACTAGCACAGTCTTCAAGTGACATGTAGATGCAGAATTGTAGGTTTTAGTTAAGCATGTAAATGTATGTATTTTTTACTTGTATCACCCCTGTATGTGCTTCAGAATGCGTGCATTGGAATTGACATGTATGTTAGAGACCGTATTGTGTGTCGCTCTTTCCCAGGTCTAGCTCCAGTGGGGGGGATGTGTGAGCCAGAGAGGAGCTGCAGTATCAACGAGGACATCGGGCTGGCCACAGCTTTCACCATCGCCCACGAGATAGGACACACGTAAGACGCTCACCCACATCCCCTATATCACCCTAATGTCCCTCATCACTGGGGCCCTGACTTGTCCCTGACATTCAGGGCCCCAGTAACAGTTATAGCCTTCATCACCTTTGACAAACCCTTTGGTCTTTATGGACCTTGGCTGTTTCAATAAACCACTCTTTCATTGGTGTTACCTGTGACCCCTCATAGGAAACCCTGCCCCTATCCTGGCTTCTGCCCCAGCCTCTCACCCAACTCGCCCATCCCCCCACCTCTGTGCTGACCTGGGCTAAACTGGCCCAGTCTCTCATCCAACTCGCCCATTCCCCCCACCCCTGCGCTGACCTGGGCTAAACTGGCCCAGCCTCTCACCCAACTCGCCCATTCCCCCCACCCCTGTGCTGACCTGGGCTAAACTGGCCCAGCCTCTCACCCAACTCGCCCATTCCCCCGACCCCTGTGCTGACCTGGGCTAAACTGGCCCAGCCTCTCACCCAACTCGCCCATTCCCCCCACCCCTGCGCTGAACTGGGCTAAACTGGCCTAGTCTCTCACCCAACTCGCCCATTCCCCCCACCCCTGCACTGACCTGGGCTAAACTGGCCTAGTCTCTCACCCAACTCGCCCATTCCCCCCACCCCTGTGCTGAACTGGGCTAAACTGGCCTAGTCTCTCACCCAACTCGCCCATTCCCCCCACCCCTGTGCTGAACTGGGCTAAACTGGCCTAGTCTCTCACCCAACTCGCCCATTCCCCCCACCCCTGCGCTGACCTGGGCTAAACTGGCCTAGTCTCTCACCCAACTCGCCCATTCCCCCCACCCCTGCACTGACCTGGGCTAAACTGGCCTAGTCTCTCACCCAACTCGCCCATTCCCCCCACCCCTGTGCTGACCTGGGCTAAACTGGCCTAGTCTCTCACCCAACTCGCCCATTCCCCCCACCCCTGTGCTGAACTGGGCTAAACTGGCCTAGTCTCTCACCCAACTCGCCCATTCCCCCCACCCCTGCACTGACCTGGGCTAAACTGGCCTAGTCTCTCACCCAACTCGCCCATTCCCCCCACCCCTGCACTGACCTGGGCTAAACTGGCCTAGTCTCTCACCCAACTCGCCCATTCCCCCCACCCCTGCACTGACCTGGGCTAAACTGGCCTAGTCTCTCACCCAACTCGCCCATTCCCCCCACCCCTGCACTGACCTGGGCTAAACTGGCCTAGTCTCTCACCCAACTCGCCCATTCCCCCCACCCCTGTGCTGACCTGGGCTAAACTGGCCTAGTCTCTCACCCAACTCGCCCATTCCCCCCACCCCTGCACTGACCTGGGCTAAACTGGCCTAGTCTCTCACCCAACTCGCCCATTCCCCCCACCCCTGCACTGACCTGGGCTAAACTGGCCTAGTCTCTCACCCAACTCGCCCATTCCCCCCACCCCTGAGCTGACCTGGGCTAAACTGGCCTAGTCTCTCACCCAACTCGCCCATTCCCCCCACCCCTGCACTGACCTGGGCTAAACTGGCCTAGTCTCTCACCCAACTCGCCCATTCCCCCCACCCCTGCACTGACCTGGGCTAAACTGGCCCAGCCTCAGTGTGAGATTGCTGTTAGATTACAGCTGTACCAGAGGGAGAACTTACGTAACTATCAGTTATTTCCATCAATTTTTTTTATTTGTATTTTATTTCACCTTTATTTAACCAGGTAGGCTAGTTGAGAACACCTTTATTTAACCAGGTAGGCTAGTTGAGAACACCTTTATTTAACCAGGTAGGCTAGTTGAGAACACCTTTATTTAACCAGGTAGGCTAGTTGAGACCACCTTTATTTAACCAGGTAGGCTAGTTGAGAACAAGTTCTCATTTACAACTGCGACCTGGCCAAGATAAAGCATAGCAGTGTGAACAGACAACACAGAGTTACACATGGAGTAAACAATTAACAAGTCAATAACACAGTAGAAAACAAAGAGTCTATATACATTGTGTGCAAAAGGCATAAGGAGGTAGGCGAATAATTACAATTTAGCAGATTAACACTGGAGTGATAAATGATCAGATGGTCATGTGCAGGTAGAGATACTGGTGTGCAAAAGAGCAGAAAAGGAAATAAATAAAAACAGTATGGGGATGAGGTAGGTAAAAATGGGTGGGCTATTTACCGATAGACTATGGACAGCTGCAGCGATCGGTTAGCTGCTCATATAGCAGATGTTTGACGTTGGTGAGGGAGATAAAAGTCTCCAACTTCAGCGATTTTTGCAGACTTTGCTGTCTGTTAAAATCTGCACAGGCCCAGTTTCGCACTCATGGTGTTAATATGATTTTAACAGGGAGAGGATGTTTGAGCAAATACACAACTTGTTAATAGCTTTATATTTTCTTTGTCATATTTAGAACAAGTTACGAGTGTGGCTGGTACCGTATATCATTCTGGGCCTACCTCCGGGCCTGGCAGTAGGCATGGCTTTTGTGTCTTCCCTCCAAGACACTTTGTTTTACTTGCTGGCCTGGCGTACCAGCCGATCTGCCTCACTTAGTCATGCATACATATTTATCTAGGCGTATGCCTGAGTAACATCGGACATGTCCACTGGACATGTATGTCATTTCCAAACCTCTTCATACCCTGCCATGAAAGAGGATTCTGTTAGATTTGCTCTGATATTTTACTTTCAAAAGCCATGACTTGGTATCATTTTTGAAAGTCCACTAAGTAATTGAGTGTGCCATTTACCTACGTGTGGACACAGGCCTGAGGTATTTTCACAGGTGGCAAACCCATTGGTGCTCCCCCCTAATGGCTAGTCCAGGTACCTTTTGAACTGGATGGGGTGCTTGTACCCTGGGGCTGTCTAGACGGTGGGCCTTGTATTTTACAGTGCATATGGAAGTCTGTGTCAGACAGAGAGAGCAGAGCACAGAGACACTTTGCTGTCTGTTAAAATCTGCACAGGCCCAGTTTCGCACTCATGGTGTTAATATGATTTTAACAGGGAGAGGATGTTTGAGCAAAACATTTCCTTTTACTCGATACATCACCAATACCCCCCAATAACTTTTGCACTCATGCTCAGTCACCCAGGAGATATATCAACGCAGTACCATCTGTCTCCCTGCAGGTTTGGGATGAACCATGACGGAGTGGGCAACGCCTGTGGCTCCCGCAGTCAGGAGACAGCCAAGCTGATGGCTGCACACATCACCATGAAGACCAACCCCTTCGTCTGGTCCGCCTGCAGCCGAGACTACATCACCAACTTCCTGGAGTGAGTCTGACCTCCAATACACAGGATATTAAAGGGAGTTGCAGGGTTTGTTATGTGTGGACAGTGGGATAGATTAAACAGCCAAGTACATTGTGGGTGAGGTCCAGGTTTGTTGGGCCCGTTTTCATTCTAGTCTCCTGTCTGTTTCCCTACAGCTCAGGTATGGGTTCATGCCTCAACAACGTCCCACCGAAGCAGGAGTTTGTGTACCCCACCACGGCCCCCGGCCAGGCCTACGATGCAGACGAGCAGTGCCGCTTCCAGTACGGAGTGAAGTCTCGGCAGTGTAAATACGGGGTACCTACTCACCTTCCTCTTCTAACTCGCCTGATAAGGCTGCATGGTCCTTTTTATCTGACAGATCCATTTAGTACTATGTGTGTGACCATGTAGAAATTATACTGACCCAAATCTTCTGATCCATCAGTACCACGTGCATCGTATGTCCTCTCCCGCCTTCCCCTACTCCAGAGCAGACATGCGTCTCTCCTCTCCACCGTTTGTAGGCCAGCTCTCCTCTCTGTCATATCTCTGGCTCTCTGCCCACTGTGATCAGTGCAGCATGAAGGCAGACAGAGTAGCCACTAGCCACACTGCTATTTATTTGTCTCCTAGCTAGAGTTGACATGTTCTTTTTAACCAGTCCCACTGTTTTTTGGCCCCATGTTGAAGAGTTTATGAAGAAGTCTTGTGCTATCTTTATTGTATGACATCTTCTTATTAGATGGTCTATTTTATTGGCCCGACAGCTGAGTGAACAGACATCTGGCACAAAATAGTACTTTATAGTGTCATTATCATTGATACTATGCAGTCAGTACAATAACTTATGGCACTGTGTTTTATTGCCGTTGTAAAAGCCTTAAATACATTAGCACCACAGAGCCCAGAAGTAGTTGAACCAACCGCTGGTGCCGTCTGCTCCGGGTCAGTGGGCCCTCTTGGCTGAGCTCATCAGGGCCTGTTGTCTCTATATGGTCTGAAATGGACACACTCTGACAGCTCTCCCTGTGTCTGCAGGAAGTCTGCAGTGAGCTGTGGTGCATGAGCAAGAGCAACCGCTGCATCACCAGCAGCATACCCGCTGCAGAAGGAACCATCTGTCAAACCAATACCATAGAGAAAGGGGTAAGCACTGGAATGTTCCATGATCAGCAGAAATGAGGTGGGGGGGGGGGTGTGTTTGGTTTTTATTTCATTAGTCTTCTGTGTGTTACAGTGGTGCTATAAGAGGGTGTGTGTGGCCTACGGGACCCGGCCAGAGGGCGTGGACGGCGGGTGGGGTCTCTGGACCCCCTGGGAGGAGTGCAGCCGTACCTGTGGGGGAGGAGTGTCCTCCTCCATCCGCCACTGTGACAGCCCCAGGTGAGTGGTGCTGCAGATGGATGTGGATCTCAACTCTGGCCATAGGACGGACGGTAGGCAGTGAATTCACAGCCACTGTAGAACTGTAAAGCCATTGGGTTGTGTCTGACTGGCTCTTCCTAACTTGTTTGTGGAGGATGCTAGATGCCAGTCTACCACCAATCATTTTAACATCCCACTATAATCACCCACGTGCAACAATGACAGCCGTATTAAAGGATATCAACATAGACCGTGGCAAACTGACTTTTTTTCTGGTGTTTTTACTGAGGAGTTAGTCTAATTGACTTGGATAGCTGAGTAATAAAAATACAGACTGTCAGAGATTGAAGCAGGGTGGTAGAGCGAGGCTAGCCAGGCGGGAGGAGAATAGAGCCCAGTGTGATTGGGGAGTTATTGTTCAATTGCACTCAGATGTGTTTTGCCTCTGCTTTTCTGGTTCCAGGCCAACGATTGGTGGAAAGTATTGTCTGGGAGAGAGGAAGCGCTTCAGATCGTGCAATATTGATGTGAGTGGGGGAGCAGAGCAGAGTGGAGAAGTAGCTCCCTCTGAGAGGCCTACAGTACCATCACCATACTCATCCTGGCCCGGCCCAACTCTACAGCTCTCAGACTGACCTAATTAACAGCAGCCTGCCCAGCCCAGAACTAATTCCCTCAGTGTGTGTGGATGTGTGCGTTTGGTGGAGTGTAGAGGCTTACTTTAAATGACTGCTGGGAGCAAAAGAGACAGGGGAGGGGATAAAGTGGATGTCTGATGTTGAGAGGCCTGAGATTTGATTGACACAGAGCTGATCTCTGCCCCTCTGTGTGTCTGTCTCAGGAGTGTCCTGCAGGCTCTCAGGATTTCCGGGAGATTCAGTGCGCCGATTTCGACAACGTTCCTTTCCGGGGGAAATTCTACACCTGGCAACCCTACAGAGGAGGTGTGTACAGTAAGTGTGTGTGTCCCACCCTCCTCCACAGCAGACTGGGATACATCATTGCAGAGGTAACTACACTGTCTGCTCGGTGGTCATTTCAAGTTGAAAACGTCTGTAGACAGTCTGCAGATATGGAGAAAGCTGACACATCTGCCTGTGAGTTCACAGAGAGAATAGTGCAGCAAGCACATGGGGAGAGCTGAGCAGGAGCGTGCTGCCAGACCGTGGGCCCAGAAAGGGAAGAGGGGAGAGCTGAGCAGGAGAGTGCTGCCAGACCGTGGGCCCAGAAAGGGAAGAGGGGAGAGCTGAGCAGGAGAGTGCTGCCAGACCGTGGGCCCAGAAAGGGAAGAGGGGAGAGCTGAGCAGGAGAGTGCTGCCAGATCGTGGGCCCAGAAAGGGAAGAGGGGAGAGCTGAGCAGGAGAGTGCTGCCAGACCGTGGGCCCAGAAAGGGAAGAGGGGAGAGCTGAGCAGGAGAGTGCTGCCAGATCGTGGGCCCAGAAAGGGAAGAGGGGAGAGCTGAGCAGGAGCGTGCTGCCAGACCGTGGGCCCAGAAAGGGAAGAGGGGAGAGCTGAGCAGGAGAGTGCTGCCAGACCGTGGGCCCAGAAAGGGAAGAGGGGAGAGCTGAGCAGGAGAGTGCTGCCAGACCGTGGGCCCAGAAAGGGAAGAGGGGAGAGCTGAGCAGGAGAGTGCTGCCAGACCGTGGGCCCAGAAAGGGAAGAGGGGAGAGCTGAGCAGGAGAGTGCTGCCAGACCGTGGGCCCAGAAAGGGAAGAGGGGAGAGCTGAGCAGGAGAGTGCTGCCAGACCGTGGGCCCAGAAAGGGAAGAGGGGAGAGCTGAGCAGGAGAGTGCTGCCAGACTGTGGGCCCAGAAAGGGAAGAGGGGAGAGCTGAGCAGGAGAGTGCTGCCAGACCGTGGGCCCAGAAAGGGAAGAGGGGAGAGCTGAGCAGGAGAGTGCTGCCAGACCGTGGGCCCAGAAAGGGAAGAGGGGAGAGCTGAGCAGGAGGGTGCTGCCAGACCGTGGGCCCAGAAAGGGAAGGGAAGAGGGGAGAGCTGAGCAGGAGCGTGCTGCCAGACCGTGGGCCCAGAAAGGGAAGAGGGGAGAGCTGAGCAGGAGAGTGCTGCCAGACCGTGGGCCCAGAAAGGGAAGAGGAGAGAGCTGAGCAGGAGAGTGCTGCCAGATCGTGGGTCCAGAAAGGGACGAGGGGAGAGCTGAGCAGGAGGGTGCTGCCAGACCGTGGGCCCAGAAAGGGAAGGGAAGAGGGGAGAGCTGAGCAGGAGCGTGCTGCCAGACCGTGGGCCCAGAAAGGGAAGAGGGGAGAGCTGAGCAGGAGAGTGCTGCCAGACCGTGGGCCCAGAAAGGGAAGAGGGGAGAGCTGAGCAGGAGAGTGCTGCCAGATCGTGGGTCCAGAAAGGGAAGAGGGGAGAGCTGAAAAGAAGAGAGGAGAAGGGGAGAGGGGAAGGCTGCAGACAATCTCCTGTCTGGCTAGAATTCCTGTGCTTGATGAGCGCTGCTCTGGATGCGAAAGATAAATACTTTCGACGACATAGCTGCTTTTAATCTACCAGTCCAATAACATAATGGCTTACAGAGGGGCCCTCTCCAACTCCAGGCAACAAGTGCTCCTTTCATCAAGTCAGCTGATTTTACAATGGAAATCCCTTGCAGCTGTTAAAATACAAGTTGTGCCACAGTCTGCCCTGCGTTAGGGCCATATCACACATCCCAACCCCCTTCTCTCTACTCACTCACTCTCTTTCTACATTCCTCCCTATTTCTCCCTCTCTATTCTGCTTTCTTTCCCCCTCTCTCTTGCTCTTTCCTCTCTCCTCTCTGCTGCCTCTCTCTTTCCGTCTGTCCTGTAGTTGGACACCTCTAGCAGACCATCGGGCTCGGCTCAGACAGCCAAGGATAGTTCATTAAAAAAAGCGTGCAGCGTTTTAGCAGTCATATACATTTTTTTTCTGAGGCATAAGCCATCCACATTGTTGCGCTTGGTCCAACAACTTTCGCAGGATGCCTTCCTTCAGCAGGCCCCCCAAGTCAGTCAGCCCCCATCCATCCAGCCTACAAACCTGCTTAGCTTCAGACTGGAGGCAAGCCTGCCAAAGCACAGTACCATGGGAGTTCGAGTTTTCCATCATCCCACAGCTTTGTTATCCGCAAGACTCACAGGCAGCACATACTGTACCTGTTTCAGCGGTGCCAGCACAAACAGAGCCCAAAAGAGATTTCAACAACTTTTCAAACAGTGGAACTAGCTGGAAATGGGTATACTTGGCTTGTACACAGCCGTGGCAGTATTAGATGATTTGTCACAGCGTATAAAGTGATATGTTAGACTATGGGCTGCTCTCCCAGCTCACAGGGGGGTTGTGGGCTGTGATGCCAGAGCACCCTGGCTAAGAGAGAGGCTTCATGGGAGGCCAGTGGAAAGGCACTCTGCTGCCTGCCTGGTCCTGACTTGTCAGCTGGTTCCACTGTGCTGCCTGCCTGGTCCTGACTGTCAGCTGGTTCCCCTGTGCTGCCTGCCTGGTCCTGACTGCCAGCTGGTTCCACTGTGCTGCCTACCTGGTCCTGACTTGTCAGCTGGTTCCACTGTGCTGCCTACCTGGTCCTGACTTGTCAGCTGGTTCCACTGTGCTGCCTACCTGGTCCTGACTTGTCAGCTGGTTCCACTGTGCTGCCTACCTGGTCCTGACTTGTCAGCTGGTTCCACTGTGCTGCCTACCTGGTCCTAACTTGTCAGCTGGTTCCACTGTGCTGCCTGCCTGGTCCTGAATCTTGCCCAATTAACACTTATTTCTACTCTCACATGACCAGAGCCTGGCCAGGTTATAAAGCATGGAAACTGTGTTGACTAAAGGGTGGTGGTAAGTAAAGTGAGAAAATGGCTGTGTTGTGATGTATGTGTGTTGCATTGTGTGTACGTGTTTGTGCTATGTGTTGGGTCGGCCCATAGAGCAGATGTGCTGGCGTTTCTGTGCTGAGACATTGATTGGCCTTGTCAGCCAGTAAGAGAGCTCAGTGTGGTCGCTGGCATGCTCTGGAATATGGAATAAATGAGAGCACCTGTCACTGCACAAATAACACCCTCCCCCCTCTCTTTCCTCTCTCCCTCTCTTTCCTCTCTCCCTCTCTTTCCTCTCCCCTTTCTCTCCCTCTATTTCCTCTCCCTCTCTTTCCTCTTTCTCTCCCTCTCTTTCCTCTCTCTCTCCCCCTCTCTTTCCTCTCTCTCTCCCCCTCTCTTTCCTCTCTCTCCCTCTCTTTCCTCTCTCCCTCTCTTTCCCCTCTCTTTCCTCTCTCTCTCCCTCTCTTTCCTCTCTCTCTCCCTCTCTTTCCTCTCTCTCTCCTCTCTTTCCTCTCTCTCTCCCTCTCTTTCCTCTCTCTCTCCCTCTCTTTCCTCTCTCTCTCCCTCTCTTTCCTCTCTCTCCCTCTCTTTCCTCTCTCTCCCTCTCTTTCCTCTCTCTCCCTCTCTTTCCTCTCTCTCCCTCTCTTTCCTCTCTCTCTCCCTCTCTTTCCTCTCTCTCCCTCTCTTCCTCTCTCTCCCTCTCTTTCCTCTCTCTCTCCCTCTCTTTCCTCTCTCTCTCCCTCTCTTTCCTCTCTCTCTCCCTCTCTTTCCTCTCTCTCCCCCTCTCTTTCCTCTCTCTCCCCTCTCTTTCCTCTCTCTCCCTCTCTTTCCTCTCTCTCCCTCTCTTTCCTCTCTCTCCCTCTCTTTCCTCTCTCTCCCTCTCTTTCCTCTCTCTCCCTCTCTTTCCTCACTCTCTCCCTCTCTTTCCTCTCTTTCCTCTCTCTCTCTCCCTCTCTTTCTCTTTCCTCTCCCCCTGTCCGTTTTTCTGCAAGTCTGCAGGATTTCCACATTCCAGTTTCCCAGGGAATTTGCTGAGAGTTGCACTGTTTCTGTTAGCGCCCTCTCCTTTTTGTTGTTGTGAGCATTTGACCCCACCGTGCTGTTAGCGCCCTCTCCTTTTTGTTGTTGTGAGCGTTTGACCCCACCGTGCTGTTAGCGCCCTCTCCTTTTTGTTGTTGTGAGCGTTTGACCCCACCGTGCTGTTAGCGCCCTCTCCTTTTTGTTGTTGTGAGCGTTTGACCCCACCGTGCTGTTAGCGCCCTCTCCTTTTTGTTGTTGTGAGCGTTTGACCCCACCGTGCTGTTAGCGCCCTCTCCTTTTTGTTGTTGTGAGCGTTTGACCCCACCGTGCTGTTAGCGCCCTCTCCTTTTTGTTGTTGTGAGCGTTTGACCCCACCGTGCTGTTAGCGAAACCAAGAGCCTCAGAACCCACAGCCCTGATCAGTCCCAGACCTTAGGTGGCAGAGGGGTGGCACAGACAAAGAGGGGGCCGAGGGGACAAAAGGGTTGTGTGTGTGTCTGTGTGTGGATAGAAGGAGTGAAGGGGGGACTTAATCACAATCAGCTGCTTGTTCTCTTGATGTTAGCAATCCAAACTGTGCTCTCTCCCCTCTATAGCCCCTCCACCTCCCCACTCTCCTCTCTGTCTTTGGCACCCGAGTCCTTACAGCTGTGGGAGAACAAACTGTGTCGAACCTAAAACCCCAAATCCCATTAAAATACCATGCGTGGCCATCAGACACATTAGAGCAGCCCGGGGTTTTCTCAGTAATGGAGGGGAATGGCTGGAGCAATTGTGTTGTCTTCACCCAACAAGAGGCCTCACGGCTGAAAGTGCTAATAAAGAGCGAAGTGGAAGCGATTTGTTTTCGTGTTGTGTAATGTTGTAAACTCGACACAGCAGCAGTGCAGCTCAAAATCGCATTGCGTAAATGTGTTTGAGCAATGAAATGGTGTGAAAGCCAGAGTGGATGCCATTTAAAATGCTGAGTCTGGTGTTGTCTCTGCTTGCTGCTGCAGATGGGATCCTATAGACCAGGGGTGGGAAACTCCAGTCCTCCAGGGCCTGACTGGTCTCACACTTTTCTCCATCCCTAGCAAACACAGCTGATTAATCAAATTCTGTTTATCAAATTCTGCTTCTCTGTTCATCATATATGCATAGTCATTTTAACTATACATTAATGTACATACTACCTCAATTGGCCCGACCAACCAGTGCCCCCCCGCACATTGGCTAACCGGGCTATCTGCATTGTGTCCCGCCGCCCACCAACCCCTCTTTTACGCTATGGCTACACGCTACTGCTACTCTCTGTTTATCATATATGCATAGTAACTTTAACCATATCTACATGTACATACTTGTCACGCCCTGTGACTAGGGTGTGCGTTCTGTTCTTTTTTCTATGTTTTTGTTCTATGTTTTGTATTTCTGGTTTTGGCCTGGTATGGTTCCCAATCAGAGGCAGCTGTCAATCGTTGTCTCTGATTGAGAACCATTCTTAGGCAGCCTGTTTTCCCGTTGTGGGTAGTTATTTTCTGTTTAGTGTGTTTTGCACCTGACGGAGCTGTTTCGGTTGTTTCTTTTGGTCCTTGTTGTATTTGGTGTTCAGTTTATTAAAATAATGATGAACAATTACCACGCTGCATATTGGTCCGATCTTTCCTACTCCTCCTCAGAAGAGGAGGACGAAAACCGTTACAATACTACCTCAATCAGCCTGACTAACCAGTGTCTGTATGTAGCCTCGCAACTGTTATTTTTCACTGTCTTTTTACTGTTGTTTTTATTTCTTTACTTACCTATTGTTCACCTAATACCTCTTTTGCACTGTTGGTTAGAGCCTGTAAGTAAGCATTTCACTATAAGGTCTACTACACCTGTTGTATTCGGCGCACGTGACAAACTTTGATTTGATTTGAAATTGCATTCTAAACTGAAGATCATGATTAGGTGACTATTGGAGTCAGGTGTGTTAGCTGGGGCAAAACTGACGCCAATCAGGCCCTCGAGGACTGGAATTGCCCACCCCTGCTATAGAGGACCAGCTGCTTCCCTGGTCAACTCAATCTAGCTCTTAATCATGCTACTTTATGTGTTTACCAAAAGTATTACTTGACACCTAATGAAACATACAGCTCTCAATAACCTCTGACTTATTTCTGATGGTATTTTCATGTCCTTCCCAAAACACCAACCATCTATGGGATTCTATAGAGGACCTTCATAGTTGTTCCTCTCACCACCAGCCTGTACTGATGACAACAGGCAGGATGGGTCCATGGACTCATGCTTCTTACGCCAAATCCTGACTCTGCCATCAGCATGACGCAACAGGAACAAGGATTTGTCAGACCAGGCAATGTTTTTCCACTCCTAAATTGTGCAGTGTTGGTGATCACATGTCCACGCTGATAGAAGTGGTACCTGGTGTGGTTGTCCGGCTGTAATAGACCATCCGTGACAAGGACAGGCGAGTTGTGCGCTCCGAGATGCCGTTCTGCACACCATTGTTGTACTGTGCCTTGTACTGCGTAGTTATTTGTCTTTTTGCGGCCCGCTTGCACAATTCTTTCCATTCTCCTTCAACCTTTCTCATCAAAAAGCTGTTTTTGCCCACAGGACTGCCGCTGACTGGATGTTTTCTGTTTGTCACACTTCTCGGTAAATCATAGACACTGTCGTGTGTGAGAATCCCAGGAGGGTGGCTGTTTTTGAGATACTGGATCCGACACGCCTGGCAACGACGATCATACCACGCACAAGTCGCTTTGGTCACTTGTTTTGCCCATTTCTAATGTTCAATCGAACTGTAACTGAATGCCTTGATGTCCGTCTGCTTTATATAATAAGCCACGTGACTCACTGTCTGTACGACCGATCCATTTTCGTGAACGGGGTGGTGTACCTCTCCGGTGAGTGTATGTTGTTGTTTACCCAAGAGTGTCACAAACAATGAATGAAAATAACAATGCACAGCTCTTCTAAACCTCTGACATGATGGTATTGTCAAGTCTGGGTATTTGTTGTTTACCCAAGAGTATTACGTAACAACTTATGAAACCAACAGCTCTAAGCCTGCGTTTACACAGGCAGCCCAATTCTGATCTTTTGCTCAGTTATTGGAAAAAGAACTGATCTGATTGGTCGAAAGACCAATTTGTGGAAAATATCAGAATTGGACTGCCTGTGTAAACCCAGCCTTAAAAACTGACATGATATTGTCAGATCCTTGCCAAAACACCAGCGATCTAGTCAAGACCTATTTGTATAATGGCTTACGTGGAGACCTAGAGACGTGTAGACCAAGAGACGTAGGATTGTGGGTTTTAAGTACTTCTAGGTTACCCCCCCACCCCAAATTTGCTGCAGAATCTAATCCGGGATCTATTTGTGTTTGTATTGAACTATTGTCTTATGTTCCCCTTCTCTGTGCTGCTCTGTTGTCTAGGTGGAGTGAAGTCCTGCTCTCTGAACTGCCTGGCGGAGGGATATAACTTCTACACAGAGCGTGCTCCGGCTGTGGTGGACGGAACCCCATGTCGGGACGACTCTCTGGATGTCTGTGTGAATGGAGAGTGCAAGGTGAGACTGCTCCGTCCTTTCTGTCCTCTCATTTAACTCTCCTCCTGGTTGTCTTCTTAAAGTAGTATTGCCTTTCAGATGGTGTTGCTCACTGCTCACACAAACGATGCCGATTGTTCCCCCATTCTGTTGTTTTTGGATGGCTTCAGAGCCTGTCAAGAAGCAGCGTGGCTTTGGACTGGGAGGGGAGGAGGGAAAAATGAAATACACTCGCTGAATGACACCAAACCACAAAACATCTGAATTGTTGTTTTGTGGTTTCCTGCAGCTATGTGGAGCAGAGCTAGATTTCATTAGGCAATTGAACGGCCATCCCTCTCTCCTCTCTTGGGCTTTGTTTGGAGCTGTCTCAGGGCCTGGGCACATGAAGTGGGTGTGAGTGGAAGTCTCTGGGCTCGTCCAGACTGAGAGAGGAGACTGTTTATCAACTATTCTCCTCTCCTCTCTTACTTGGTTCTGTTCTGTGTAGCAGGAACTCAGTGACCCTCCAGCTCAGCTGGCTGCACGGCTAGCTGCTAAATATATTCACTTCAGCCTCTCTCTCCCACACTCTGTTTCTTATTCACCCTCTCTCCCACACTCTGTTTCTTATTCACCCTCTCTCCCACTCTCTTTCTCTCTCTGTTTCTTATTCACCCTCTCTCCCACTCTCTTTCTCTCTCTGTTTCTTATTCACCCTCTCTCCCACTCTCTTTCTCTCTCTGTTTCTTATTCACCCTCTCTCCCACTCTCTTTCTCTCTCTGTTTCTTATTCTCCCCCTCTCCCTCTCTCTTTCTCTCTCTGTTTCTTATTCTCCCTCTTTCTCTCTTTCTTATTCTGCCTCTCTTTCTCTCTTTCTTATTCTCTCTCTCTTTCTCTCTCTTTCTTATTCTCCCTCTCTTTCTCTCTCTTTCTTATTCTCCCTCTCTTTCTCTCTCTTTCTTATTCTCCCTCTCTCTTTCTCTCTCTTTCTTATTCTCCCTCTCTCTTTCTCTCTCTTTCTTATTCTCCCTCTCTCTTTCTTATTCTCCCTCTCTTTCTTATTCTCCCTCTCTTTCTTATTCTCCCTCTCTTTCTTATTCTCCCTCTCTCTTTCTTATTCTCCCTCTCTCTTTCTTATTCTCCCTCTCTCTTTCTCTCTCTTTCTTATTCTCCCTCTCTCTTTCTCTCTCTTTCTTATTCTCCCTCTCTCTTTCTCTCTCTTTCTTATTCTCCCTCTCTTTCTCTCTCTCTTTCTTATTCTCCCTCTCTCTTTCTCTCTCTCTTTCTTATTCTCCCTCTCTCTTTCTTTCTTATTCTCCCCCTCTCTCTTTCTCTTTCTTATTCTCCCCCTCTCTCTTTCTCTCTCTGTTTCTTATTCTCCCCCTCTCTCTTTCTCTCTCTGTTTCTTATTCTCTCCCTCTCTCTTTCTCTCTCTGTTTCTTATTCTCCCCCTCTCTCTTTCCCTCTCTGTTTCTTATTCTCCCACTCTCTTTCTCTCTCTGGGTCTATCATATTCTGGTATTCTTCCTTCTCATCCCTCTTTATCTCTTCATTTCTAGAACTCTGTTTCTTTCCCTATCATACTCTCCTTCTCTCATTATTTCTCAGTTTCTATCTCCCAGGTTCTGTCTCATTCCTCCCGTCTCTCTCTTATATTTATGGTGCATATAAAAAGGAGAAAACAGTGAGGAGAAAAATGTAAGTATTGTTTGCAGCCTCATGGTGGTTAGGATCCAGAGAGTAAGAGATTTATTTGAAGCGAGCGAGGGAGAGTGAGTGGAGAGAGAGAGAAGTGTGTGTGCTTGGAAACACATGCGCAGGCTGCAGCAGGCTGGCTGCCTGGCCTGGCCCAGGCTCACCAGGGGACACGGCCCAGAGCCCAGTCTGAACTGAAGGGCCAGGGCCCGGCCTGGAACAAGTCCTGCTATTACTAAGGGAAAATAGCTTCCACATTGATAGTTAATGGAACCTAGACTTGCCTGGGTCAACAGGGTTTAAAGTGCCCCAGGGTTGCTCCATCCATCCAGTCACATGTTAGAGTTACTGTACAGGGCAGGAGTTAATTTAGACCAACATTTGTGTTGGCTTGAACCTTATGTTGCTATTTGGTATTTTTTTTGTATTTTATTAGGATCCCCATTAGCTGTTACTGAAGCAGGAGCTACTCTTCCTGAACAGCTCAAGGTCAAAACTATATCAATTTAAAAAAGGCACACGCAGCCTACATATGAATACATACACACAAACTATTTAGGTCAAATAGGGGAGAGGCGTTGTGCCGTGAGGTGTTGCTTCATCTTTGTTTTGAAACCAGGTTTGCTTTTCATTTGAGCAATATGAGATGGAAGGGAGTTCCATGCAATAATGGCTCTATATAATACTGTACACTTTCTTGAATTTGTTCTGGATTTGGCAACTGTGAAAAGATTCCTGGTGGCATGTCTGGTGGGGTACGTGTGTATGTCACAGCTTAGTACAGGTTGTGTCTTATGAATGTTTCCTGTAGGGAGGGTGTGTTGACATCCTGTGGTGTCAGTATTTTCATTAGGCACCTGGGAAACATTTCAATCAGCCTCACTTCTGTTGCTGAAAGGACAGTGTGCGTTCTGCTTTGCTCTCTATAGGGGCTAGTGTCTGTGTCTGTGTGCCTCTGCCTGCACCCTCTGATCTATGGCCCTTGTATCCCTGCAGCACGTGGGCTGTGACCGGATCCTGGGCTCGGATGTGCGGGAGGACCGCTGCCGTATCTGCGGGGGTGACGGGAGCAACTGTGAGGCCATAGAGGGCGTCTTCAATGACTCCTTGCCTGAAGGAGGTACAGTTTAGTATACAGAACAGAAGTCTATTCACCACAATACTGCTAGGAAGGAATCTTAACCCCGTTCTTTGATGCTTACTGCACAATGATGGTCTCTACAGTTAGGGTGGTAGTGTGCCTCTCTCTCAGGCTGGGCAGGCGTGGACAGACAGACACTGGGTGGACTGTTCTGTTCCAAGACTTGGCAACAGGACACGTCTCTCTCTTTAAAAGACCCTGATTGCTGCGTTTCTCTGTCCTCAAACTCTCTGCTCCCTCCAACACCACTTCTAGAACAGGCCAATAACACATATCTCTCAATTAGACTTGGGAATAAAAATGAAAAACACAAATAAAATGTCAAAGAAGAAAGGGCCTGTGTTTTGGACCAGGGAGCTCGAGCAACTTTCTGAGAATGAGATTTAGTTAAGTTTGAGAGATCCATCGAGAAAGATTATGCAACCAAATAGTTTTATGGAAATTCAAACAATGTGTGCATGCATTTGGATTCTGACATGAGCTAAATATGTGTTGGACTACTGCCTTGCAATGTGAGTTAGGGGACCTCAGACATTTTGAAAGTAATGTATAATTATCTGTTCACATGCGAGCTTTCTAGTTGCATGATCTGCATACTGTACCAGTTAATCATATAGAGTTACTCGTGAATATCTTGCCCTGCCAACCCCTTTCCCTCCCTCTCTCCCTCCTGTAGGTGCATAATGACCTTTTATTTCAGTACCTATTTCAGTCTAAACACTTTGGCCCTGATTAATGGTCTGTGATTAATTCTGTGGAAACATGTCAGGGGAACTGATACAGCCCAGCCAGGCTTACAGATGATGCCAGGCACAAGAATTAGCCATCACCATCTCCAAGAAAACCAAGCCGTTGTCGAGGGCTTGTGGTAGGCTCAGCCTATAGACACTCCAGAGATCTCGATTCCATCATAGTGACAGTTGGAGGGCTTGTGGTAGGCTCAGCCTATAGACACTCCAGAGGTCTCGATTCCATCATAGTGACAGTTGGAGGGCTTGTGGTAGGCTCAGCCTATAGACACTCCAGAGGTCTCGATTCCATCATAGTGACAGTTGGAAGGCTTGTGGTCCTGTGTCCACCCTGCAGGTACATGATACTGCACTAACCCTAATGCCTAACGTCACCCTGCAGGTACATGATACTGCACTAACCCTAATGCCTAACGTCACCCTGCAGGTACATGATACTGCACTAAGCCTAATGCCTAACGTCACCCTGCAGGTACATGACACTGCACTAACCCTAATGCCTAACGTCACCCTGCAGGTACATGACACTGCACTAACTAACTAATCTTTTTAAGTACGGTCAAACTCAGAATACTTTTAAAGTGCGGTCAAACTCCAAATACCCACTATTGATCAATATTAACCATGGATAAGTTTGGGGGGGGGGGGGGGGGGGGGGGCTGGGGGGGAGGGAGGCTGTGGGGGAGGAAGGCTGGGGGGGAGGAAGGCTGCGGGGGGTGAGGCTGCGGGGGGGGGGGGGGGGGCAGGGGAGGAAGGCTGCGGGGGGGAAAGGCTGCTGCGGGGGGGGAAGGCTGCAGGGGAGGGAAAGGCTGCTGCGGGGGAGGAAGGCTGCGGGGGAGGAAGGAGTGTGTGGGGTTTCTCTTGTGCCCGTTTGGGGGCATGTGGCAGGCAGTTTTAGGTGTGGGTTGCAGGAGTGGTATCCCTTCTGCAACCCTCAGAGTGAACACACCTTCCTGGGGTGGCCACAGCTCGGTGGCTGGGACCACACTGGCCGGCTCAGCAACAGCCTTAGCCTGGGCCTACACTCTGGTTCCTGGCTGATTTACGAGCCACAGAGCAGTCATGTCTACAGGGTTTTTTATGTCTCTGAGGTGCAGACCAATCCTCACTCCCAGGAGGGTTTAAATGGGGTTTGTTGTCATTCACTAACCAAGCAGTACAGCAGATGGGCTGGTGTTTTGAGCATGTTGTTCTATCTAGAGATTCACACCTAAGAGTGACGATGGTGCCATTTTCTCCCCTGCCTCTGCAACCTTACTAGTTACATCTGAGGTCTGAGACGCTCTCTCATCTATCTTTCTAGGTTCTCTCTTTTTCTCCTCTCTTCATCTGTCGAGTCTATCCTCTCTCTCTCTCTTTCAGTCTGTCTGTCTATCTGTCTAGTCTGTCCAGTCTGTAACTTTGGTTGTGGTGGAGGGTTACTCAGGGGTTGAGGGCCAGGGGTTTATTGCTCTTTGGCTCTCTCTTTACCGCATAGGCCCCTGATTGTTAACAGAAAAACCTCTCCCTCTCCAGCTGCCAGGAACCGCAAGTACAGAGCCGGGTTACTGAATTTACTCACTGCACTGACTGCTGCACCAGAGAGGGGTCAAAAGTCAAGCCTCTCCTTTCCTCAGCGGTCGCACCATTGGAATGGATTATTTAAAAAACTTTTTTTTTTGTGAGACTGAAGTTATTTACAGGGCTGTGGTGGCTGGCTGGACAGCACAGCCTGGCTTCAAACATGGTTACTGAACGCTGCCCAGGAATGTGGTTGGAATCCGAAGGCTCTGTTTATTCCATTGAAGTCCCACAGAGTAAAACACTATTTATACATCATTCTCCCTCCAGTATGTCAGTGAATAAAACTTCCACATTGCCTTTCTCCTCTGTGTGTGTGTGTGTGTGTGTGTGTGTGTGTGTGTGTGTGTGTGTGTGTGTGTGTGTGTGTGTGATCCCAGGTTATGAAGAGGTGGTCAGAATCCCCAAAGGATCTACCTTCATTCATATTCAGGAGCTCAACATCTCCCTCAACTACCTAGGTGAGAGTTCATGTCTCTTCTGTGTCACACAATGTGTTATTCTGTCATGCTGGATTCTATAGTGTGCATTCACACTCAAACTGAAATTAAAATGTAAGTGCATCGGCACATCAGTAACGCTGTTATTAGAACTATTATAACACGTTTGCAGTCAGACATCCTCTCGTTCCTTCTCTGCTATAGTGCTGAAGAGTAAAGGGGACCAGTACTTCATCAATGGGAAGCTGACCATCGACACCCCTCGTAGGTTCGACATCACAGGGACCACCTTCCACTACCGCCGACCCACTGATGAGCCTGAGACCCTGGAGGCCCTGGGGCCCACCAACATGACTCTCATCGTCATGGTAATGGCCTAGCTGTGTGTGTTATTGTGTGTGTAACGGTAATTATTCTATGGAATACCATACGTGACATGCGTGTGTGTGTGTGTAGGTTCTGGTGAGGGACGAGAACCCAGGGATCCACTACCGCTTCAACCCTCCAGTCAACAGAGACCCTCTGACTGGATACGCCTGGCACTACACTTCCTGGTCCCGCTGCTCTGCACTCTGCGCTGGGGGTACCACCACTACTGGCTCTATAACTCTGTACTGTACTCTTCTCTGGCTCTATCATTGCTCATTGATTGATATTATTTGATTCAGAAATGCACACAGACTTTTATTCATGCAGATCAATCTTTTATCCCATGTTCATTTCAAATTATTGAGGCTAAAAATACCATCATGGTCGTCATGACACACCCATTGTGTTTTACTAATGATCCATTTATCTGCTAGGCAGGGCTGGATCCTCCATATAGACAGTCTATTGACCTCTCTAGTAAACTCACTGACTCACTCAGGCACATGCATGCACAGTGCATAACCCTCACTTTCTCCACGGCTTTCTCATATTCCCTCTCTCACACACACAAACACATGCTGGTACATAAAATAGTTTTTGAGAGTTTTCCTAACGTAACACTGACCCTGGGGAAACATGGGAATGGAATGTTTATGAACAGAGGTACTGTGGGGTTGGTGAAACCGCAGGAGTTCGTGCTGAAGCCAACTTTGAAGTTACACACACTTTCTTTCTTTTGCTTTCTTTCTGTTGCGGGTAAATGATCCAAAGTAACTATCTTGATATAAACTAATTTACTTTGTTTAAAAGCACATTTCCTTGACCCTAATGTCAGCAGAACAAGCGAGAGGAAAAGTGCTTGTACAAGTTCTACACTTTTACATAATTCAGCACACACTCTTATCCAGTAGAGGGTATACATTTTCATACTGGTCCACTGTGGGATTTGAACCCACAACCTTGGCGTTGCAAGCAGCGTGTTCTACCAACTGAGCCACACAGTGTGAGCTGCATCAGAGGAATGATCAAAAGAGTTGTCGCTGTTTTATAATGTGTTTTTCACTCCTTCTCTCTGTCAGGTGCTCAGATCCAGCAGGTCGTGTGTAAGAAGCAAGCTGATCACTCCGTGGTCTACAACCACTTCTGTGACAAGAAGAGCAAACCCAAAGACAAGAAGCGAGGCTGCAACTCTGAGCCATGCTCCCCAAGGTGAGTGTCAATGTATCTGTTCCACTGCGTGTTTGGAGCTCCTCTGATTGGGCCCTTATGACTATATACGCAGAATACGTTTTTACCTATCATGTGTGTATGTACATGTGTGTGGGAGTGTGAGATCCTGCTGAACTAAGCCCTGTCTGTGTGTCTCCCACAGCTGGGGGTCTGGGGAGTGGTCTGACTGCAGTCGCAGCTGTAACGGGGGCCTGAGGACCAGAGAGGTGCTGTGTAAGAGGAAGATCTCTCCTACAGAGGAGAAGGTGCAGGACGACGGCGCCTGTACCCCCCCAGGACCACCCCTCACTGAGCCCTGCAACAACCACACCTGCCCCCCAGAGTGGCTGGCCCTGAACTGGTCAGAGGTACACCCAAAATACCCCCAGAAGCCTATCCAACTTTTAAAAAAACTAACAAGCAGAATCTAGAGATTTCTTGAAATAGAGAGAAGTTGCTTACCTCGATACTTTCTGTACCTATTCAACATTTCTGTGTGTAACCAATGCCACCTGCTGGTTGGATTATGTACTGGTCTCTGGTGTGCTCTGGGGCTATAGAGGCTGGAGCTCTGATTTGAATAATCTCTCCCTCATCTCTCTCACACTCTTCCTTCTCTCTCCTCCAGTGTAATCCCAGCTGTGGTCCAGGGTTCAGGCACCGTGTCCTTCTGTGTAAGAGGGGGGAGAGTGGAGGCACACTGCCAGAGTCCCAGTGTCCCAAGTATGGGCGTCCCACCACCAGGGTGCGCTGTAACCTGCAGCGCTGCCCACCCCCCATGTGGGTCACAGGGCCCTGGGGAGAGGTAAGGCTGGGGTTAACATGGGCTCTGCTCTGTATTGAACTCTGCTCTCATTTAACTAGACCTCCTACAGATGTAGGATATTAATTTGACCAGTTTTGCCCCAGGAGTAAAATAATCAAAATGAGTTTTGATAGACGACAGTAGGCTATAGTTTAGGTGTAGCCTGAGGCTGCATTTCAGATACACTTGTATGTCGTAGCGGAGACCAATATCTATCTTGTGTTATTAAGCTACAGTTGAAGTCAGAAGTTTACATACACCTTAGCCAAATACATTTAAACTCAGTTTTTCACAATTCCTGACATTTAATCCAAGTAAAAATTCCCTGTCTTAGGATCACCACTTTATTTTAAGAATGTGAAATGTCAGAATAATAGTAGAGATTTCTTTCAGCTTTTATTTCTTTCATCACATTCCCAGTGGGTCAGAGGTTTACATACACTCAATTAGTATTTGGTAGCATTGCCTTTAAAATTGGGTCAAACTTTTAGGGTAGCCTTCCACAAGCTTCCCACAATAAGTTAGGTGAATTTTTGGCCCATTCCTCCTGACAGAGCTGGTGTAACTGAGTCAGGTATGTAGGCTTTCTTGCTCACACACGCTTTTTCAGTTCTGCCAACAAATTTTCTATAGGATTGAGGTCAGGGCTTTGTGATGGCCACTCCAATTCCTTGACTTTGTTGTCCTTAAGCCATTTTGCCACAACTTTGGAAGTATGTTTGGGGTCATTGTCCATTTGGAAAACCCATTTGCGACCAAGCTTTAACTTCCTGACTGTCTTGAGATGTTGCTTCAATATATCCACAATTTCCCTCCTTCATGATGCCATCTATTTTGTGATGTCCCCTTGGCCCTCCTGCAGCAAAGCACCTTCACAACATGATGCTGCCACCCCCGTGCTTCACGGTTGGGATGGTGTTCTTCGACTTGAAAGCCTCCCACTTTTCCTCCAAACAATTTTTTTTCTATTTCACCTTTATTTAACCAGGTAGGCAAGTTGAACAAGTTCTCATTTACAATTGCGACCTGTCCAAGATAAAGCAAAGCAGTTCGACACATACAACAACACAGAGTTACACATGGAGTAAAACAAACATACAGTTGAAAAATTTGAGCAAAGGAGGTGAGATAAGGGAGGTAAAGGCAAAAAAAAGGCCATGGTGGCGAAGTAAATACAATATAACAAGTAAAACACTGGAATGGTAGATTTGCAGTGGAAGAATGTGCAAAGTAGAAATATAAATAATGGGGTGCAAAGGAGCAAAATAAATAAATAAATACATTAGGGGAAGAGGTAGTAGTTTGGGCTAAATTATAGATGTACATAGCCCAGGTGCAGTAATCTGTGAGCTGCTCTGACAGCTGGTGCTTAAAGCTAGTGAGGGAGATAGGTGTTTCCAGTTTCAGAGATTTTTGTAGTTCGTTCCAGTCATTGGCAGCAGAGAACTGGAAGGAGAGGCGGCCAAAGGAAGAATTGGTTTTGGGGGTGACCAGAGAGATATACCTGCTGGAGCGCGTGCTACAGGTGGGTGCTGCTATGGTGACCAGCGAGCTGAGATAAGGGGGACTTTACCTAGCAGGGTCTTGTAGATGACCTGGAGCCAGTGGGTTTGGTGACAAGTATGAAGCGAGGGCCAGCCATCGAGAGCGTACAGGTCGCAGTGGTGGGTAGTATATGGGGCTTTGGTGACAAAATGGAATGCACTGTGATAGACTGCATCCAATTTATTGAGTAGGGTACTGGAGGCTATTTTGTAAATGACATCGCCAAAGTCGAGGATCGGTACGATGGTCAGTTTTACGAGGGTATGTTTGGCAGCATGAGTGAAGGATGCTTTGTGATATAGGAAGCCAATTCTAGATTTAACTCTGGATTGGAGATGTTTGATGTGAGTCTGGAAGGAGAGTTTACAGTCTAACCAGACACCTAGGTATTTGTAATTGTCCACATATTCCTTCCAGAGTAGTGATGCTGGACGGGCGGGCAGATGCAGGCAGCGATCTGTTGAAGAGCATGCATTTGGTTTTACTTGTATTTAAGAGCAGTTGGAGGCCACGGAAGGAGAGTTGTATGGCATTGAAGCTCGTCTGGAGGGTTGTTAAGTGTCCAAAGAAGGGCCAGAAGTATACAGAATGGTGTCGTCTGCATAGAGGTGCATCAGAGACTCACCAGCAGCAAGAGCGACATCATTGATGTATACAGAGAAGAGAGTCGGCGCAAGAATTGAACCCTGTGGTACCCCCATAGAGACTGCCGGAGGCCCGGACAACAGGCCCTCTGATTTGACACACTGAACTCTATCAGAGAAGTAGTTGGTGAACCAGGGGAGGCAATCATTTGAGAATCCAAGGCTATCGAGTCTGCCGATGAGGATGTGGTGATTGACAGAGTCGAAAGCCTTGGCCAGGTCAATGAATACGGCAGCACAGTAATGTCTCTTATCGATGCCGGTTATGATATCATTTAGGACCTTGAGCGTGGCTGAGGTGCACCCATGACCAGCTCTGAAACCAGATTGCATAGCGGAGAAGGTGCGGTGGGATTCTAAATGGTGGGTAATCTGTTTGTTTACTTGGCTTTCGAAGACCTTAGAAAGGCAGGGTAGGATAGATATAGGTCTGTAGCAGTGTGGGTCAAGACTGTTCCCCCCCTTTGAAGAGGGGGATGACCGCAGCTGATTTCCAATCTTTGGGAATTTCAGACGACATGAAAGAGGTTGAACAGGCTAGTAATAGGGGTTGCAACAATTTCGGCAGATAATTTTAGAAAGAAAGGGTCCAGATTGTCTAGCTCGGCTGATTTGTAGGGGTCCAGATTTTACAGCTCTTTCAGAACATCAGCTGACTGGATTTGGGAGAAGGAAAAGTGGGGAAGGCTTGGATGAGCCGCTGAACCAAGTGCTATATCCTGGTTCTAAATTTCTTGAATGGGGCATGCTTATTTAAGATGGTGAGGAAGGCATTTAAAAAAATAACCAGGCATCCTCTACTGACGGAATGAGGTCAATATCCTTCCAGGATACCCGGGCCAGGTCGATTGGAAAGGCCTGCTCGCTGAAGTGTTTCAGGGAGCGTTTGACAGTGATGAGGGGTGGTCGCTTGACCGCTGACCCATTACGGATGCAGGCAACGAGGCAGTGATCGCTGAGATCTAGGTTGAAAACAGCAGAGGTGTATTTAGAGGGCAAGTTGGTTAGGATGATATCTATGAGGGTGCTGTGTTTACGGCTTTGGGGTGGTACCTGGTAGGTTCATTGATCATTTGTGTGAGATTGAGGGCATCAAGCTTAGATTGTAGGATGGCTGGGGTGTTAAGCATGTTCCAGTTTAGGCCACCTAGCAGCACGAGCTCTGAAGATAGATGGGGGGCAATCAGTTCACATATGGTGTCCAGAGCACAGCTTGGGGCAGAGGGTGGTCTATAGCAGGCGGCAACGGTGAGAGACGTGTTTTTAGAGTTGGATTTTTAAAAGTAGAAGTTCAAATTGTTTGGGTACAGACCTGGATAGTAGGACAGACCTCTGCAGGCTATCTCTGTAGTAGATTGCAACACCTCCCCCTTTGGCCGTTCTATCTTGTCTGAAAATGTTGTAGTTAGGGATGGAGATTTCAGAGTTTTTGGTGGTCTTCCTAAGCCAGGATTCAGACACGGCTAGGAGATGCGGGTTGGCAGTGTGCTAAAGCAGTGAATAAAACAAACTTAGGGAGGAGGCTTCTATTGTTAACATGCATGAAACCAAGGCTATTACGGTTACAGAAGTCATCAAAAGAGAGCGCCTGGGGAATGGGAGTGGAGCTAGGCACTTCAGGTCCTGGATTTACCTCTATATCACCAGAGGAGGAGTAGGATAAGGGTACGGCTAAAAGCTATGAGAATTGGTCGTCTAGGACGTCCGGAACAGAGAGTAAAAGGAGGTTTCTGGGGGCGATAAAATAGCTTCAAGGTATAATGTACAGACAAAGGTATGGTAGGATGTGAATACAGTGGAGGTAAACCTAGGCATTGAGTGATGATTAGAGAGATATTGTCTCTAGAAACATAATTGAAACCAGGTGATGTCATCGCATGTGTGGGTGGTGGAACTGAAAGGTTGGATAAGGTATAGGAGCAGGGCTAGAGGCTCTACAGTGAAATAAGCCAATAAACACTAACCAGAACAGCAATGGACAAGGCATATTGACATTGAGGAGAGGCATGCTTATTCGAGTGATCATAAGGGTCCAGTGAGTAGTGAGGTTAGTTGGGATCACGGTGATTCAGACAGCTAGCTGGGCCATCGGTAGCAAGCTAGCAGAGGATGGAGGTCTGTTTTTAGCCACCTCATGCGTTTCCATCGGTAGATTAGTGGGGTTCCGTGTGGTAGAGGGGACCAATCCAATTGTCAAAATAGATATAGTTGTAGTGACCCAAGAAAATTGTCCGCTAGACCTATTCAGATAATGATGGTCATTATGGCCAAACAGTTCTATTTTTGTTTCATCAGACCAGAGGACATTTCTCCAAAAAGTACAACCTTTTGTCCCCATGTGCAGTTAGTTGCAAACCGTAGTCTGGCTTTCTTATGGCGGTTTTGGAGCAATGGCTTCTTCCTTGCTGAGTGGCCTATCAGGTTATGTCGATATAGGACTCGTTTTAATGTGGATATAGATACTTTTGTACCTGTTTCCTCCAGCATCTTCACAAGGTCCTTTGCTGTTTTGGGATTGATTTGCACTTTTTGCACCAAAGTACGTTCATCTCTAGGAGACAGAATGCATCTCCTTCCTCAGCGGTATGACTGCTGCGTGGACCCATGGTGTTTATACTTGAGTACTATTGTTTGTACAGATGAATGCGGTACCTTCAGGCATTTGGAAATTGGATGAACCAGCACTTTTCCCCAAGGATGAACCAGCACTTTTCACACAAGTATGTCTATCTCTAGTAGAGGTCGACCAATTAATCAGAATGGCCGATTAATTAGGGTATTTTTGGACACCGATTTGGCCGATTTTTTTAATTATTATTATCATTTTTTCACCTTTATTTAATCTTTATTTAACTAGGCAAGTCAGTTAAGAACACATTCTTATTTTCAATCATGGCCTAGGAACGGTGGGTTAACTGCCTCGTTCATGTAACGGTTTTCTAGGTGTGAAGGAGAGTCGGACCAAAATGCGGCGTGTAGATTACGATTCATGTTTAATGAAAAGCACACTGAACACAAACACTACAAAACAATAAACGTAATGAACGTAAAGAAAACCGAAACAGCCTATACTTGTGTAAACTAACACAGAACAACACTCAAAGAATATGGCTGCCTAAATATGGTTCCCAATCAGAGAGAATGATAATCACCTGACTCTGATTGAGAACCGCCTCAGGCAGCCATAGACTATGCTAGACACCCCACAAAACCCCAAGACAAAAACGCACCACAATAACCCATGTCACACCCTGGCCTGACCAAATAAATGAAGACAAACATAATATACTTCGACCAGGGCGTGACAGAACCCCCCCTCCCCCTAAGGTGCGGACTCCCGGACGCACATCAAAACAATAGGGAGGGTCCGGGTGGGCGTCTGTCCATGGTGGCGGCTCCGGCGTGGGACGTGGACCCCACTCTATCAATGTCTTAGTTCCTCCCCCTCACGTCCTAGGATAGTCCACCCTCGCCGCCGACCATGGCCTAGTAGTCCTCACCCAGAACCCCACTGGACTGAGGGGCAGCCCGGCACTGAGGGGCAGCCCGGCACTGAGGGGCAGCCCGGCACTGAGGGGCAGCCCGGCACTGAGGGGCAGCCCGGCACTGAGAGGAAGCTCAGGCAGGTAGTTGGATCCGGCAGATCCTGGCTGGCTGGCGGATCTGGAAGAGTCTGGCTGACTGGCGGATCTGGAAGAGTCTGGCTGACTGGCGGATCTGGAAGAGTCTGGCTGACTGGCGGATCTGGAAGAGTCTGGCTGACTGGCGGATCTGGAAGAGTCTGGCTGACTGGCGGATCTGGAAGAGTCTGGCTGACTGGCGGATCTGGAAGAGTCTGGCTGACTGGCGGATCTGGAAGAGTCTGGCTGACTGGCGGATCTGGAAGAGTCTGGCTGACTGGCGGATCTGGAAGAGTCTGGCTGACTGGCGGATCTGGAAGAGTCTGGCTGACTGGCGGATCTGGAAGAGTCTGGCGGATCTGGCTGCTCCATGTAGACTGGCGGATCTGGCTGCTCCATGTAGACTGACGGATCTGGCTGCTCCATGTAGACTGACGGATCTGGCGGCTTCTTGCAGACTGGCGGCTCCTTGCAGACTGGCGGCTCCTTGCAGACTGGCGGCTCCTTGCAGACTGACGGCTCCTTGCAGACTGGCTGCTCCATGCAGACCGGCAGCTCTGGCTGCTCCATGCAGACCGGCAGCTCTGGCTGCTCCATGCAGACCGGCAGCTCTGGCTGCTCCATGCAGACCGGCAGCCCTGGCTGCGCTGAACAGGCAGGAGACTCCTGCAGCGCTGTAGACGAGGAAGTCTCTGTCAGCGCTGAACAGGCGGGAGACTCCAGCAGCGCTGTAGAGGAGGAAGGCTCTGGCCACTCTTTTTACCGCACATCGCTGGCGCACCATCTGTCATTAATCCAACGAGTTTATCCCACGGCAGCTTTATTTCAGTTACACATTTGGAAACCTCCTCAAAGATTTCCTTTCCTGTGGTTGTGCCATGCATTGATTTGAATCCTAATAGCTCCTCCGTAACACACAGATTTGAGTCCACTCCACGGATGAAGACTGACAGCTGAGCAGTATCAGATGCGTCGCAGCTCTCATCCACAGCGAGGGAGAACGCAACAAAATCTTTTCCCTTTTCCATCAGCTGGTCATACAGATTGGTGGCAAGATGTGCGATCAGCTACTGTGTTCCTGCTCAGGCTCACGTTTGAAAATGCTTGTTTTTTCTCTGGGCATACGAGGTCACAAACCTTCATCATGCACTTTTTCATGAACTCTCCCTCATTAAAGGGCCGGGCTGATTTTGCGATCTCTGCTGCCACTATATAACTAGCCTTTACAGCAGCCTCGCTTTGTGATGTGGCTTTTTTAAACATATTCTGTTGTGAAACCAAACTTCTTTTCATCTCCTCTACTTTCTGGCTCCTTTGAGTCATGTCCAGGTCCTTGTATTTGTCATGGTGTTTCGTTTCATAGTGTCGTCTAATGTTGTACTCCTTACTTACAGCCACGTTGACTCCACAAACAAGACAAACAGGTTTGTCTTTTACATATGTAAACAGATATTCTGCCTCCCACTTGTCCAGAAAGCTCCTGTTTTCTGCCTTTCTTTTCGCCATTTTTGGGAAGGGTTAGCTCGCTGACAGTTGTAGCGTCTATGTTGCTATGACTACTGTCACAGAGGAGAGAGCGTTTCTGGGTCCTGTCCTGATTGGCGCGCGAAAACAGCAGAGCATTATGGGATTTGTAGTATTAGTGGTGAATGCGCTGTATAATACCGGCGGGCCAGCTCTAGTAGTAATTTGGTATTGTCTCGCGGGCCAAATATAATTACCCCGCGGGCCAAATTTGGCCCACGGGCCAGAGTTTGACACCCATGGGCTAGACCGTGAAGGCGTACTGGAGATCTTGAGAGCAGTGCTGGCACAGGACGTGCAAGGCTAGGGATGTGCACAGGAGGCCTGGTGCGTGAGGCTGGCACCAACTTCACCAGCCGACTAACACGCACCTCAGGACGAGTATGGAGCGCTGACCCAGGTGCCATCAAATCCCCGACACGCTCCGTCGGGCGAATACCGTACCTAAAGCACCAACTCAGCAACTCCCTCATAACTCTCTCCTCCAATTTCCCCATTAACTCCTTCTCAGGTCTGACTCCTGACTCTGACTCCTGACTCTGCCACACTCTCCCTGAGCCCCCCCCCCCCCCAATACATTTTTGGGGCTGACTCTCGGGCTTCCTTCCGCGCCTCCGTGCTTGTCTCTCCAACTCCATTCTCTTATAACCCTCTTCGCACTGCTCCTGCGAATCCCAGGCGGGCTCCGGCACTCTCCCTGGGTCGACTGCCCACCTGTCTATTTCCTCCCAAGTAGTGTAGTCCCAATATTGTTGCTCCTGCTGCCGCTGTTGCTTCTCCTCATACCAGCGCCTCTCAGCTCTTGCCGCCTCCAGTTCTTCTTTGGGGCGGCGATATTCTCCAGGCTGATCCCAGGGTCCTTCTCCGAACAATTCATCCTCCCATGTCCATTCCTCTCTTTGTTGCTCATGCCTGTTACCACGCCACTTGGTCCTGTTAGGGTGGGTGATTCTGTAACGGTTTTGTAGGTGTGAAGGAGAGTCGGACCAAAATGCGGATTTACGATTCATGTTTAATGAAAAGCACACTAAACACAAACACTACAAAACAATAAACGTAATGAACATAACGAAAACCGAAACAGCCTATACTTGTGTAAACTAACACAGAACAAGGACATCAGGACACTAAGGACTATCACCCACGAAACACTCAAAGAATATGGCTGCCTAAATATGGTTCCCAATCAGAGACAACGATAATCACCTGACTCTGATTAAGAACCGCCTCAGGCAGCCATAGACTATGCTAGACACCCCACAAAACCCAAAACAAAAATGCACCACAATAACCCATGTCACACCCTGGCCTGACCAAATAAATGAAGACAAACATAATATACTTCGACCAGGGCGTGACAGTTCAGGGGCAGAAGGACAGATTTTCACCTTGTCAGCTCGGGGATCCAATCTTGCAACCTTACAGTTAACTAGTCCAACACTATAACCAACAACATCTCGTTGCACTTCACAAGGAGACTGCCTGTTACGCGAATGCAGTAAGCCAAAGTAAGTTGCTAGCTAGCATTAAACTTATCTTATAAAAAACAATCAATCAATCTCTAGTTAACTACACATGGTTGATGATATTACGAGTTTATCTAGCGTGTCCTGCGTTGCATATAATCTGACTGAGCGGTAGTAGGCAGCAGCAGGCTAGTAAGCATTCATTCAAACAGCACTTTCGTGCGTTTTGCCAGCAGCTCTTCGTTGTGCATCAAGCATTGCGCTGTTTATGACTTCAAGCCTATCAACTCCCGAGATGAGGCTGGTGTAACCGATGTGAAATGGCTAGCTAGTTAGTGGGATGCGCGCTAATAGCGTTTCAAACGTCACTCGCTCTGAGACTTGGACTGGTTGTTTCCCTTGCTCTGCATGGGTAACGCTGCTTCGAGGGTGGCTGTTGTGTTGCTGGTTTGAGCCCAGGGAGGAGCGAGGAGAGGGACGGAAGCTATACTGTTACACTGGCAATACTAAAGTGCCTATAAGAACATTTAATAGTCAAAGGTTACTGAAATACAAATGGTATAGAGGGAAATAGTCCTATAATTCCTATAATAACTACAACCTAAAACTTCTTACCTGGGAATATTGAAGACTCATGTTAAAAGGAACCACCAGCTTTCATATGTTCTCATGTTCTGAACAAGGAACTTAAACGTTCGCTTTTTTACATGGCACATATTGTAGTTTTACGTTCTTCTCCAACACTTTGTTTTTGCATTATTTAAACCAAATTGAACATGTTTCATTATTTATTTGAGGCTAAATAGATTTTATTGTATTATATTAAGTTAAAATAAGTGTTCATTCAGTATTGTTGTAATTGTCATCATTACCAATACATTTTTTTATTTTTTTAATCGGCCGATTAAATCGGTATCGGCGTTGAGAAATCATAATCGGTCTACCTCTAATCTCTAGGAGACGCGTCTCCTTCCTGAGCGGTATGATGGCTGCGTGGTCCCATGGTGTTTATACTTGCGTACTATTGTTTGTACAGATGAACGTGGTACCTTCAGGTGCTTGGAAATTGCTCACAAGGATAAACTAGACTTGTGGAGGTCTACAATCTTTTTGCTGAGGTCTTGGCTGATTTCTTTAGATTTTCCCATGATGTCATGCAAAGAGGCACTGAGTCTGAAGGTAGGCCTTGAAATACATCCACAGGTACATCTCCAATTGACTGAAATGATGTCAGTTAGCCTATCAGAAGCTTTTAAAGCCATGACATAATTTTCTGGAATTTTCCAAGCTGTTTACAGGCAGTCAACGTAGTGTATGTAAACTTCTGACCCACTGGAATTGTGATACAATCTGTAAACAATTGTTGGAAAAATGACTTGTGTCATGCACAAAGTAGATGTCCTAACCGACTTGCCGAAACTTTAGTTTGTTAACAAGAAATTTGTGGAGTTGTTGAAAAACAAGTTTTAATGACTTCAACCTAAGTGTATGTAAACTTCCGACTTCAACTGTATATAAAACAACGGTTGTTGTGTATGGCTGCATTTCAGATACATTTTTTAAACATTTGAATGTCGCAGTAGTAGGACCGACTGTAGTAGGAAATGTATTTTGTCTGGTGCTTTAACGTTTGAGCGAGCGAGAGAGAAAGATAACTGTGGACTCTGCTATTTCAGCCACACCTATTGCTGACAGGTGTATAAAATTGAGCACACAGCCATGCAATCTCCATAGACAGACATTGGCAGTGGAGTGGCCTTACTGAAAAGCTCAGTGACATTCAAAGTGGTGCCGTCATAGGATGCTACCTTTCAAACAAGTCAGTTCGTCATATTTCTTCCCTGCTAGAGCTGCCCGGTCAACTGTAAGTACTGTTATTGTGAAGTGGGAACGTCTATAAGCAAAAACGTCTCAGCCACAAAGTGGTAGGCCACACAAGCTCACAGATTGGGACCACCGAGTGCTGAAGCGCACAGCGTATAAAAATTGTCTGTCCTCGGTTGCAACACTCACTTCTGAGTTCCAAACTTCCTTTTGAAAGCAACGTCAGCACAATAATTGTCGGGAGCTTCATGAAACGGGTTTCCATGGCCAAGCAGCCACACACAAGCCTAAAATCACCATGCGCATTGCCAAGCGTCGGTTGGAGTGGTGTAAAGCTTGCCACTATTGGACTCTGGAGCAGTGGAAACGTGTTCTCTGGAGTGATGATTCACGCTTCACCATCTGGTAGTCCGACTGGACGAATCTGGATTTGGCGGATGCCAGAAGAATGCTACCAGCCCGAATGCATAGTGCCAACTGTAATGTTTGGTGGAGGAGGAATAATGGTCTGGGGCTGTTTTTCATGGTTCGAGCTAGGCCCCTTAGTTCCAGGGAAGAGATCTTAATGCGACAGCATTCTGTGCTTCCAACTTTGTGGCAGTTTGGGAAAGGCCCTTTCCTGTTTCAGCATGACAATGCCCCTGTGCACAAAGCGAGATCCATACGGAAATGGTTTGTTGAGATTGAACACCTTTGGATGAATTGGAACACCGACTGTGACCCAGGCCTAAATGCCAACATCAGTGCCCGACCTCACTAACACTCTTGTGGCTGAATGGAAGCAAGTCCCCGCAGCAATGTTCCAACATCTAGTGGAAAGCCTTAAGAGTGGAGGCTGATATAGCAGCAAAGGGGGGACCGACTCCATATTAATGCCCATGATTTTGGAATGAGATGTTCGACATGCAGGTGTCCACATACTTTTGGTCATGTAGTGTATGTAGGTCCTTGACTGATTGATTTTTTTTTATATATATATATTTGTTTGACCTTTTATTTAACTAGGCAAGTCAGTTAAGAACACATTCTTATTTTCAATGACAGCCTAGGAACAGTGGGTTAACTGCCTGTTCAGGGGCAGAACGACAGATTTGTCAGCTCAAGGGTTTGAACTTGCAACCTTCCGGTTACTAGTCCAATGCTCTAACCACTAGGCTACCCTGATGTATTGAAGTGAAGAGGAAATACTAGACAATGTTAATCTTTCCTGTTTAGATTTGTATAGTAGGCCTCCTGAGTGTCGCAGTGGTCTAAGGCACTGCATCACAGTGCTAGCTGTGCCACTAGAGATCCTGGTTCACGACCGGGAGACCAATGGGGCGATGCACAATTGGCCCAGTGTCATCCGGGTTAGGGGAGGGTTTGGACGGCAGGGATGTACTTGTCCCATCACACGGTGGGCCGAGTGCAATGCACGCTGACACGGTCACTAGGTGTACCGTGTTTTCTCTCCGACACGTTGGTGTGGCTGGGTTAAGCAGGCATTATGTCAAGAAGCAGTGTGGCTTGGCTGGGTTGTGTTTCGGGGGACACATGGCTCTCGACCTTCGCCTCTTCCGGGTCTTCCGGGACAAGACTGTAACTACCAATTGGATACTGCGAAATTGGGGAGAAAAAGGGGTAAAAAATAATGAAATGAATAATACATTTATTAAGTGCTCTATTGTCTGTCTTTACTATGTCCTCATAGTTTTGTGACCTGTATCTCTCTCTCTCGCTCTCTATCCGTTCTATGTTAGTGCTCAGCCAATTGTGGTCTGGGTCAGGAGATGCGCTCTGTGCAGTGTCTTGTACACACCGGCCAGCCGTCCAATGAGTGCCCAGACCTCCTGCGCCCGGCAGCCATGCAGCAGTGCAAGAGCAAATGTGACCTCAGCAGCCTACCCATGGACATCCCTGAGGGTGACCCTGAAGGTCAAAGTTCAACTCTGTATTAATTACCTTCTCAGTATATTTTCCTGCTAGCTTAATATTAATTTAAGATGTTTGAATTTTTTTTTTTTCCCTTCCAGAGTGTAAAGATGTGAACACAGTGGCGTACTGCCCCCTAGTGCTCAGGTTTAAGTTCTGCAGCCGCCCCTACTTCCGACAGATGTGCTGTAAGACCTGCCAAGGACACTGACCCCTGATCCAGAGTGAGAACCAGACCCATACTCGGAGTCATCCCCAGCGGGACCAGACCAGACCGCCTGAGCTGAACATTTCACAGGGGGAGGGACTGACAAGTCATCGCACCACAGAGCAGCCTCTCTGACATCAGGGGAGGGTGAGAGAGAGAACTGTGCTTTTATCCCCCACTCTGAAATTGCCCTAACTGATACCAGCTGTGGGGGCATTGCTGTGAAGACCAGATGGGCTGCTGGGATACCGCTGTTTCTATGTCCTTATATCCTTATTAGCGTTTGGTGCTACTACCATTGCCATGCTGGCCACAGGACTGGCCAAAGTACTCTGTTCAGCTTAGTTACGTTTCTCTGTTGTTTATTAAGTGGCCCAATCTTACCCTGAGACACTGTCCATACGGACCTTTACTTGTATATTTACAGACGTTGCTCTATGTGTACACAATCTACACTGTACAAATGAAATTTACCTGATACTTTATCACTTACCAAATGTAAATGTTAATGTTAGTTATCTGGTGGCTGTTGTCAACTCACGTGGTCTTCTTTGTTATCTTGTCAATGCTTTGTCTCAGAACTAAATCTTTATGAATTCTTATTAATATTATGCTTTTTGAAAAGGGTTTGATTTGCACAAAGTTACTCATAAGGATACTGTATGTTTAGTTATTTGGGACTTGTCTCGACGACTCTACTGAATACCAAGGTTCTCCATCCACGGTCCGGTCTATGCTCATAACCGTTTACTCACCACTGTCTTGTCATGGGACCCAGCAAGGGCTGGTCAATGGTCGGTTCAGTTCACGTCTAGCAGCTAACCTCAACACATCTCTCATACTGTAGCCCTTACTGTACACATTTAGATACAGGCAAATGTACCGTGGCCTCATCAATGTGAAACATGCTACATGGTTCTCTGTACTAGTCACGTATACAGTGAGTGAAAAAGTGTCCATCACTGAGTGAAACACTTCCAACAACCGATTAGATGGGAACAGAGACCCTCACATGTCCTCTGGTCTTAAGTCTGATAGCATGGCCCTGCTGCGCCTTTAATAGTCAACCAGGTTAACTTCGGTTTTTAATATGCTGCATGTACAGTGAAGGCCTTTTTCCACATCCATCCATCTACTGAGCTCACACCAAGAACCAGCCCTTGCAATATGACCGCTCTGGTTTCTGTTGGAGTACCTAGGTTGTTATTACTCTCCTGATGGTGCTTTGGAATGGTGCTATTTCTTAGCTAATTATTGTCGTTATTTGTTGTCATTCTGGTGAATATTAAGTGCTTTTGTTGAGGTGCTAAAGAAATAGTGCTATATAAGTTTGTGAGAAGAGGAGGAGAAGTTAACCCTTTATTTCCTTACCTACAGTAACTCAGTATGGGACAGACACATAAGTTACCAAACATTCAGTCTCTTATAAAACTGGGTGTCAGCACACTGACTGATACTTTACTATCTCACAAAAACCATAACAAAACGGTTTTAATAAAACATACTGTCTTATTTGACTGTCTAAATATGTAAGCTACATTTTCTATTTTCTGGTTTGAACCATCTGTGTCTATGGTCATGGTGTGACCTCAGAGGCAAACCATTTGATCAAATATTAGGGACAATATTGTTTTGTTTTCAGATGCTTATTGTTACAGATATGTACTGTGTTTCAATTACTACAGAAACATTCCCCCGTTCCCCATGTACAACCATTGAAATGAACATATTAAAGTGAATAAATATGGCGCATTGTTAATAAATGCATTGAGCATTGTGTGCTTCAGCCTCTCTCCCTCTGGAAACCCCTGGCCCAGACAGAAAGCTAGATCATCAAATGATCATCCATCTATTTCTGTATCTCATAGATGTCATGGAAAATAATGACGCTAGTGTTTCCTCACTGAGGTTGTGATATGTCTGCTTTAGACTCTTCCTGATTGGGGGAAATCTGCAGATGGTTACCGAGGCCTGGCATGAGTCATCCTCACCACTGACATGTTACGTTTCAGCCCTGCATCATAGCAGAGCTTAACTTGGGGCCTTCCCGGGGTATGCTGATGTTCACCCAGAATGAGGAGACTATTGAAGGCAAGGAGCCCCACATCTCTCAGCAATATACTCTATACTCATGATTAAACTGTGCTGATCTGAGGCCCACTGCACTTGCAGTAACACTGAATCTCTACTTGTCAGTGAAGAGCCTAGTTTAATTTAACGTTATTTTTTTTTTATCAGGAGTCATATTGAGACCAAGGTCTCTTTTACAGATGAGCCCTGAATGACCTAAATGACAAGACACACATCAAAATATAAATACAAAACACAAGCAGAATGAAAAACAAACACATTCATCAGTAATGGGGTCCTCAATCAGCTTTCTGAATTTGCTTAGAGGCACCAAATTTAAGAACAGTTTGTTCCACAAATAAAGTGCAAGAAAACTAAAAGCTGATTTACCTAACTCAGGAGAGACCAAATACATTTCCAGAGTTAGCCAACCCTGAGAACGGGTGTGGTAATGCGTACAGTACCAGTCAAAAGTTCAGGCACACCTACTCATTCAAGGGTTTTTCTTTATTTTTACTATTTTCTACATTATAGAATAATAGTGAAGACATCAAATCTATGAAATAACACGTATGGAATCATGTAGTAACCAAAAATTTTTTTAAACAAAGTATATTTTTAGTATATTTTTAGTTTCCTGAGCGAGAATAGGATTTTGTCATGGTCTCTGACCTCCTTATAGGCTGTCTCATCGTTGTCGGTGATCAGGCCTACTGTTGTGTCATCTGCAAACTTAATGAGGGTGTTGGAGTCGTGCCTGGCCATGCAGTCATGAGTGAATAGGGAGTACAGGAGGGGAATGAGCACGTGCCCCTGAGATGCCCCTGTGTTGAGGATCAGCGTGGTGGATGTGTTGTTACATATCCTTACCTCCTGGGGACAGACCATCAGGAAGTCCAGGATCCAGTTGCAGAGGGAGGTGTTTAGTCCCAGGGTCCTTAGCTTATTGATGAGCTTTGAGGGCCCTATGGTGTTGAACGCTGAGCTGTAGTCAATGAATAGCATTCTCACGTAGGTGTTCCTTTTGTCCAGGTGAGGAAGGGTGGTGTGTAGTGCAATAGAGATTGCATCATCTGTGGATCTGTTGGGGCGGTATGCAAATTGGAGTGGGTCTAGGGTTTCTGGGATAATGCTGTTGATGTGAGCCATGACCAGCCTTTCAAAGCACTTCATGGCTACAGACGTGTGTGCTACGGGTCGGTAGTCATTTAGGCAGGTTACCTTAGTGTTCTTGGGCACAGGCACTATGGTGGTCTGCTTAAAACATGTTGGTATTACAGACTCGGACAGGGAGAGGTTGAAAATGTCAGTGAAAGGGCCTCCCTGGTGGCGTAGTGGTTAAGGGCGCTGTACTGCAGCGCCAGCTGTGCCATCAGAGTCCCTGGGTTCGCGCCCAGGCTCTGTCGTAACCGGCCGCGACCGGGAGGTCCGTGGGGCGACGCACAATTGGCCTAGCGTCGCCCGGGTTAGGGAGGGCTTGGTCGGTAGGGGTGTCCTTGTCTCATCGCGCACCAGCGACTCCTGTGGCGGGCTGGGCGCAGTGTGCGCTAACCAAGGTGGCCAGGTGCACGGTGTTTCCTCCGGAAACACTGGCTTCCGGGTTGGATGCACGCTGGATGCACGCTGTGTTAAGAAGCAGTGCGGCTTGGTTGGGTTGTGTATCGGAGGACGCATGACTTTCAACCTTCGTCTCTCCCGAGCCCGTGTGGGAGTTGTAGCGATGAGACAAGATAGTAGCTACTACAACAATTGGATACCACGAAATTGGGGAGAAAAAGGGTAAAATTAAAATTAAAAAATTACAAAAATGTCAGTGAAGACACTTGCCAGTTGGTCAGCGCATGCTTGCAGTACACGTCCTGGTAATTCGTCTGGCCCTTCATCCTTGTGAATGTTGATCTGTTTTAAAGGTCTTACTCACATCGGCAGTGGAGAGCGTGATCGCACAGTCTTCCAGAACAGCTGGTGCTCTCAAGCATGTTTCAGTGTTATTTGCCTCGAAGCGATTATAGAAGTAGTTTAGCTTGTCTGGTAGGCTCTTGTCACTGGGCAGCTCTCGGCTGTGCATCCCTTTGTAGTCTGTAATGGTTTGCAAGCCCTGACACATCCGTCGAGCGTCAGAGCCGATGTAGTACAATTCGATCTTTGTCCTGTATTGACGCTTTGCCTGTTTGATGGTTTATCGCAGGGCATAGCGGGATTTCTTACAAGCTTCCGGGTTAGAGTCCCGCTCCTTGAAAGCGGCAGCTCTAACCTTTAGCTCAGTGTGGATGTTGCCTGTAATCCATGGCTTCTGGTAGGGGTATGTACATACTGTCACTGTGGAGAAGCCAATGACTGATGTGGTGTACTCCTCAATGCCATCGGAGGAATCCCGAAACATAATCCATTCTGTGCTAGAAAACAGTCCTGTAGTTTAGCATCTGCTTCATCTGACCACTTTTTTTTATTGATCTAGTCACTGGTGGTTCCTGCTTTAATTTTTGCTTGTAAACAGGAATCAGGAAGATAGAATTATGTTCAGATTTGCCAAATGGAGGGCGAGCTTCATATGTGTGTCTGTGTGGGGAGTAAAGGTGGTCCAGAGTTTTTTCCCTCTGGTTGCACATTTAACATGCTGATAGAAATGTGGTAAAATGTATTTAAGTTTCCCTGCATTAAAGTCCTCGGCCACTAGGAGCGCTCCTCTAGGTGAACGTTTTCTTGTTTGCTTATGGTGGAAAACAGCTCATTCAATGCTGTCTTAGTGCCAGCCTCTGACTGTGGTGGTATGTAAACAGCTACGAAAAATACAGATGAAAACTCTCTCGGTAGATAGTGTGGTCTACAGCTATCATGAGATAATCTACCTCAGGCGAGCAATAGCTCGAGACTTCCTTAGATATCGTGCACCAGCTGTTATTAACAAAAATACATAGTCCTCCGCCCCTTGTCTTACCAGACACCACTGTTCTATCCTGACATTGCAGCGTATAACCAGCTTATAACCGGTATGTTAATAGTGTCGTCGTTCAGCCACGACTCCGTGAAGCATAAGATATTACAGTTGTCCCGTTGGTAGTTTAATCTTGCGCATAGGTCATTGATTTTATTCTCCAAAGATTGCACGTTTGCTAGCAGAGTGGAAGGAAGTGGGGGTTTATTCAATCGCCTACGAATTCTCAGAAGGCAACCCGCCGTCTGGCCCATTTTTCTCCGCCTCCTCTTCATGCAAATCACGGGGATCTGGGCTTGTTCCCGAGAAAGCAGTATATCGTTCTCGTCGGGCTCATCAGACTTGTTAAAGAAAAAAAAAGATTCTGCCAGTCCATGGTGAGTAATCACAGTCCTGATGTCCAGAAGTTATTTTTGGTCATACGAGACGGTAGCGGCAACATTATGTACAAAATAAGTAAAAAAAACAAGTTACAAACAATGCAAATAAACAAACAAAAAAACACAATTGGTTGGGGACACGTAAAACGTCTGCCTTCTTCTCTGGCGCCATTCTACGAACAATTCCTTCGACGTCATGGCTTGATTTTTGCTCTGACATGCACTGTCAACTGTGGGACCTTATATAGACAGGTGTGTGCCTTTCCAAAACATGTCCAATCAATTGAATTTACCACAGGTGGACTCCAATCAAGTTGTAGAAACATCTCAAGGATGATCAATGGAAACAGGATGCACCTGATCTCAATTTCGAGGCTCATAGCAAAGGGTCTGAATACTTATGTAAATAAGATATTTCTGTATTTCTATTAAAAAAACTGTTTTCGGTTTGTCATTATGGAGTATTGTGTGTAGATTGACAATGATTTTTTAAATTTAATACATTTGAGTGAGGCTGTAACGTAACAAAATGTGGAAAAAGTGAAGGGGTCTTAATACTTTCTGAATGCGCTGTACTTAGTTCTACCTGCATTCAATACTAATTTCAGGTCAATAAATTTTTTTGTAATACAATGAAGGCAGACTGTAGTGCAGATAGAGGGCAACAGTATCATTGACATATAATTGCAGGTTACAATTTTATTGTTAATGTAAACAGTAAAAAGTCCCAGAATCTACCCTTGAGGGACTCCTTTCGTAAAATATCCAGAAGACCTGATGTAACACCATCAGTAGATAGACATTGAGTTCTATCTGTTCTAGGCTGCATGTAAACCAGTTACATGCAGTTACATGCAGCCGGGTCTAGGCCAATTGAGGAAATTCTCTGCGTGATGAACAGTCAAGAACTTTTGGCAGGTCAATGAAGAGGGCAGCACAATGTTGTCTTTTATCCATACAGTTAACTACATCATTTATAGCTAGGGATGCAGCAGAGCTAGTGCTATGACCTGGTCTAAACCCTGACTGATGTAAATTTAGGATACATATCAAAGATAAGAAAGATCTTAGCTGAGAATTAATCAAGGATTCTAATATTTTAGCTAGGCAGAAAGTTTAGAAATAGAGCTATAATTATTTAGGTCACAAGGGTCACCGGCTTTGTGAAGGGGGAGTACATGGGCCGCCTTCCAAACCTTGGAGATAGTACCAGATATAATCATCAGGTAAAAAATATGGGTTAATGATTCAGCAATCAGGGGGGCAGAGAGCTGCAGCAAAAATGCATAAAGCTGTAACGCTCGTCCTCTTCTTCTGACGAGGAGTCG